>NC_066368.1:20602748-20902748 GCF_013377495.2 Cygnus atratus
CAAGCCAGTTCTCTCCATAATCCTGTCCCTACTATTTTCTTCTTCCTCCATTCCTAGCTCTTTCACTGCTGCTATTCTCCTCCCAGTTTTTGCTCATTCCTCCCCATGTCCTTCCCCCACTTCTCTTTCCCCTCTCCCCCATTTCCATTCCAAAGTTCTCAGTTAAAAGCATTGCCTGAAGCAAGATCACATCTCCAATAAGAGAGGCAACTTCATTACAGTTTAACATAAAAAGATCAGCTGATATTGATCCATAATTTGGACAAGTGCCATGTTATTGACAGGAAGACAAAATAAGTTAGAATGGCCATGTTTCAAAAATTCTGTATGTACACTCAATCACTGGAACAGAAATTGCAGCTGGGTATATAATAACACAGCCGTGTTCTCTATTTCCACTGTAGATCAATGCTAATGTGAGGAGGGCCACAGAAGATGGATGTTGCCGACAGAAAACCTTGAAATTCCAGGTTAGGACTTGGGTGGCTTCATGGATAAAAGATTGTGTGTGCAATGGCAGGGTAATTTACATACGAAAGACCAAGCTCCTTCCTTAATACCCAAGAATGCTCTACTTCAAAGTAGTCCATTCTGCATTTAAATTCAGGTTAGGGAAAACAGAAACTGACCCAACATCCTGTGTTAGATAACTACACAGGCTTTAGTTCACAGACCTAGGGGACCCCAGGTGGGTTAGACAACTGCAGGACAATATACATTCACATATGGATACATGGAAAAAACACATACGAGCCCTCCATACACTGCTGAACAATCACTCTGCTGGTATGTAGCTTTTCCAGAAGGTAGGTGCTGGCAGGAGAGACAGAATATTTCTTTCTGGTGCTTTTTACTAGAATCATTTTGCCAGGCTACTGAAGTGCTGCAGAATTTCTAGCCCATGCTGCCTGTTTCACTAGTAAGGTTTATGGCCCCCACGTAACAAACGTTTAAACTGGTCAGCAGGGAGCAAATACAAAAACTTCAGCACCAAAAAGACAATCCTCTACCATTTGAGCTAAATCAGAAATTCCTTTTGCAAGTAACTGTAACAGGTATTTATTCTTTATACAGAGAACAAAACAGTCAGACGAGGCATTATACTTGCACTTTGCCAAGAGCATTTCTTTTTGAGTACTTAGTTCTGTTAAAGTCAAATTCCACACACAAACATCTCCTGTAACAAGTCTGGATCCAGTCACAGCACAGATGGGAGGGCTGAGCAGGACCACCGACCAGCAACGCAGTGCTAGTGTCCCCAGAAGTCAGCACCCCAAAACATTCAGCTCTGAGATACGTGCCTCTACCCCTCCTTAAAATACTCCTCTACCTAGTAGCAGCAAAGATCTTATTTTCTCTGTAAGCATGCTATTCGAGACCAGCATAACTCACTCAGCAATGCACTGCACACTTTTCCTAATGTAGGAATACCAAGTAATTGAAAGAGAAATAATACGCATCAACGAGTAGGATTTTTACTGAGATTTATCCCTTCCTGTCTCCTCCTGATCAGCATGTACTCCTCTTCAAGGCTGAGGACTACAAGCTACACAGTTAACTCAAAACTCTTGACGTTGCATTGGTAAATCCTTCTATATAAAAGCATACATATACATATACGCACACGCATACAAAGCATTGGGTGTCTAGGCGGAAACATCATGAGCTCAGCAGTTCAGAAGGTGAAGGGCCTACTCCGACTTACCTCCCAGTTAATGACAAGAAAGTCTTTGCCTGCTGTCACTACCCCTCATCCGGGAAGCTTCTTCAGTACTTGTAAGCAACACATTCATGCTGCTAACCTTATGTTGTATGAACAGAGAATATTGTTTTAAAAGATGGATAGTATGGGGCATTCACAGGAAGTATTCACTTTCAAACTGTTCAGTAAAACAAACTCAATTCCCAGAAAAAATGCTGTCCCATCAAAACTTCAGTTCACATTTCAGTCTTGATCTAAATCCAAACTCCACAACTAGCCGTTATCTTGACATCGAGCCAAACCTTTATTCAGATACTCCTGCATTTTGTGAGCCACACAAGTCTCACGCTGAGGTCTGTGACTCATGCCCATTAGCTAAGTCAGATTATAGACACTTTTGATGTCTGGTTCCCAGCACAATACTGCAATGTTTAGGACACACAGGGATTGGTATAGGAGGAGGTTAGCCATGTTTCTACTGATCACATACTTTTACAGACCTGCCTGCAGAGGGACCGTACCAGTAGAAACAGCATAAGAGCCACAGCTCTTCAGACCATACTTAAGCTCTCACAAAATTCCACCCAGGGCGCTATAAATGCCCTTTCACCCTGATCTTCCTCCTTCCTTCTGAGCCCATCTGGCTAATAGGTGAAAGCGAGGACACCTGTGCACAAAGCCATAAAAGCTGGGAGATTATTCGTTAACTCTGGAAGTTTAATTCCCATCTGAAGCACCTGCTGCGGGCCCTGACTCCCATGGGGGCTGAATCCCCAGCCGGTAGCCCCTCATTCACCTTCTCACTGTTTGGTTTGTTAGCCTCACTGGGGGGGTATGCAAGGAGCACGGCCTGTCTCCCTCCCGCACGGGGCTTTCTGGGACCTAGTGTCCTGGCCTTCTCCACCCGGATGGCTCTTGCAGCGGGCTTGCAAAGCTCCTACTGTGGCCTCAGAGTGGCATCTAGTGCTCAGCTGCTGCACTGCTCTTCGACAGCCCTCAGCTGTCCGCAGCTCTAGCAGTTCTCACACAAATTGCCCACCTGCTGCCCAATAACCAGGGTGGAGGACTGCTTCGGACAACAAGCAAAATAACTGGGCTACCTCAGGGAAGTTAGTGTGCTTTTCTCAGCAACTGCAGGATTAACTGATTCCACGGGGAGTAGTTAGGAGTACAGTAAAATTTTAAAGGGAGTAAACTCATCCTTCTGGTCCACCAGGGTGCGCTGTATGAAGAGGTTAATTCCTACACAGTCCACATTAGAAGATGGCAACTTCTGTGTAACAACATTCATCCTCCACTGTACACCTGTTGTAGTGTTTTTACTAATAAACACCTGCAGGAACCAGAAAGAAATTGCTAAGTATTTCTTCAATGGTTATATCTGTTCTCAGACACTGCAGCTTTTCGCACTGCTGCTTAGAATGACTTTGTCTCCTAAAACTATTTTTTCAAACTTGTTTTTCAAGTGCCAATCAAATCTAAAATGCAGAACCCTCCAAGAGCAGGGCGTCAAAAGAAGACAAGGAACCAGACGCACCTTGTGCCCTTTCCCTACGTGCTGGGAATATTTCGGCCAAAAATACCAGCCATCAAAACCAAAAGACACAAATTGCCTGGAACTCTTGAGGGAACTCCTGAAGGCAGCACCCTTTTTTTTCTTTTTTCTTTTTTTCTATTTTTTTTTTTTTACTCAAGTATAATTTTATAGTGTATAATTTAATCAGAATGCTCTGCAGGCAGGTACATTATCCCAGCTGAGTGTGTTTTCTCTTTTCAGCCTGCCTGAGATTGAACGGTTGGATAAGTAAAAGAAAAGCTACATAATTATACAGGAAGTCTGAAGCTTTTGAATTCACTTTTCAGTAGCAGACCTCAAAACGTTTTAACAAAATGTAAAGTGTTGCTAGCCTCACCTTGTCCATCTATAAAATGAAGATAATGCTCGAAGACAGAGGAAGGTGAGGATCAGAACCTAAGTGTCCTAAGCTCTTTCCAGTACAGAAATAGATTTTTTTTCACATGACATCTGAACAAAAGAAGTTAGAGAAAGACGGAGTGCTTAAATCATATTCTGATGCTCTCCATATTTTAGTTCTGCCAACAGCAAAGATCAGGCATTTATTATGCAGATTCAGAGACACATTCAAATACAGCTAGATAAGTATTAAAATTTTCCAGTTCTTAAAATTCCTCTAAATTAGGGAAAGCTTTCATATTTGGGTTCTGGCTGAGTTAGCTGCTACAAAAAAGTAGAACACAAAAATTACTTTCACATATAAAAGCAGCAGCAGAACAGGTCCTGTCAATATTTTATATAAAATACACATGGCAAACCAACGAGCTTTCAATAAATGATATTTAAACCAGTTTGTCCCTGGCCTGGCAAAGTGTCCACTATCTACCTTGGCACATGGCTGAGAAGAAACATCCTAGAGACAGAAAGTCCTTCGTGGCAGTAGGGCCTGCATTCACAGATAAAATTCAAGGAGTCAAAGCAGTCTTGATGCTGCAAAGTCAGTTGCTTCAGAACAACACAACAGTAACAGTGTTGTCCCACACAACAACACTACCAAGAAAGCCCTGTATTACAGGGCATTACATTACAATTTTCTTGCCAAAAAGAAAACCTGCACGGTGAGAGTCATATGTAATGACTAAGAATCAGCCCATTACTGAACTCTGACTAGCTACACCTACGAGAAACTCAAAAAAGCTGCCTGATGTAGAGCGCACACCACTTACAGCATCAGCACACAGGTCACCACATCCAAATATTTAGCAGTCTAAAAGATCTTCCAAACTGTGGGACCATCTGACATTTTCACCTGGGCATTTCTTGTTTGACTTTTGCTCTAACCACCACCAACTTTAGAACTACTTTTTTCACTGGTTTAAGTACATCAGTATCCAATATAACAGCACCAAGGGCCTTCTGCAGAACAAAAGCCTCCATCTCTTCAGGGCTTTTCAGTATCATCTTCTTACTGCTCCTTCAAAGCTGACCAAATCAATTGAGCAGCAAAAGGCACACACCCCGGTCCCTTTATAGACCAGCTTTGCTGAACGTGTTACAACCAGAGACTGAAAAAAGACTTTGTCCCCCAGTTGCTTTGTTTTTTCACATCCTCAGAAATGCTCCTAAGGAACAAACTTGTTAGCACAGGATGAGTCAGGGAACCTAAATTCCTAATTCTTCTTTCCAGATCTGTCACAGACACATACTGAAATTTTTGGAAATACATGTCATCTTTCTGTGTTCCAGCCTACTGTATATAAAATAAGACACAGATGTAAAGCACAATGAGCTCCCCGACAGAAAGATGACACAAATTATTCATTTACTTATTATTCACTTACTTTTCTATTTATTTTTAGATAAATCACCTGATTCTCTATCATAAAAGTTTTTGTACCTGTGAATGAAACAGATTAATTTGTCACAAACTCAGAATCATCTGTTATTTGACTACAAGACCACTGTAATTGTGATAAATGTACATGTAGCAGTAAGTAAGAGAAAGCAAACAGGGACAAAAAAAGGAAATATTCGCATAGAACTTCCTATTACCAAGGAAGAGTAAAGACAAAAAGTCTTGATTAAATCGGATTGTAGCCTTGAGATGCAGGTTAATTCACCTGTGAGACTCTGAAATTGTGACATGAGTTTTCTCAGGAGTGACAGAAATAATCACCTTTTGGATTTCAAATTAAGCACGTTTATAATCAGCTGAGAAATAAGGATGAGAAAATGGCAACAGCATTTTCAAAGTTTATTTACTTACGCTTTCAGCTACCTGTCTTCTGCAGGACATCCACCAGAGGGCTCCAAGACCCCGTTCTTGCTCATTATCGTGGAAAAAAAGCAATTCTGCGAAGTGCCTGCAAAATTGGAATTGGAGAGTTGGAGTCTCCTTTGGTTGCAGCAGAAATTGGGGCAAGGTGTGCGTTTTCAAAGGGGTGCGCATAAGTTTTCCACACTTAAGATTGTTTAAATTTCTGTAACACTGTAAGAATGAACACTGTTTGCTGAATATATTAAAAAAAAAAAAAAAAAGACTTTTTGTTCTCAAAATACACTCTTTCTACATATAGGGCCCCTGTAGAAGACTGAAGATAGATCACAATTAAAATGCATTTTGTTTTAGTAAAAAAGCAGTGGACAAAACATAAAGCTATGCACCGATATTGTAGGCCTACCAAGGGGAAGAGAAAATATTTTCAGCGGTCTCAAGGACACATATGAACATGTGATGGGATTAACTAAAAAAAAAAAAAAAAAAAGAGAGAGAGAGAGAGAGAGAGGGAGAGAAATAAAGCCACAATATCAAAAAACACATCCCTCCCCAAGAATGAGCTCCTTTCTTCAGATTAAGCCCCACCAGTGGTGCGTTTCAAACCCACAGTACACAAAAAAATGCAGAATACCCACTGCAGGGGACATGTCAGTATTAAGCAGGGGCAAAACCAGGTGGATAGAATACATTTATGTTCTCTAGTTTCAAGTCAAATATCAAAGAGAGTCATGTGTTACAGTTAAAATTATTCACATATATATACCACCCACCCACACATTAAGATACCACAGAACCAACCGATTTCAAGTACGTTATACAACAAGGAGTTAATAATAAGCTGAAGAAGGAATAGTTTTCCTCTGGCCTGATTCAACGCACGTGCTTTATTCATCGCATTTGTGAAAGAATATGAATCCCATCAAATAATTAGGCGGTATGTTAACCTGCCTGGTTTGCAGTAGCCTGTGACTGATGAGCAGAAGGGCTCTTTGAGAACAATATCCTGCACTGCTGCTCCCTTCCGCCTGGACCCTCTACAAAGGCTGTGTTTTGTGTGTTTGTATAGGGAATCCCTGTGGAGTCTTTATTGAGTTCTAGGTCAAAAAATCTCTGAATTTAGCTTTAAATTAGGGAGCTATTAGAAGCTAAATTTGTTCCTGTGTCCGCAGTACCACTACTACAATTCCAAAGAAGACACGAAAACTACAAAGCAGAGTGACCCAAAGCAAATGAATCCTTAAATTCTGCTGATGAATAGGATGCCACAGATCACCTGTGTTAAAGCTGTTAGAACCTCCTATGCCACCGTAACCATAAATTAGTTCAGGAAGTCCTGTTCTAATTCAGTCAAGAATTAACTCCAGGAAGTTAGGTCAGACAAGATAACTGCAACTGTTTATCTTAGCTTTAAAGGCTGTTAATCTGTAGGGGCTTTACGTGCGCTACTTCATTGTCTTCAGAAATCCCCCTTCCACTTCAGTGTGCTGTAATGCAGTTTCCACCGCGTACCTGCCCTAGAGGCAGCTACGTTTTCGGCATGTCCTTTACACAATCAGGTCACACAAGTTAAAACTGATCCTACAAATCTGAGGTTTGAGTGATTTTCAAATCAATTCCCAAAATGAGATAAAAATCACAGAACATGGGAATGGCAGCACAGTATAGTTGATGAGCTTCAGTTAATGTGTGATAAGCGCAGCCAAAAGCAGAATTCAAAGACAGTGAAAATTCATACTGGTACAACATCAAGGGAGACCTGTGTATGTATTTAAAGAGAAATAAATAATGGGAACAGATTCTGCTCCTAATGACGCTGGAGTGGGTGTGGAATAATGTCCCTCACCCAAGTGGCATTACTCTGGATTTTTCCTGGTACAGCCAAAGGCAGAACCGGGCTCATGTGTCTGGTATTTAACAACGTAATACGGAGAAGCGTGAGTCAGAGAACAACCATGCCTTGCTGCTCCGGGATTTTTATGACAGAGCAGCAACTGGGATCAGGGAATTACTCCTCTGAGACTTGGGCACCAGCAAGCACATGGAAGCATGGCTCACCTCACTGGGAGCAGGGAGGGACTGCAGGAGCAGGGTAAAGGCAGCAGAGCTCCTGTCCAGCCGCACTGCCCTGCTCTCCTTCTCGGGAGCAGCATAAGGCCTCCTGAACATGCACAGAGCGGTCTTCTAAGCCCTCCAAACACGAGGCCGATAGGCAGCCTGGCAGCTGTGGGACGGAGCAGGGGACTCTCTGGAAGCCAACGGTGGCGAGGGGTGCTGGACATGGCTACCAACTCCTGCAGGATCAGGAGCTTGGGGAATATTCCCCCTGCGGTGCTGCCACACGACAGGAACCACAGCTAAGAAGCACCCCAGGAGCCAGGAGGGCTCTAACACCTCAAAACGCCTTGTTTTCACCTCAAAATGCCTTCTTTTCAACACAAAATGTCTTTTTTTTTCACCTCAAAATGTCTTGTTTTCACCTCAAAATGCCTGGCTTTCACCACAAAATGTCTTGTTTTCACCTCAAAATATCTCGTTTTCACCCCAAAATGTCTTGTTTTCACCTAAAATGTCATTTTCACCCCAAAATGCCTTGTTTCCACCCCAAAATGCCTTGTTTTCACCCCAAAATGTCTTGTTTTTACCACAAAACATCTTTTCACCGAAAATTTGTTTTCACCACAAAATGCGTTGTTTTTAACCCAAAATGCCTTGTTTTCACCTCAAAACGTCGTTTTCAGCTCAAAATGTCTTGCTTTCACCTCAAAACGTCGTTTTCACCTCACAATGTCGCTTTCAGCTCAAAACACCTTGTTTTCACCACAAAATGTCATTTTCACATCAAAATGCCTTGTTTTCACCCCAAAACTTGTTTTTACCACAAAACATCTTTTCACTGAAAATTTGTTTTCACCTCAAAATGTCGTTTTTATCTCAAAATGCGTTGTTTTACCTCAAAATGCCTTTTCACCTCAAAATGTCGCTTTCAGCTCAAAAAGCCTTGTTTTCACCCCAAAATGTCGTTTTCACCCCAAAATGCCTTTTCTCCACAAAATGTTGTTTTCACCTCAAAATGTCTTGTTTTCAACCCAAAATGCCCCGTTTTCGCCCCGAAACTCGGCGGGCAGCAAACCCGCCATAGCCCAACGGCCGCACCGCCGCCTTCACAGCTCCTGCCCTCAACCAAGATGGCGGCGCGGGGAGCGGTGCCAGCACTCCGCCGCTCTACCCTGACGCCCGCCCGCCTCTATGGCCGGCGGCGCCCTCCGCGGCCACGTGACGCGTTCAAGCGCGCCGCGCGGGACCTGCGGCGGGGGAGAGCGAGGCCGCGGCGGGGGCGCGCGGGGCGATCAGGTGACCCGGCCAACGGCCGCGCCGCGCGCCCGCCAACGGCCGCTCCCTCAGCGCGGGGGGGGGGGGGGGGAGCGGCGGGGCCGCGGGTCGGGGGGGCGCCGTGAGGGGCCGGGGCCGGCCCGCGGGGACCGTGCGGCCTCCGTGGGGGGGCCGGGCCGTGAGGGGCTCCCGGGCCGTGAGGGGGCTGCGGGCGGCGGGGGCAGCAGCACCCGGGGGTAGCAGCAGGGACGCGCGGCGCTGGCTGTCCCGTGCCGCGTCAGAGCAGCCAGAAACACGCCGCACGGCCCTCCTGCCGCCACACATGCTCCTGTGATACCCCGGCGGCGGTCGGAGGCCGTCGCAAGCCTTACCGCAGAAATCACAAACGTTGAAAAAAATCCAGGGTGGCAGCGAATTTCAGGGCTGACAAGCCTAATATTGCATTTAAGTTAACCGTATACAGTACGTTTTATTCTGACGGATAAAACTCCACCCTTTGCATTTAGGAAAGCAGTCACAAGTGACATGAACGATACCATAAAGACACCCATACGCAAAGAACAAACATATTTTCTTCGCTGTCAAGCTAATTGAGCTTTCCTTTCCCATAAAGGACTCCCCGGTTCCTGGCCTGGGCCAAGCAGCCGTAGGATGGGCTGTCGGCGCTGCAGGCACCAGAGCGATTTGTGAGCGCCGGCCGTGGGCTGAGGGCCTCGCGCAGGCACCGCTTCGGCTCAGGTAAGGGCCCGCTGCCGGCGTGTCACCGCTGACGTGCAGCCACCCCACACGGCTCGCGGGGGAGGGAGAATTCCGGCCGTTGGCTTTCCTGTCTTCTATTACTGTAATTTAGTGGAAGGGACTAAGTTATTAACAAAAGCCTTATTTTAGCACTATATCATAAAGCAGTTAATCGTGCTGATATTTTCCAAGACCTCAGCCTGCTTTCCCATAGCAGCCATGCCATGGAAGTTCTTTGAGGGACTTGCAGGGAAAACAAAAAACGGGCACACTGAAACTGTAAGGTGTTATTCAGCCTGGGAAGTTTTATTTTAAGTCAGCAAAGTTTCAGGAGGCAAAGCAGTTCAGTGGAATATAGCCACAGTTCTCCGTCTTTCCTGCAGGTCTGACTTTTGCTTGGATGTACCAGAGATTTTCTCTGAGTTTGTATGTCACAGGCTGTACCAAGAGCTCCTTGTATCCCAGGGGTCTATCCTTTCCCAAGCACATGCACACATACAGCTGCCTGAGAAGTGCCTTGTACCTTCTCATAGCGAGTGTTCAGAGAGAGCACAGTGAACCATCCCTGTTCCATTACTTACTCGCTTAAGAGTAATTACTGGAACTTGAGCTAAAAGAACCTTGTAAAGGTGTTTTAGTCAATCCCTCAGCCAGAAAGCCTGATCATTTTTACCTAAATTTTCTCTAGCCTGCTCTGAAGGCATACAATCAAGGCCTACAACATGCATCTCCTTCCACTTGCAGCAACCTCAACTCTTTGGTAGGCAAATTTATGATCTCATAAAAGTTGATATACATCCAAATGGCAGTTCCTCTCAGCTCAGAAACCTTTTCCTAAATTGTTCTCCTAAAGTCTATCTTGTTAATATAAAATCTAAGGCACTATAAATCATACCCATCACATCCCACTGACCATTTAAGAATGATTACAGAAATTTGAGCTGAAAGAGCCTTCAGAAATGATCTAGCCATATGCAAACATTTCAGATTTTTCTCCTTTTTCTGAAGAAAGGCAGATTCACATGCCTTGTACAAAAAGAAGCCAACTTTTCTTGAATATAGCGTAACTAGAAAAAACAAGTTAGATCCTGTGCAGCATGATAAGCCATGCCCACATTATAATGACAAGAAATGCAGCAGGACTTTCATAGACGTATTTGAGTCAGCTGACAACTTCCGAAGTGATCTTAAAATCCGCACTGCAATTATGGCTGGAAGTTTAAAATGATGATAGCACCTTTTCAGTACAATTGTACTCTTGGGAAAGCAATTTCTCTTGCCTTTGGGTTTTAGATCATGCAGTGCGTTGTAAATCACTCCTCCACAAAACTGTGCACAAAGGATAAGGTTTTCTAGTAAATCTCTCCCTTAACTATTGCACCACTGGAAAAAAAAATGTGGCATTTGAAGGTATATTACATAAGGTGCTTTAGGGTCCTGAGTTATGTAATTCTAAACTTGGATATGTGTGGAGAGGAGCATGCAGCAACATCAGTTTCTTCCCTGAAGAATCCATTTAAAAATGTTTGTGCACAGGTTTTTAATCAGCTCCCTCTTTCAATACCCACCAAATCTGAAAGGCCAGAGGACACTGAGGATTTGTCTTTCCACAAGCCTCGTTTGGCCGAGACCATTGTTTGTTACAGATCCCCAAGAAGTTAAGTTTTGCAAGGACAGTTTATTTACCAGAGAATAAAATCTCTCCTCCTAGCAATAAATGTTCAAATGCAAGTGTGCTTGTCTCTCAGAAGGTTGGTGCCTGTGGTTTTATCAGAGCGGAGGTGGGTTCCCCAGGTAAAGGACGGTGACTGGACCATGAAAAAAATAGTTGCTCACTTTGCCTCTTTCTGTCCTTCATTGTAAGGCTGCTTTTGTCATTATGGGGTTTCCTTTCTTCAGAGGCAGGCTAAAGGTGACCGCGTGGCTTCCCTGGATGTAAACCTTAAATCTTGAGTGTGCTGGTGGATGGATTTGTGTGAGATGCCAGAAAGAATTTATACACAGTAGTTAGAACCCGGTGCCTTCTTCTCATAGACACCAGGAAATGGCTTTTATTCAGATACAACATAGTAACTCTGGAGGAAAGTATCTTTGTATTTTCAAGCCTTTCAAACCGGTATTTCTCATGGTTGTCAGAGGCTGGGGAATGGATTTGAGACCAGTTGGTAACTGGCCACCTCTACAATACCACTTCTGAATTATTTTTTCCTGTTTCTCTTGTCCCAGCCTGACACTTGCCTTTGATTAAGGAGATGAGTGACTTTGCCTGTTCTATTGATCAGAATAAATTACCAGCAGCTAATTTATGGACCTCACAAAAGTGCCTTTGACATGGTGAATTGTGCTCTGTTGTTCAGGTAATTGGGTTGTCAGGAAATGTTATTGGTTACTATGCAGTATCTCTTATAGAATATGGGCCTGTTTCATGGAAATGGACAAAATCTTTTAGACTTCAGCTCCCAAGAAGTTGTGAAAACTGAATAAGAAGGAAGTAAGCATTATTCTTGATAGAAGTGGCAGTAGGAAGAATGTTTTGATGGCTAAATGTTGATTTTCCTTCTCTCATTTCTGTAAAAAGAAAATTACTTTTCTTGTACTTGTTCAAGTATAAGTTTAGGGGGCTTGGTGCTTGCCAGTGTTTGCAGATTCAGCTTAAAAAGTGGGAAAAAACACACTGCTTAGGACAGTATTCTTGCCATGAGTGAGATTCAAAATCTTACCGTTGGCTTTTTGGTGTCTGAGAAAGATAGAACAAAGCTCACCTTTTTTTCTTGGTGTGTTGCAAAGACAAACTTGTTTCTGTCGCACCACTGGAGAACATAAAAAACACACACAACCAACAAATGGGCAGCAGGAAGGTGTTTTTACACAGGGTGGTTTTTACAGCCAGCTTCCACACTTGCAGGCTATGACACCTGCAAAACTGATAAAAGCAAGCAAAGGATTCTCATGAGACTGAAGGAAAAAGCAGCACAGGAGCTCGCTTGGGCTCTTTGCATGAAGAGCTCCTACCTGAAAATGTTTGGGCTGTTGTTTTTCTCTGATGCTGTAAAATGGGAGTTTTCTATCTGAAATTACAGGAGGTAAAGTAACTTTTCAGCTTAAAACTGAAACAGCAAACCTAATCTTTTCCGATGATGCCTTCCGCAGCTGTTCCTGCACATGCTGTGTTTTAATACCTGTGTGTTGGTCATACAGTGGTACGGCACTGATAACTCATAGTTATGGCCCCAAATGAGAGGTAAATGTAAAGAAGGGCTTGCTTTCCTTTTTAGTTACTGGAACTGTATCAGTGGGAAGGTTGGTACTGACACCACTAGCTGCAGGAAAGTTTAGGTAATTAGATGGCTTCCGTGTTTAGGTCTGAACACAGCGAAAACTGGGAGTTTATCAGTGTGTCTCACTTTGTCCAGCTGCTGTGAGGAGAGATGCAGGGAGATGCAAAGTGGGATGCCACGTACCCAACAGAGCATCTTTGCATAAGACAGTGTCACAGCTTTGTCCCTTGGTATCAAATCACTGGAGCCTCAGTGTGACAGCCGGAGGCAGGTCTAGCTGGCTTGGGTGTGCTCTGTCCAGCCACGAACAGAAGAGTGTATGTGTACTCTGGTGACCTGCAGTGGTGGCCAAGTGCAGTGCAGACCTCAAGTGGGCCCCGAGACTGCAGGTACATCTGTCAAAATGCTGTTGTGCTTTGGTTCTTTATAGGTCCCGTATCAGCAGTGCTGAGGATGATGGGGTGGGTTTGTTTCTATCCTGCTAGCTCTGGAAGTTTCATCTCAGGAAGTGCTAAAACTTTGATTCCACGGGAACAGCAACCCACAAGACTGCTCTGCTAAGTCTGTGTGAAACGGTCCTGGTCAGGTCCCGCTCTACATGAAATGAGGGGAGCGTGATGACCTCCACAGCCTGGAAGGTTTTTGGCCGATGACCATGGCAATTTCTGTATACGCAGGTCTGGTTTTCTTCTTCAGGAAGAACTCCGTGCTTACACCAGGAGTTTGCCCACCCCACAGCTTTGTAGACCCAAGTGGGAAGGAATGGTTGAGGAATGGCTTTTCTCCACCAGATTGAGTCCAGGCCCACCACTGATAGCTGAAGCAGGGCTATGGGCAGCCCCCCTCTGCTGTTACTTCTGTGGGAGCTCTGTGATTCTTAGAACTCCCCTGAGAGCTTTGGGTTATCAAGTGCCCCTTGTTGCAGCTGCATTGTCTGCAGAAAGGCTCATTTACTGAGCACAACAGGCTGCTGTTTGGGCAGGATTCCACTGGCAGTCCGTGCCTGACCTGGAGACCTTTGATATTTTGGCTGGCAGACTAGTTGTCTGCGCCCTGCTTGGTATTTCCCTGTGAAATCCAGTCAAGGTTTTCCTTTCTCCAAGAGACGTAACCCTTCCTCCCACTCCCACTCATTTTTGAGTCCGAGCATCAGTGAGAATACTCTTAGCCGATGAAAGGTCCACCCCTTCCTGCAGTGAGCGCA
Organism: Cygnus atratus; assembly: GCF_013377495.2. Classification (NCBI taxonomy): domain Eukaryota; kingdom Metazoa; phylum Chordata; class Aves; order Anseriformes; family Anatidae; genus Cygnus; species Cygnus atratus. Next base: position 20,616,795 of record NC_066368.1, read on the forward strand.
CACACCCACAAGCCACCACTTCCCCGCTGGAGCGCTCCTGCTCAGGAGGTGTCTCTGAGGTCCTGCAGCTGGGCACATCTGCATTTCCAGCTTTCCTTCCTGCAAGGAACTTTTTAAACGTACGGTACAGCTGCACATTGTCAGCATTAGCGTGAGCAGGAGATGCCCAAGAGACTGGGCTACTTAGGGCTGGTATTTCCAGTGGATCCTCATAATGCTGGGTTTTGCTGATGTCTTTGCTGTTACCCAGGGATATCAAGCTGTGTTGGAGGAGTTCATGAGTTAGTCTGATGGGAAGAGCACACTTGCCTATACCATACTTACCTTTTGATCTTGGTGATATTTTGACCGACTACGTGCCTTTGAAATTACACGGAGTTTTCTTTTTCTTCCTCTTTTTCAGAGAAGAGGGTTTACAGAGACATGGAGCTTGAAAGAATCATTCGAGACACACTGACACGTTTCATCCAGTCCCACATCCCTGCTGCAGACCTCAGGTATGGTGAGGTCCAATATCATTGTTTTAGCTTGAACTCTGTATTAATTGTCTTTCTGCACATTATACTGAACTCCAAGTGGAATATTAGAGCTTTGCTGTATTGCTTTTCCTTAAGTCAAATCCAGGATGCAGGTAATTTGCACAGGCTTTGGTATAAATCCTTAACCAACCATCTTTCAGCATTGAAATCTAGTAATGCCATTTCTTTGATGACCAAGAGGAGTAATTTTTGTCCAATAATATACATATGGAATCCCGTTCATCCACAGTGATCCCACAGGGCTTTCTGAGCAGCGCACCGCTATGTCAGGGCTCTCCCTGTTCTGAACTCTGCCTGCACGCAGAGATGCAGCCACCTTGAGGCTAGAGCATAGCAGCTGGTTTTGCAGCCAGTGGCAGCACTAACGTAAGTGTGGGGCAGCAAGCAGAGAATGCTGCATCCCACAGAAATCGCAACTTGACAAAATATAATGAGATCACCTAGAACAGCAGTCAACACAGAAAAGTCAGAGTTTGAGCACTTGGAATGTTGTGGGTAGTTCTAGACAGGTGCTGTGGCTTTCATTCAGCGCTGCCGAGGAAAAAGGACAGCACACAGTATTTTCTGTATTTATCCGTAACTGCTTCCCACTCGACTACCGAGCAGCTGCTTGGCTTTGCCCATACGATAAGATACACTCCACGTAGGTACTCCTACTGCTGTATTAGAAAGACACAAGGTTAGACAGCGTGTAAAGAAAGAGAAAAAATAGCCCTGTTGACCCTGCTTCCATGTCCTATGTTCTCTCTGTCTCCAGTGGGATGGATGATGTTTTCTTTTCTTACATCACGGGTGTCCTGGAAGAGCTGGGCTCACCAGAGTCCTCTGAGGAGACCTTTGACATGGACACCTTCATAGAAATGATGGAGGCTTACATTCCTGGCTTTGCAGAGATCCCCAGGTACGTGAGTGCTGCTGCTTTGTGTGTGCATGCCACGCAATGGGTGTCTGGACCCAACCAGCTCAATGACATGAATTCTTTTGTTGTACCCAGATGGGGAGGTGTTAGTACCAAACCTGTGCCACGATGATTAAGACAGGCATTGCCTGAATACATAAATGCTAATCCCAGTATAGTTTGCAAGCTAGGTCCTTGGCTGTCTTAAACGCCAGTTTTGTTTATTGGGCTTCCCATCAAACCTTGTCTTTCTATAAAGAGGTAGTCAAGAAGGATAGGCTAGTGCTTTTTTTCCTCACACTAATTATGCAGCTTCTGTCTCTTGCAGTGGGGATGTCTGTGAAATGATGTTCTCTCTCTCAGAAAGGCTTGGTGAAGCACGCAACAAAGGTGAATTACACAGTTTCAGCACAAGCAAGTATATTCTGCACATTTTCAGTCTTAGTGTTTGGAGTTGAGCAATGTCAGAGCATAAAATAATCTTGTTTCCAAAATTTAGGCTCTCATAGGCTAGCCTGAATTGGTTGACAATTTTTTTTGTAATGTTTAGCCAGGTTTTTGATATAAACACATGGGAGGCGTGAGTCATATGGAGTGCTGTCCAAGAGGCTGGGGTGAAAAACACTTGACCAGATCTCTAAACACCTCTGTTGAGATAAAATCCAGAGTAAAAAGAAAGGCATAGCAGATACAGGGCTGTTTGCTGAAATTCTGCTGTAGGTTAATTCTGAAAGTGGGATTTCTGCCTCCTCTGATAGCCATCCGACTAACGGATAGTACTGCTGGGCAGCCCATGTCAGGTGCATCGCGAAATAGAGTATAGACTTTGAGCACACTCAGAGCTCACTTCCCATTCACCCACGACCCCTGGCACAGATGCGAAATCAGCTGCAATGTGCTCTCTGGCCTCTGTTATGCAGGACTGCAGAAGACTATCACAGTAAGTGCTTTCTAATCTCAGTGGTCACAGATCAGCTGGATAGCTATATTAACCAGCCCCAAAGGTAGCTCCCATTAGAGAGCAGATGGGTAAAGTGCCTGGATATTAAACCATACATAACAGATTGGTTTTTGCCTATCTAAAAACATCACTGCTGTCTTACCGGGAGCCGGAAGGCTACACCGTGTAGAACAGACAATCCTTTTATCTCGCTTGCTGCTTTCTTGAACTTGACAAAACCTACTGCTCTGCTGCCCCACATCCTACCCTTTGAGGATCCTGATATAGCCCGCGTGTGGAAGGAGAGCACCATCCCAGCTTTAGACAGGATAGAACAGAGGTGAAATGATTCTCCTTTCAGAGACACAGAATGAACCTGTAAAAAGAGGTGCATCAGAGTAAGCTGACCACAGGATGCACTGGGTCACACACAGGCTGGAACCACCATTGTGTATTCCTAAATTTAAAATCAAAGTGACACCTTAGTTCAGTGAAGGCAGGAGGAACAGTAGTGGTTTCCAGTCTTGTCACTTAAGAAGGGATTTACTTTGGCAGATGATGTACTAGCAATCTAATGCTAACAGAAAGCACAGAGCTCTGGCCTCTGTGGGGCTGTTGCTCAGTAGATACCACTGTGTCTTTAAGAAAAACCTGGCCAAAAGGCTGCAGAAGCCAGGAGTGAAGCACCCTCTGAAGACCTGACCAAGGGCCAGGAGCCTGGAGCCGGAGCCTGCAATGGGGAAAGGCTGTGCACTCCAACAGACGGAGCCGAGGCCCAGGTATGTCCATGCCACAGAGGAGCAGGGTGACAGCGTCACCTAGCACTAGGCTGCCAGCACCACCTAGGTCATTTTCTGGCTCCGACAGGAAGCACAGCATAGGCTGTGACACAGCGTCGTTGATGCCTGTGATCTCCCCCATTGTATGGCCTGAGCAAGACTGCGTCAGTAAGCACAACAAGAAAATTACGTGCTGCCAGAAGAGCATGAGCCATCACTCTGGCTCATCCTACCCCGTCCTGAGGTAGTAGGGCAAGAGAGAGCTTGTCCCAGGGCTCTCCAGGATCCTACAGCAGTGCAGTAAGGATGCCTCTACAGCACTACCCAGGCTCCACCCCACTTCACCCCATTCCACTCACCTCAGTCGACAGTTTGAGCCTGATCACTCCCGGGCTGTGATGCAGTATCCAGTGGTCACACCTGTGTGTCAGTCCTGAAGACACCGGTCCCACCCCCAGTGACCCGTGCTGTGTACATGCTGAGCTGAACCACAGAGTCATTGGCACGGCAGTCTTGAACCAGCAGCTCCAGTCAGCGTGCCCCATGCTGCAAGCATTGCAGTGCTTAGTAGGCCCCCCTACCTCCTTACCCCAAAGCTTTGCTTGCTGTTTCTCCAGTACTGACGTCTTACTGCTCGGCAGTTCAGTCCTTCTGTGTCCACAGCCTTCTAGGAAATGCTGCTGCTGTGCTTCCTTCTGGTGTAGCCACAGGTCCCCATGCTTAGGAGTATCGTTCCTTTCCGATCAAAGGGCACATAACCTCAGAAGGGGAGGAATTCAAGCATTTGAACCACAGTGCCCAGGAAGTTCACTCCTAAGGGGATAAATAGCAGGGCTACACAGGTGAGGGGACAGAAATCCTATTTTAAAGGCTGAAGTAGAGAAGAGATTAAGGGATGCTTTGTCCTTGCAGATACAATTCCCTTTTAGCTTCAGGAATGGGATTTACAGTCACCCTTGTAATGAGAGAGAGCCTTCAGCTAAAGGCAAATTGAATTTTCGGACTTAATGCAAAAATCAGAGCTCTTTGTCTCTCTTGCTCCAACTAGGAAGGCGATGACTTGAAGGATGGCACGGAGCTGCTACTGGAGATGTTCCCTGCCTGTACCGTGAGCCAGGCAGAGAAGGCACTAGCCATGGCCCTGGGGAACTTGGAGGAGGCAGTGCAGCTAATTGTGGAAGAGAAGGTGGAAATTGGCACAGCAGGTGCAAGCGTGAAGGTAATGTACTCTGAGCTGGGCAGCACTGAGCCAGAGAGCTGTGCAGAGCTCAGATACAGACAGGTATCCCAGCTGCCTACCGTGAATGGAAACTTTGACTGCAGGAACTTTCCACGCTCCCAGCAATGAACTGGGAAAATCACCCAAAACACCCCTCGCTCCCTCCCTCAGCTCTCCAAGTACAGGCTGTGCCCACACCCAGCCAGCACCACGGAGCTGCGTGAGGCACCCCGCTTCCCCCACGGGCTGGGAGTACTGCATCAGCAGCTGGACTCGACTGAGCTAGCAGGGCAGCTGTGCAGCCTATGTGTTCTGCTACTTACACACCTGCTTTGCCTCCTCCCAGGAACTGGCACGGCCCCGCAGAGCACCCAACCATGAGGAACTGAAGCAGGTTATCTTACAGAAGTAAGTACGCAAAGAACCCCATATTCTGCTCACAATAGAGGAGATAGCTGATTCACATGTAGCTGAAAGATCTAAGCACAAGTATAACCTTTGGCTGGGAAAAGAGGTTGGGGTTTCTTTTAGAGCCCCGGCACACAAACAGGTTACCTCCATCGGCTGGGTCACAGCACTGGCTGTGTGTGAGGTTTCAACCTCCTACAGGTACACTGTAAATCACAGCATTGTCAGCTGAGGCCCCAGTTAAAGGTTCAAGGCACAAACATCAGGCCGCAGCTCAGGTAACGCATGGTGCCTTGTAGAACTACAGCAGCTCATTCATGCCTCCATCCTTGGAGACAGTCCAAACAAGTCTAAAGATATCTTTAAGAGACTGTACAGCAACACTGGGAAGATCAAATCTCAGTTGCTGAAGGTGTGAATTCAATGCATTTAAAGAAACCACTCCAAAGGCTCCCTAAAGACTTCTGAGGAATGAAAGTGGCTTTAGATTGGTTTACCTTTATTCATTTCCAAAAGCATTTTATTCTCAATAGAGAACCCACAGTATGGTTTAATCGATCCACTTAAAGATCTTGGCTTTCATGAGTATCCTTCTGTGGGCATGCAGTTTCCACGTATCTATCCAGCCAGTCTATCCATCAATCTTTTCCACCACTTTACATCCTTATCAGTGAGGGAACAAACAACTGATGGTCTAGGGAAGATAAAGCAAGGCAGAATAGCATCCAGACAGAAGTAACAGTCCCTGTCCTTGCCGGTCTCCTGTGCAGGCTTGCTTCAGAGTCAAATGCAAGGGAACAGAAAAAAACAAACAAAACACCAGCTGATAGTTACATTTCTAGTAACTTCACTTTAATGACGTTTTGGCAACATCCTGTACTTTAAACATCGTTCAAGCACAGGTACAGAGAGCAGATCACCATAGCTGAAGATACATGGGAACAACTGTGCTAACTACTGAGGGAGAAGGCATGGTCAGCTGTGCTGCCCACCTGTGACACCAGCTCCAGTACCTCAGCAGTACAGCAAGTGAACGCTTGGGCCCTGATGTTTCAATTAAACAGGGAAAGAGGTGATGCTTTTACAAAGTTGCTTCCAGCTCAAATTAGTTTCCTAGTCAAGTACTACATAGTGTGAAAGGCACACCATCTCTTCAGGGCAGAAGCAGCCAGTTTGGCCCTTTGATTTTACCTCATCTCCTTTGGCTGCCATCACTCAGACTGAAAAGGAGCAAAGCTACCCGAATAGCAGAGCATGCCAGACCTCAGCACCTCTCCATTTTACAGGGATTATCTGCATTCTCAACAGCCTGAGCTTTTGATACCATTCACTTAGGGCCAAGGATGCTACTCCAGGAGAATCCTGCTGGATTCCCACCAGAACGATGACACAGACACACTTCTTGCCCATTTCATCCAAAGGGGAACCTTAAGCACTCCTTGCTGCAATCTAGGCAAGTAGGACACACTGCACAGCCACAGACCAGCCAGGGAAGAAGAGATGTAGGTTGTGAATAGCCCTAGGCAATGCACATTGCAGCATTCACCAAATGCTTCTTGTGTTTCAGATACATGATGGTTGATAGTGCAGAAGATCAGAAAACACATCGGCCAGCTCCACCAAAAGAGGTGAGAAAAGAGCAGTTACAGCTCACCAAGAGTTTGAATGCCTTTGGCTACAAGGTTAAAAAAAAGCAGGCCGTGAGTCCAAAGAGCAGAGGCAGTCCCAAGGCAGGAACATTCACAGAGCCACTAGAGAGCGAAAGGGAAGGTTAGTTTACAAAAGAGAAGGTTAGTTTAGCCGCTGCAGGGTCTGTCAGTACCTACCACTGACTAGCATGGTTCCTGCTCTGCCACCCCTCCCTCCCCCCCCTAACAGCTTTGTTTGCCTTTTTAGCCAAGATTCCCAACAAAAAGGACAGGTAACTTATCCCAACCTAGCCTTGCTGTTCCTCCACCCCCAAACACAGCTCTCCTTATGCTTGTCCCTTCCCTTTCCCCAGCAGCCTCCACTTGGTGTTTGTCTTTCCTCTCCAGGCTCCCAAGAAGCTGATCCGCTATATCGATAACCAGGTGGTGAGTACAAAGGGAGAGAGGTACAAAGACATCAAGAAGCCAGAGAGCGAGGAGATGAAGAAAACTTACATCAGCCTCAAACCAGCCAGGAAGTACAAGTTCCACTGACAGCCAGGTCCTCCTGCTCTTCAGCCTCCACCTCGCTGGCCAGGCGTGGGAGGAAGGACACGTGGCACTAGGGATGAGAGGGGACTCCTTCACCCCACCCACCACTAACTGGAACTAACCTGGGAGCCAGGACACTGCTTTCAGCTTCCTGAACTAACCCAGCTGACAAGGACAAGCCTCTCTGTGGGTAGCTGTCCTTCTGCCCCCTGGGGCACACCACAGCAGCTAGCGGGGGCCTGCCTGGGCATTCTCTGCTATTCCTTGCATGGGACGTTCTTAGATCTAAGATGTGGCTTGTGGTTTTGCAGCAAGCTTTTTAGAAGTCTGTGTGCACTGTTGCTTAGAGTGCAAGTGTCAATAAAGATGATGTGAATTGGTGTGTAGTTCAGCTGCACGTGCTTTACAGACAGTGCCTCTAATCCCTTCTGGGGCAAAAGACAGGAACTGGGCTCTCCCTGCCAAGACAACCTGCAGCACTCAAACTCCAGCTGACAGTATGGCCAGGGCCCCTCCCATTTCTCTCCACTGTTGAATGTCAAAACTACAGCCACGCAACATGGAGCAGGATGTAGAAGCAGGCTGGGGCGCTACTGAAACATAATTCAGAATCTGGAAGAAACAAACGGTGATGACCAACTGCTCTCAGTGAGAGCACAGCTAGGTTTGGTGCTCTTCCTCTAGTGAAATCACGTTTAGGAGTGTGTTCCCCTGGGAAACAACTGCCTTGCGCTCGCCTAATCCAGTGCCCCGTGGCAAGGAGCTAGGTCTGCACGCACACGTTGCCATGCTGCGCCACACCAGGCCTTTGGTGCCACGCTAGCTGGGGCTACAGGCTGGAGCTGGCTCGCACTGTCCTCCTCCCAGAGCTCAGAGGGGCCCACCCTCTCCCAAGAGGAGAACTGGCAGCTTTTCTCCATTCTGCTCCAGCTGGCCTGATTTGGTCTCAACAGCTCTGCTGGCATGCCCTGCACACCCACCCCAGGGGACAGCAGTCCACAGTCCCCAAACTCCCCTGCTCTCTGGACAGCTGCCACTTGGAGATTTAAAATACAACAAAAAAATAAATCCTGACTATTAGCTGGTCTAGCCAAGGCCTGTTCAGCACCATGGTGTTCCCACAAGTCCCTCGCTCTCTCCACACCGCTGCAGAGGGAGTTACTTTCCTAGGAGGCACCAACAGAGCTCACTCACAAACACGCAGTGGCTGTTAAACAGCCCCAGAGACAAGAGTGAGCCCCTCTTGGGCCAGCCGCACCAACAGGACCAACCTCTCCCTCTGCACGTCTCAGCAGCACCCGGCTCCGGCATCCTCCGGGGATCCCAGCGAGGTGTTGGTCCCCCCTCCCCATCAGTCCTAGATCTGGAGGTTAATGAAAGGGGCAAAGCCAGCCATGTCCTGCAGGAGAACGAGAGCCGTCTGCGGCAGAGGCTCCACATCCAGCTCTACTCCACGGCTTCGGAGGACGCTCAGGCTGGACTCAGCCACGTTGTGGCAGTGCTTCACCTTAAGCGAGCGCAGCTTGGGACAGTACTCAGCCAGGACCCTGCCAAGAAAGAGCATATGCAGGTTGCAGGCCAGGACTCCTGAAAGCACAATTCCCAGCTCACCCTCTCCTCTGCTCCCAGTGCCACACGTGCGCCATCCTTTAGGAACAGCGCCGTGGCAGTCTGAGAGAAACTCAGGCGACACGGTCAGATCCCCGAGCTACTCTCTATGACATGCCAGGGAATTTGCTTTTAGCAGCACATATCACCACTCCTGAATGGCTTGCTAGTGGCTTCTCCCCCGAATTGCACTCTAATTGCTCTCGGCATGAAGCAATCTGGCTTCCCAGGTCTCTTCCCCCGCCCCAGCCACCTGCCTTCCCCACCCAGCTCCCACCGTTGCTCAATACCTGATGGAGTCATTCTTGACTCTCAGACACCCGGTGAGGTCCAGGTGCTCCAGCTCGGGGCAGCACTTGGCGGTCTCCTCCACAGCCACGTCGCCCACGTTGGCATTGACAGCCAGCGACAGAGACTTGAGCCTGCTGCACTTCTGCACCAGGTAGCAGATGGCCTCGTCCTTCAGCTGCCGGCAGGCCGTCAGGTCCACGGCCTCCAGCGCCTTGCAGTGGTCGGCCAGGCTGCGCAGAGACAGGCTGTCCACCCACTCGCAGTGAGCCAGGGAGAGCCGCCGCAGGTTGGGGCAGCTCAGCGAGATGGCTATCAGCGCGTGGCAGCTGAGCTGGGCGCAGCCCTTCAGCTGGATGTGGTGCAGGTGGTGGTTCTGCCTGATGACCGGCAGCAGCTCCCTGTCCGTCAGCCAGTCGGAGCAGCTCTGGAGCGCCAGCTGCTGCAGCACCTTGTTGTCCTTCAGCAGGGTAAGGAAAGCGGCTCTGGGGACGGCAGGTCCGATCTGCAAGGGGAACACAGGAATAATGAGGCATCCCCCAGGTGCCCAAAGCAGCCTGGCTCAGCCTGATGCTGAGCTCCCAGAGACCCGCTCCCTTCCTCTTTTCCACGGTGGCACAGAGGTGACCAAAGCCCCCTTTCCAATCCCAGGGCAAGCCCTGCTGTCCCAGCTCTCCTCCACACAGCACCAGGACTACTGCCACAAGATGCTCTCCACTCCTTTCCTCGTCCCCGCATTTATATACTTGCAATGAGCTCCACGCGTCCCTGCTCTCCAACAACTCTGTGCCAGACCACCCTGGGTGTTTAAAGACACCGCTGCCTTTCCAGTCCCTAGGCAGCCCTCCCCAGAACCCGCGCACGCTCTCCCCATCCCACCAGGCCCACCCATTGCACAACCCCTGGCGAGGAGCACCACCAGGCCGTGCCACCCTCCCTAACGCCAGCTTGCTTCCGCGAGCCGCTGCCCCGTAATGGCGAGGCGGAGCTCGCAGGCTCCCTGCTCCCGGGAGCCTCCTGCTAAGGAGGGCGGCATTTCTGGGCCCTGAATCACCGCCTCTCCTCCCCGAGCCCGTATGGCCAGCCAGACACGGGGCCACTAGCCCCGGCCCCCCGGCCACTAGCCCCGGGCCCCCGGCCACTAGCCCCGGGCCCCCGGCCACTAGCCCCGGGCCCTCCCCGCGCCCCCCGGTACCTGCGCGGAGTCGAAGCGGCGCATGTTGGCCAGGTAGAGGCGGACGAGCTCGCGGAAGGCCCTGCTCACCCTCCGCAGGCTCAGCAGCTGCCGCAGCGGCAGGTGGCGGAGGACGTGCGGCACCAGGACGTCCTCCCAGGGCAGGGCCAGCAGCCCGCCCTCGGCACGGCCGGCGCTCATGGCGGGCGGGCGGCCGGGACGCAGCGGGGAGCGCTCGGCAGCGCCGGGACGCGCCGGGACCGGGACCCGCCCGGCACCTCCGGCTCCGCTGCCGGCGCCGCAGTGACGTCACGGCGGGGGCGCGGCCCGCGCCGTTGCCCCGCCAGGCCCCGCCCACCGCGGGGAGGCGGAGGCCGCCAGGAGGCGGGCGGCCCCGCGCATGCGCGCCGCGCGGCGCTGTCCGTTCAGCACCGGGCAGCCCGAGGCGCCGAGCTGCCCCGGGGGGGGGGGGGGGGGGGGGGCGGGCGGCTCCCCGCCTGTGGGGCGGTAGCGGGGTGCGAGCCGCGGGGTCTGGTCACGGCGCTGATCCGTGCGCACTAGGAGCTGCGGGCGGTTTCCAGCCGTGAAGCGCTCCGAGTTTCCGTTTTGCTGCGCAGCGGCTGGCCGCAGGCCCGCACGGCGCTAGCTGCCGTCCCCGCGCCGCAGGGGACGTGCTGAGGCACAGCCGTACGCCCGGCAGAGCCACCGGCCCGGGACCGCGGCAACGGTAAGGGCCCCGTCGGTCCTTACGTCCCCGCCCGTGTCTGTGAGGGTTGTGAGGTTGTGCCCTGCCCCCTGCCTGCGAGGGGACGGGACGGAGGGAGCGGAGCGTCCTCCTGCCCTGCTCCCCCCGTCGAGAGTCGCGGCAAGTCCTCGTCCTTCTGTCAGAGTGCCCTTCGCCCCGGGTAGGCTTGTGCGTCTCTTTTTTGGACGCTGCCTTCAAGTTGCCTTTTCAAGTTTCGCCTGGATGCGTGCCCCCAGCTAATCCCAAATACTGCAGCTCCTGCACCGGCCCTGGCGTCAGGCAGGCCCTTCGGGACCAGGGGAATCCACCCTGGGGGTCAAGCAGTAGGGTGAGGGCAGAGCCCGGGCTAAAACCTTCCTGCCGCCCTGCAGGGATACCTGCTGGCTTCCCAGACTTCAAGCAGCACGTGGGAAGGACCGTCACAACTGCTCCCGTAAAACAAAACACGTCGTTAATTTTCTAAAAGGATATAAAGGGCTGTGTGTCCTGCTGTCTCCTTGCCACAGCGTGTGCCCGGCGTCACGAAGAAAGCCCCGGGCCCTGGATTAGAGGGTGCCCTTCAGGAGATCAGCGCGGTGAGCCGGGAGGCGCTTCCTTTTCAAGAGAGAATCGCCTCTTGTGACTCACCGGGCACCTGCCCGTCCCTTCTGCTTTGTGCCCGTTGGAGGGCCCCATTTCGGACAGGGCACATCTGGACAAAGCCATGTGCCGAGCCCTGCGGTGGGCTGGCAGCACCGCTCCGTCCCGTGGCTCTCCGTTATCCCGGTGAGCCCCGACGCCCCAAGGGGGAGCGGAGGCCTCCTGCGTCAGGCCCTGAGCTGATCCCCGGTGACAGTGACGAGAGCAGGCTGAGCCCCGGGGGAGGAAGCGGATTAGCTCCAGCTGCTGCTGCAGCTTGCCTGCGTCTTCCTCCAAGAGGCACGGTGCTGGCTGCTCTCGAGCGCCTGGCCTCGGGTCTGACCCTGCCCGCACCTTCGTCCCCGTCAGTGTCCCACCGAAGTGAGCAGAGACTTCAGCCAGCTCTGATGGTGTCTAGCTGTGTTTGAGGAGCCTAGGGGAGCAGCCTGCTCTCGATGGGGCAAGATTTAGGGCACTGGGGCCTCACACTTAGAGGAGCTGCCCTCACGTCAGAAGTCCACGCCTTGGTTCCCAGAGGGGCTCCTGGCTCGTGGCTGAGCTTGGGCAACTCTTTCCCCCTGCCACCCCTGACTTTCCCTCGTGCTGATAATGCAGCTCTTTCCACCTCAAAGGCATCCTAAGAGGCTGGCAGGGTGTCCTCAGGCCTGCTGGTGTCCTCAGGGGCCAGGCTGCGGAGGGCACACTGTGTTGTTACGAGGTTGGTGCAGCGCCAGCCCACAGCTGCTGTCCCGGGATCAGCACCTGCCCTGGCGGCTTGGCACCGTGCTGGCTGAATGCCTTCAGCCTTGCAGAGGCTTTGGGGTATTTACAGTTGCCTACCAGAGAATCTGGGGATACAGGGAGGGCTAAAAAAAATATACAGTGAGAGCTAAAAAAAATAATAAAATAAAATAGAAGTAAAGCCAAGCCAAGCTGTGCAAGTCAGGGTTGGAAGGCAAAGGTGCCTGAGGAGCTCCTTGCTACACACCAATGCGGGGCTGTTGTGGCAGCATCCCCCTCATGCACCCTCTGCTTGATGTCTTCCAGGCTTTCATTGCGTCCCTAGCAAGTGTCCACATTTCCACACTGGGAGCCTTTGCCCAGTGTCTGGGCTAGATGCTCCGTTCCCTCACCACACTTGTAATCACTCCTCCTTGACTGACATTTTAGGGTTTCCACACTATTTTGCAATTAGGTATGTGACCACATTGCCTCCCTGCTGTGTTAGGCTTGCTGTCCCTCTCCTGCAGAAAATACTCCCTGCATTCCCTGCTCATTCCTCCCTGCACCCTTTCACCTTTCTCCCTGTGAATCTGAAGGTGGAGGGAAGGGATTTGCTGCAGAGCGAGTTAGAGAGCAGCTCCAAAGATCTGTGCTGCAGCACAAGCTGTGTCCTGGGAGGCTACACCAAAGAACTGCAGATTTGGTTTTTTTCAGGCTAAATTCATCTATCCAGTGCGGTGACTTCTGGGGGCCTGAGCAGCCTGCTGGCACCCAGGTTCCTCCCTCCCCACGGGAGAGCTCACCCACCAGCCAGAACCCGCTGACTGCTTTCCTTCAAGACCATCTTTTCCCTGAGCATCTTTTTACCAAGAGATACTCCCACACAATTGTTCCCTTAACTGCTGTGTAGGGAGATTATTTATGGCTCAAACTGCGCTGGGGCCCCACCTCCCACATCCCCAGGACAGGTTTTACCACGCTGGCATTCTTGCCTTCGTCCTGATGGAGCGATGCTGGTGCTGGCAGACACCCCAGGGCCGTGTCCTCACCCACCCTTAGCAGGTGAGTGCCACCCCCCCGAGCTGGGAGCAGAAGGCCCTGCTGGGGACCCAGGATGGCAGGAGGGTCCTGGTGCTGATCTCTGTTACCACCTCCTTGCCTGGGTGAGCGCTAGAGCAGCATTTGTGTGCTGAGCCTCAAGGAAGGGTGTTTGCACCATTTATCCTTAGCCACCAGCCCGGCGGAGTAACAGATAAGTGCAGCAATCCATTGCAGACTCGGCTTATGCTGCAGTGGGTTTTTAATATCTAGTGAGGATGTGGTTGGGTGTTGGCACAGAAGGGATTAATTAGAGCCGTGTAGTTAAGCCCGGGCCCCGAGGGAATGCACATGACCTCACGGGTTGCCCCGGAGCCCTCGGTGTGGAGACAAAGGGAGCTCGGCTTCCTCGCCTCCCCCGGGACTCCTGCAGGGCCAGGCTCACCATTTCCATGGTGCTCCCCCCAGCTGGGTGAGGAGCACCCACCTGCCTCACAGCCATGCCCGCGCTGGCAGGACCGCGCCGCGCGCTGAGGCCAAAGCACAGCCCCACTGCCTTCGACAGCAGAGGGACGTGCCGGGGGTCAGCGGCATGTGGCTCCCTCCTGCCATCTGGCTCTGTCCAGCTGCTGGGACAATCCGACGGCTCCAGTTAGCCTCTTCCAAGGAAGAAGTTGCTCGCTGTGCTGCTCCGGTGACACCCAGACCCTTCTGGGCTCAGCAGGGACGGGAGCACTGCAGGGCTGTGGAGGTGAGCAAGGACAAAGCCGGCAGTAGCTACACAGAGCTGTGGGTGGGCTCGAGGAGCCGGCAGAGACCAGGAGGTGGAAGGGACGGCGTGGGGCCGGACAGGCTCGTGAAGGATTTGGTGCCAGGTGACAGCGAGCACAGGGGCTTCTGCTCCAGAGGCGTAGGGTTGCAGGTTGCGGGAAGGCAAAGGGCTGCGGCCAGGGGCAGACAGAGGTACGGGGAGCGATGGAGCCGGCAGGGCGCAGGTGTGTGCCTGGCCCCGGTGTGGGCACGCCAGGAGAGCTCTGAGCTCTTCCACTTGGTTAAATTTGTCGCTCCGGCAGCGGCTTAGAGAAAAGCCTCCCCCTCCTCCCGCCGGCCTCCTGCCATCAAGAAGCTGCTGAAGGAATCAGGTCGCTGATCCCGCGGCAGCGAGGCCCCTAATTAGCCCGGCTTTGCTCGAGTCGGTCGGGAGAGCGTGCGAGGCAGCTCGGGGACCCGCGGTCCCCGGCATGGGGGAGACAGGCTGCACAGGCAGGAGCCTGCAGGAGGAGGGGAGAAAATGGCAGTGCTTCCATGCATTAAAGATGAGGGGAGCGTGCAGCTTCCTCCCGGTGTCCCCATGCCCGGGCAAGGAGATGGGGACTCGCTTCTGGGTGGCGGCGAGGGCAGGTGGGCACGGAGCTGGGCTCACCCTTGGCCAGGAGAGCAGCACAAAGGGGCAGCTCCCCCAAATTCCTCCTGAGCACACTGCGGGCGTGCAAGGCAGCGGCTCTCCCGGGCCTCTCCCATCTCACACGCCTGGTAACGATCGCAGGGCTGGCTAATAAAGCGCTCTTTAATCGCGAATCGATCGGGCCGCGAGCGCCGGCTGCCAGCCGCCGCCGCGTGCAGGCCGTGGCCGGGTCCCCACCGCCGCACCGCTGTCCCCGTGCGGGATGCGGGCGGGATGCATGGGGTGGCGGCTGGGTTTCTCTTCCCGTCCTCGAGGTTTCTCGCAGTTGGGGTGGCGTTTCCCACCCGTGGGCAGCCCAGGTGGCCTGGGACCTGTGGCGCCTTTGGGGTTTCTGTCCCCGCGCTCCCCGGGCAGTGGTGCCGTGCAGGTGCCCACGGTGGGTGGCACAGGGACGCGCCGAGGGACGGTGCCGCGCGTGGGGCCGGGGTCACGGCGCTCCCCCCGGGACGCGCACCCCGGGGATGCTCCCCGGGGCCGCCGCCGGTCCCGGTGCCACCGGGGGGGGGCGGGACGCGGCTCCCCGCGGGGCTGCCATTGGCTGCCGGGGCTGTCAGCGGGGCGGAGTGACGGCCCCGCGCCGGGATTAGCGCGGCGGGGAGCGGCGGGCTGGGGACGGTGGCACCGCACCGAGCCGTGCCGTGCCGTGCCGTGCCGTGCCGTGCCGTGCCGTGCCGTGCCGTGCCGTGCCGTGCCGAGCCGAGCCGAGCCGAGCCGAGCCGAGCCGAGCCGAGCCGAGCCGAGCCGAGCCGGGCGGCAGCACCGCGGAGCAGCGGAGGATGCGGCGGCGGCGGCGGCGGTGCCGGTAAGGGCGGGGAGCGGCGGGGATGGGGCCGGGTGGCCGCGGCGGGGCGGCGGGGCAAGGCGCAGCACTTGCGGGTCGCAGCCGTGTCGGCGGGGAGCGGCGGGGCAGCGGGGACAGCGGGGAGCGCCCGGCCGGGGGGCTGCCTCCTCGCCCGGCTGCGTGTCACATCCGCTGATCCCGGCCAGGCGGGAGGTGCGGGGCGAGGGAGGACGGGCGGGGGGGCGCAGGGGGGAGCACAGGTCCCTTCCCTTCCCTCCCGTCTCTACCCCATTCTTTGCCCCTTAAAAATAAATGATGGTTGTTCCCTCGCATCCCCCACGCGTCTCGCGTGGGCGTGCGCTTCCCCCGCAGCACAGCAGCGCCCGGCGCCTGCTGCTTCCCCCTCACCACGCCGCTCGGCACCGGCACGGCGCAGGGGCCAGCAGGAGCCCCCGGCCACCCCCCGGGCTGCTGAGAAGCTGAGAGCAAGTTTCTTGTGCGCCGGAGAGGTTCCACCGGGAAATGGACCCCCCACACCGGTGTGAAGCCCCCCGCTGCAGCTGCAGCTGCAGCTCCCGAGTTTTTCTCCCTGGACGCGTGCCCGCGCTGCTCGTGGCTTCCTTCCCTTCGCACGGCTTCTCCTGCCCTGGGCAGCGGGACCAGCGAGGCCCCCCCAGGTGCCTTTCAGCCCAGCCCCATTCATCACGGTGATTTAAAGAGCATCGTTTTGATTCATGATTTAAATCGGCAAGCAGGAAGCCTCAGCTACATCATTGATTTTTCATCACGGTTGCGTTTGTGCTTTTTACCTTTCATTATTAAAGAAAGGCTCACTCCGCTGGATGGAGTAACAGGCTGGCTCCGGTGCCTTGCAGACGGCATGGCCTTTGCTACGAGTCTGATGATTGTCCCTCGATAACCAGGAGGACACGCTGTGCTCATCCCATTTATTTTAGCAATAACTCGTGTACATTGAGATAGGCTGTTTTTTATAGATTTGTTATGTTACAGTGAATGCCGGCTATTTTCTAGTGATAACTTTTTTCCTTGGCATGTCTGTCAGTCCACATTTAGATAAAAAGTGGGATTTCATCTGAAATATATAAACCCAGCGTTTTTGTTATTTATCAGTTAAGCAACCTTGAATGTGAATATAACCATAACAGGGGAAAAGATTGTAAAAACAGTAACTGACATCTTAAACAGAGAATATTTTCTGCAGCGAGTGAATTGCAGATTGCTGCTGCTCAGTAGGAGCCAAATTTTTCAGAAGTGTAGTAGTGCAGATAGAGAGGCGCCCGCCCCACGTGGGTGATTTGGGCTGTTTTATTAAGAGTTATGTCTCTGCATCCCTCGAGCCTAAACACCACTGAAAAAGCCAGTCCTATGCCCTTCGGTTTAATCCTATCTGGTTTGCACCAAGAAACGGGGAGAAGAAATCATGCTTTCCTCCATTTGCAACTAGCGTTTGGTTTCTTGCTTTCAAGTGGTGAGATCCAAGTGCAGGAACGAGAGTACCTCTGCATCTGGGGAAGCTAAAAGCCGCCAAGGCAGAACCTTTGCTGTGCACCAGGAGTGCAAGAACTTGGGGAAAGCCATGTCCAAGTGTTAGCTGCCCCGTGAGAAGGACCAGTGCTGGCAGTGCTGAGGGTGCTGGCATCTACCTTCCCATGCAGTGCCTCGCCACGCTGGGGTGACAGGGATCCCTGGCAGAAGAACAGTCCCGAGGCAGGGGCGGGCGAGCCGGGGTCGTGTTGCTGGCACAGGCGCGCTCAGCCCCCCCGGGGCAGGACTGTTTCAACCACTGCTTTTTGGATCTGCTGGTGTTGACAACTCTGTCTGCGCCACGGATCGTGGCTGCAGCATATGACAGGGTGACATACTTTAAAACACAAGTTGACCTCCAAAGAGACAGGCTTCTTGCTCATGCTGATGGTGTCAAACTCCTTCAGTGAGTGTAATCTGGGGGTGTCTCAGTGATCCAGTGTGTTCCCCCTTATTGAGGTGATTTTAGGTGGCTACAGGTAGTAAAAGTATTCAGCCTAAGCCAGGATAAATGAAACCCATTTCAAAGCACACAGCATGCTCTCCCACCACATCCGGGTGGTGCTGGTCTATAGGGGCAGCACCTGAGCATCCAGGGGACCCAGGGAAGGAAGCAACCCCCTGGTGTGCCCAGAGCCTAGGTGAGGAGCTGCTGGTGTCCCCGCTGTGGGGCTGGTGTGATGGGCACTGTCTGCCCGTGAACATCTCATGCTTCCTGCTGCAGGAGGGAGCTCGGACAGGGTTGTCTCACCTGGAGTTTTTTCCGAGCTGAGCTGTCATGAAGACAGGGCACGCTTTGCATGTTCTCCCCATTGTCCTGGCCCTGTATGGCCGTGTGGAGGCTGATCGCACCACAGATCCACTCATCCCCACGCCAGCCTCCTGTTCTTGATGATCTGGCGCTCCTCCTGGCATTCCCGGCCCCCACTTGGTGAAGCCCCTCTGGGGGCTTCAGAGCCACCCCGGTGCCCTCAGCCATGCCCTTGCATCAGTCTGGGTATGGGGCAGTTGGGGCTTCTCTTCTCAGGCCACCTGTCTGCAGATGCTTGGGCCAATCTGCACCCTACACCCATCTCTGAGCAGCATCCCCGTCTGCATCTCCCCATCTCGTGCCCCCTCCTCTAACCACCTCTCCTTGCCCTTTAGGGCTGCCTGAGGATGCCTCGCCCTGCCCAGCTCCAGACCTGACACCTGCGTTCCCCTCTCTGTCAGCATGGCGCAGGCGGGAGGCCTCGTCCACCTCCCCACCGCCGAGGGCTGCGCCGCCTCTCCCCCACCCTTCTCCCACCCTGGGGACCACCGGCCCTGGCCTCCAGCCGCCGCCAGCCCCGAGCCGGGCCGCCGCAGCCCCCCGCGCTGCCTCACCCCCAACCTCAACGCCGGCCGCCTCCACCTCCTGCGCAAGGGCCTGGCCCCCGACGCCCGCCGCTGCCCCCTCGGCCTCTACAACAGCACGGGCTCCCTGGCCCGCAAGCCGACGGAGACGGGGCCCTTCGGCAACGGCGGCTGCCTGGGCGGGGGGCGCCTGACGGCCCCCTGCACCCCGCGGAGGGACCAGCACGTCGCGGGGCTCGCCTCGCCCGGCAGCCGCAGCCCGCTGGTGGCCCCCGAGGGACGCAGCTCCGTCGTCACCTTCCGCTTCATCGAGAAGGCCAGCGTGCGGCCCCTCGGCGGCCCCCCAGCCCCCCGGGAGAACGGGCCCTGTGGTGTGGAGCCCAGCGAGGGCTGGTGCGTGCCCCCTGGCCAGCCCCAGCCCCAGCCCCAGCCCCAGCCCCAGGAGCGGCTGCTCCGCAAGCTGAAGCTGGAGGCCTCCGTGTCCGACCCGCTCCTGGCTGGCAGCAGGTCCCCAGGGGAGACGCGTCCCCGCGGGGGCGGGAGGGACACCTGCACCCTCGCAGCCAGCTGCCTCTTCAGCTCCCTCACCAACGGGCTCCAGGCCCCACCGGGGGACGTCCCCGCCGGCCCCCGGCCCCAGGTAGGTGCCTGTGACCCCACACTGGGCTGAGCTGGCCCAGCCCCGCTGCCCACTGACCGCCGTGTCCCCCCGCAGGGCAGCGCCTGGCCGCGCCCCCGGCAGAGCTCAGCCCATGCCCAGCGCATCGCCAGGGCCAAGTGGGAGTTCTTCTACGGCTCGCTGGAGGCCCCAAAGGCAGGTAAGGTGTCGGGCAGGGACCTGTGGCTACCAGTTGGTCTGGGGAGGACGCAGAGCCCTGATCCACTGGGACTTGGGGTCGAACAGGGGCTCTGGGCTCTCTTCCAGGCTCTTCGGCCCCCCTCGCTGAGCCCTCCCCGAATCCCAGCTGCCTGCTGCCCGTGGAGCCACTGAAGTCGGAGCCCGAGCATGGCCTGAGCCACGTGGAGGTGGAGATCGAGGTGTCCCCAGTGGGCAGCAAGGAGCACGGCTCCTGCGAGACGGGCATTATAAGGAGGACGGTGAAGTACTCCGAGACAGACCTGGACACCGTGCCGCTGCGGTGCTATCGTGAAACCAACATCGACGATATCCTGGCCGAGAAGGATGAGGTGGATTCGGCTATCGAGAGCCAAAAGGACAGCGAGAGCAACCCCAGCTTTGTGGGGACCCTGGGCCGGAGGAACAGCACGCCTGAGGAGCTCCCTGAGCACGGCGCCAAGCGCACGAAGGACAGGCTGTGTGGCAGGGACGTGGAGGAGGACGATGAGGTGTTTGAGGCCATGAGGAAGGAGAACAGGGAAAGGTAAGGCTCAGCGTGTGAGGGCAGAAAGCTCCCCTCGCCCTTCTCGGTATCCCAAGTGCATGACAGAATGGGCTCTACCAAACGAGTGCCCAAGCCAAAACTCTTGGCAGCTGTGCTTGAGCTGTGTATGGGGCCAGGGGGGTCCTGGAGCACCCCTCAGGGCTGGGGGTCCCTCGCTGCCCCATGGAAGGAGCGGGGCAGTGCTGGTGTCCAGTGCAGGGCACTGACCGCAGGACCCGCTCCCGTGGAGACAAGTCCTGAGCTCAGGTCACCCGTCCGAGCCAGGGCACTTGGGTGACAGTGTCAGGGAAGCTCTTTGGGCTGGAGAAAGCCTTTTCACACCACTGCACTGTGCGTTGTTTCTCACTTGTGTGGCAAAATATCGTGTACCAGGACTGTGATGGACCCTTGGGCGGGACGAGGGGGCTCAGCTTCATCAGCAAACGCTCCACACGCAGAGGGCAAGGTCTCGCTGGGGAAGCAGAGCCAGGCAGTCCCCGCGTGCCAGGACAGAGGGGTGTCTGGCAGCATGCACAGCCACGCTGTGCCAAAGGCGGGCAGGATGCACGGGGGTGGAAGAAAAGGAAGAGGGAGGCTTTGGTGTTGTTGGTGGGAAGAGATGATAGAAAAAATAACTCGCAGTGGTGTTCCTGCTCTGGGGGGGAGAAGCGTGAGGCGCTGGGCTGAAGTGGAAGGGAAGGTGCACGTTGCAGAGGGGAGCTGGGCTCCTGCTGTTTTTTCCAAGAAGGAAATGCATTTTTTTTCCAAATAAATTGTCACAGAAGATTTGAAAAGCTGTAAAGTTATACTATTATCACTCCAAGCAAGTTCTTCAAGTTGCTGTAACCATTATCTTACATGGTGATAATCTATTTCCAAACCTGTACTAGGCCATTACAATTCCTGTGGGCTGTAAGCCTAGACCTGCTTTTTGTCCTCTGAGACACCTTACTGCAGCTCGCCAGGCAGTGCTGGAGAGGTCGGATGTATACTGAAATGCATTGCTGCCCCAAAACATGGTGCTCCCGGTATAAGTATATAGTGGTGGTGTGCCCATTTTATGCAGCTGCTCTGTAGACCCGTGGCTTTTGTCTTTTTTTGATGTGCAGACCCCTGCCTACTCCCCAGCTAGGTGCAGAGCCTGCAGACCGCATGCTGAAAATTGCTCGCCTAAAACCGCAAGCTCGTTCGGTACCTGCATTACAGCCCCGGGTTTTTGCTTACACGCTGCTTCCGAGCTCTGCAGCTGCAGTCCTCCCTCCTGTTTACCAGTCACTGGTATTGATGTTTGCTACTCCAAGCTTTCTGCTTTGCCTGCTTGCAGGAGGGGTGATGATGGGGCGTTAAAAATCCCCCTTACCCCCCTGTATCCCAGGAGCCTGCGCCACCCTGCTCTGCAAGAGCTGTTGCAAACCAGCAGCTTCTGCCCTGGCAGTTTCTCTGCAGAGCACTTTGTTGGAAGCCGGGAAGGACCAGCCCTGCAAAATGACTGAAGCACCATCAGACGCTGATTTGCAGACATAAATCCCTTTGGAAACCTAGCCTTAGGGGTTTAGCACCCTCTGCAAGGGGGGATTGGCTGGGCACTGTCTTGTTGCCCTTCATATTCTGGCCAAAGGGCACCTTCTGTGTGATCTGCCCTCCCAAAATAAGAGACGTGCTAACAGCTGGCAGGACATCAGACTGAAAAATCCAATACAGAACCAAATAAGACATGGAAAGTGACAGAAGAAACAGCGTCTTCTTCCAGCAAATCCTCTCCCTGAGTATATTTAGAGGCAGATCTACAACTAATGACCAGCCTAAGCCTTTACTGTCTTTATTCCCATTA
This sequence comes from Cygnus atratus, assembly GCF_013377495.2. Taxonomy (NCBI): domain Eukaryota; kingdom Metazoa; phylum Chordata; class Aves; order Anseriformes; family Anatidae; genus Cygnus; species Cygnus atratus. The sequence goes on from NC_066368.1 coordinate 20,638,291, forward strand.
GTGGCAGGGAGCTGAGACCTGTCAGCAAGAGCGGGCTCATCTGCCCCCTCCCCGAGCATCCCCAGAGGGTCACTAAGGTGGTGGCAGGGCCCAGCGTGGCCAGCAGCACCCATGCCCCGGCCGAGGAGCCAGAGGAGGCTTTGCAGCACGGTGCCCCAGTCCCTGCAGTGTGCAGGGCTGGACGGAGGCACCTTTTCTCCCTGGAAGCAGAGCAGCCTTGCCCAGGACAGCCCTTGGGCCTGCTGCCAGGGGAGCCTTCCCACAGGGGACGCGTGTCCCCTGCTCACCCACCTGGCCCACCTCCAAGAGAGGATCGCCGTGTGTGCCGCACCAGCCTGAAGCCAGAAACCTGTTTTTGCGCTGCCTGCCGCTGCTGTGCAGGTGCTTGACTGCACCCTCAGCATCTCCTCCCCTCGCGCTGCCCCGGCTGCATTGCCTGGCCGTGGGGCTGTGCCTCCCGCACCGCCGCTGCCTGGGAGCGGCCACAAGCGGAGCCAGGCAGGGCTGGGCAGCGCGGGGCAGGCTGCCGACCCTTCTGGGGCAAGCAGACCCTGTGCCTGTGCTGCTGTGGCGAGGTACTGCTGGATCTGGATGGCTTTGCTTACAGCTGGCTTGCTATTTTGGGGTGGAGGGGTTGTTCCTGGAGCTCAGATGGTGCGGACAGAACCAGCTATGTTTTTTCTGTGTTTTGGTGGCAATATGCTTGATGGCAAAAATAAGCCCGATTCCCTTACCCTCTCCTGGAAACAAGGTCCTTTCTGGCTGCGGCTGTTGTCCTTTCGGGTACAGCCCATGGCCCTCCTTACGGATGCAAGACGTAAAATGAAGTCAGCAGCATTAGCTCAGTTCAGCAGCACATTGCGAAATGGTAAGGACAGTGAATGCACATTCGCAGTTGCAAATGCTGAGAGGTCTCTTCTCCAGTGTCCTCATCAGAAAGTCCCCTCTGAGGTGGCTCCCGGGGCTCGTGCTGGACTGGTAAGGACGCAGTGCAGTGCTACGCAGCTGGGGAAACGCTCGTGGGTCGACAAGAGCAGCCTTCATCCTGCCTTTCCTACCCACTGCTCACTTAGCTGAGCTCCCTTTGAGGCCACCTGCATCTGGTGCAGTGAAGCTGGCAGCTTGTGGCCTGGTGAATAATCAGGGTGAGATTTTTGAGCAGCGTATGAAAGCTAATGAATGAGAAAACCACTTGGCGCTTCAAACAGCAATGCATTTTCTGAGCCTTCTGTATGAAGCTGTTTGTTCATAACAAATGTTATGACAAGCTGGATCAGTTCTTTGCTTTTAATCAGGAAAGAGAGTGGCATAACAAGTGCTTTTCTGGTACTTTAATAAAGCGATAGCAGCTTCTGAGTAAAACAGGCTTTTAGGGCTGTGTTTATGCTTATGTGACTGAAGCACTGCTGTTCTCGGTGTTGGAAATATCCCTACTGCCACATGCTCGGACCAATGGGCAGGTTGCAACTTACCTCACTGACAGAAGAAAAGTCTCAGGGGTTGGAGACTTAGAAGCTCCTGTGCTGGGCTGGACTCAGACCCGTGCTGGAGCCGAGCCGAGCCTTCCTGCAGGGCTGATACGTGACCAGATGATTAGCCAGGGCCAGGAGAGTGTGGTTTGGGTGCCTTGGCAGGGAGCAGCACCTGGGGTTTCGCCCTTGCTGTCAGGACAGGATATCCTATTCTCTCTGGAGTCATCCCTTGTCTTATTTTCACAGTGGATCCTCTTTGTAGGAGAGATACAGCCAAGTGGCTAGAGCAGTACCCCAGAAAGTAAGCTGGGCTGCACTCAGCAGGTACTGTCTGTGCAGACCCTGCAGGCAGGCTTTGCTCAGTGCCCGCGGTGTCGCGTATGTGGACGAAGGCATCGCGCTGCCCTCGGTGGCTTCAGGAGTGCTGTGGAGCTCTGAAGGCTCGTGGAAAATTCAAGCACTTGCAGATTTGGTTGGAAGTGGAGCTGAAGCACATCCTGGTTTGGTGCTTGAGCCGTTTATTGGATCTAAGCTCAAGGCGAGTGACTGGGAGCAGTAGCCCTCTCATAAGCTTCTTAGGAGGATGAGCCACTAAAGGAACAAAAGTCTGTAGCTCATTAAAGGAGAAGCATATGTCTGGAGGGAGGCCAGGCAGTCCCTCTTCCCATCATGTCTTGGGTAGGCAAGGCTTCTCCTCAGAGGTCTGGCGTCCTGCAGCTGTTCAGAGGAGACTTCTGCCCTCCCCAGTTTCCTTCTGGAGCAGTGCATGGGCTTTTGTTTCAGGGCTTTGATCCCTTGCTCCTCAGTGACCAGTTCTTCTCTCTTTCCCTCTAGGATCATGGATCGAGATACACAGGGTATGCTCAAGTCTCCAGTGCCTTTCCTGCTAGGGCACAGCCTCTCCAAGGATGGCATGGACTCTTTCAGCAAGCATTTTGAGAGCATCATGGAGTCCCATCGAGCCAAAGGCACATCTTACACCAGCCTGGACTCCATTGACATCCTCTCCTCCCCAGCCCGCGCCCATGGGACCTTTTTCACTTTTGACCTCCCAACCCTCACCCCAGAAGTACAGGGACAGATCCGAGACAGCGCCAAGCTGATCGAGGAGAACTTTGCTCCTCTGGCTCACTTGGAGCCGGACTCTGGGACCAGTTCGGCCACAGATGCCCCCTGGACTGAGAGGGAGGAGGAGCGAGGGAGGCAAAGGAAAGGCGTTCGGCGCAGCCCTTGCTGCTCAGAGGACAGCTTTGGTACTCCCTTGGCCTCCAACATGAGGTGAGTGACCAAAGTTGCTTGCTGCCCACCTGGGCCACCAAGGCTCGGTGTGGAGCCTAACCCTGTGCTGCATGTTTGTAGCCCGAGCCTAACCTCTGCTGCTGGGGAAAAGGGGAAGGGTCAGGACTGGGCTGTGCTGGTGTCCTGTGAGGTGGCTGGTCAGGCCAGTAGTCATCGTCCTGTTGTGGCAGGCATGTAGGTGAGAGCACATCCCGTGTTTCATCTTCCCCAGCCTCGTTGGAAGCTATAGGTCTGGGCTTTCCTCCCACCAAGCAAGCAGGGAGTCCCGGCACTTCAGTCCCGTGGCGGTTCCCACGGCAGGACAGCCCCGCGGCTGTGGCAGCTGCAGGGAGAGGCCTGTCAGAAGCTGGACACTGGTAGAAATTCCACAGTCTGTCCTTGTGGAGGCCAAGGCTCCCTGACACTGCCGCTTCCCTCCCCATGTGCAGCAGCCTCCTGTTTCTTGTCCTGTACCTACTGCCCTGGCCTGATTTCGCCTCCACTTCTGGCTCCGTTTGGGGTGGCCCCATGGGGATCCGAGCTTTGTGTCACCTCAGGTGCCTGCAGTCGAGAGAGGAGGGTGAGATATCGCGTCTGCTTTGTGGTTCCTGGATCACCCCAAGGACATTTTGGGGGCTAGAGGTGCTGGGCTAGTCCTTCCCTCTCTTTGGGACACTGAGGGCAGGGACGTGGTAGCACAGGGGCCTGGCAAGATTTGTGCAGTGAAACTGGCGATGTCCGAGAGGCACCGAGCAGCAGAGGGTGGCAGTATCCAGCTGTGGATCACTGCTTTCTGGAGGAGGAATCTTCTTTCCTATTGCTCTGCCAAGGCACAGGACCAAAGTGGAGTGCCCCAGCGATACTGCAAGGACAGTGCCTCGCTCACCATCCACAGACCCTGGGGTCCAACCGCAGCATCACCACACGGGCACAGGAGGAGGTGCGAGGGTGCAAGGACACAGACAGCACCAGGAATGGCAATGAGGTGCAGGGACAGGAAGCAGGACCAGCTCAAGCTGGGAGTGCCCTTGTGGTGCTCCCATGAAGGGGCCTTTACTGGAAGGAGCTGGGGAAAGGATTTTGGGAACCTCTGTAGGTGCCGTGACACAGCACCACCTGTGCTGGTGGGGTTGGAGCAGGGGATTCGCGGCTTTGCACGCAGGGCTCCTGATGGAGAACACAAGCAGGCTCAGGCCCGTGTGTGCTGCGGCTGTCCCCGTGTGTCCCCCCAGACCTTTGGCATTGTTGGTTGCAGTGGTCGGTGTCAGATTGGGCTCTGGGCTGGGGGAATGGCTCTGCAGCCCGGGACTTCCCATCTCTCCTGAGGGCACAAGTGGCCAGGCCGTAGGTGCCCCCTGCGCCCCGCAGAGCCACGGAGCTCCCTGCCCCGGCCAGACAGCCTTGGCTCCCGCAGCCTTGAGGCTCAGAACAAGGCTCTGGCACCCCTCAGCACACGATATTCTCACTCCACGCTTTTATCTTGACCTTGCGAGTAGGAAATTGGCCCAACTGAAAACACAGCACGCCCTCCCCGAGCACTGGGATGCCTCTGCCTCCTCTGGTGACCTTGGCCGGAGGGAGGAGGAGAGTGAGACTTCCAGCTGAAAGCCGGGTGAGGAGCAGAGGTGGGCACGTGTCCCTGAGCTCAGGGAGAGCCTGGCCCCCAGGGGAGCCCGGCATGTCCCTCGCAGGCCGTCCTGTGCTCTGCTGCTAGGAGCCCCTTCCCCGTTAGGTGGCACTTTGCAATGGGAAATGCTCTGCTGTGGGTTTGACCCACAGCAGGAAACCCCGCAGTGGGATGCTCCAGCCCCCCTGCAGTGCCACGCCCCAGACAGGGACACCCTGGCCACCCAGCGTGGGACCCCCCCAGCTGCTGCACAGGGGGACACCCCGCACTGTCACCTCCAGTGTGGGGCAGAGACTCCACGAGTGCCCAGCCCTCGCTCTGGAGCCGTGCCGCAGGTCATTGCCCCCCTTGTGCAGGAGGAGGAGGTATGCAGGCCCCCAGCTGTCACTGGGCAGGGGGCTGCTGTCCCCGGGGCAGTGACCCAGAGCATGTGTGTGGCCAGGAGCAGGAGGCAGGGTGCTGTGCCGTGGCAGGGACACGGCGTCCCTCCGGGGCTGGTGGTGCTGGCAAGAGGGCGAGGTGGGAGCTGGGGCAGCGGGAAGGTTGCTCCTGCGGCAGCAGCCAGAATTTTGCAATTACAGATCCGAGTCCCAGGGCAGCCCTGGGGCAGGCACTGCAGATTGCAGAGCATCACCCCAGAGAGACGTTCACGGGCAAACGGTGTCCCCTGGGGGTGCATCTGCTCATCTCCCCATCCTGGACCACCCCGAGGAGCGTTTATCGCCGAGAGGTGGGGAGAGAGGATGTTAATTGCTGCCCGTGACATCCCGTGAGAGGCAAGCTCCGTGGGGACCCGAATCGGGGACATGGCCTGGGGTGGGACAGAAAGCAGGGCAGGCAGGAGGAGCCTGCAGCCTCCCCGGTGCGCGGGGCAGACACCGCTGGGACGGGCAGCGTGCCCCCGGGGAGCCCCGCTCGAGGGAGAGCCCAGCCCTGGGGACGTGGCCGTGTGGGAGGACCGGAGCCGTGGGGCTGGCAGCCTCCCCAGCAGAGGCTGTGCCGGCCCGAAGCCTCCTCCGTGCCAGATCCCAGCTGCTGGCGTGTGCGGGAGCAACGGGGCCGTGCCAATAAGCGCTGCTGTGTTTCTTTATAAGGTGCCTTTTGTTGCTGCAGCCATCGGTGAGCTGGTGCCCCCCTTCCCTCTCGCAGAGGCCAGCCCAGGTCTGCCAGCTGCTCTCGAGTGACCCGAGCAGCAGCAGGGCTCCCAGTTGTCACTGGGCAAACAAACTGGTGAGGGAGTGCCCGAGTGCCGTGCCCAGCGGGGCTGATGCGGGCTGTGCTGCAGGGCGAGGGGAGGACGGAGAGAAGGGGAAGGGAGGGGGAATGGTGTGGGGAAGGGCAGGGGCGAGAGCACAGCGGGGCTGGAGCCTGGGGCCTGTCTGCCAGCGTGGTCTCAAGCCTGGCACTGTGGGAGAGGGAGCACAGAGGTGTGGGGGGGACTTTTCCCCCCAAAAATGCTCACCGGTACCCACGCTCACCGGCGTCCAAGCGGCTTCGTGTGGCTCGGGTCCCACCAGGCATTCCTAGGCGGGGACAGCACTTGGGTTGGCACACTTGGGTTGGCACACTTGGGGTGGCACATTTAGGGTGGCACAGTTGGGGTGGCACATTTCGGGTGGAACAATTGGGGTGGCACAGTTGGGGTGGCACAGCTGGGGTGTCACTGCCAGGCGGCACAGTTGGGGTGTCACTGCCGGGTGGCACTGCCCGGGGCACGATCCCGGCGGTGTCCGTCGCGCCGGGCGGGCACATGCCGCACACGTGCGTGCGGCAGCGGCGGTGGCAGCGGCCCGGGGACCCGCACCGGGGTCCCGGCGGAGGCGGGCACGGCGCGGTGAGGCTCGGCGGGCGGGGCGGGGAGGGGCGGCGGCGCGGCGCGGCATGGCCGGCGGTGGAGGGGAAGGGAAAAAGGGAAGGGAAAAAGGGAGGGGAAGGGCAGGGAGCGGCGGGGCGAGAAGGGGCCGGCGGCGGCTCGGTGCCCGCGGCCCCGGGGCGGCGCTGCGGGCCGGGCGGCTGCGGGCTGGGGCGGCGCGGCGCGGCCGGGGGCAGCTCCGGGGGCTGCCGGGGGGCCATGGGCGGCGGCGGCAGGCGGGGACCGGGCCGGGCCGGCGGCCCCGGGGGCGGCCGGAGGGGGGAGAGGGGCCGGGGGGACGCAGACCCCCGCGCCGGGCCGTGATCGCTGCTACTGCAGCCGCTGCTGCTGCTGCTGCTGCTGCTGCTGGTAGTGGTGCTGGTGGTGGTGCTGCTGCTGGTGGTGCTGGTGCTGCTGCTGCTCCTGCTACTGGTGCTGCTGGTGCTGCTGCTGGTGGTGGTGCTGCCGCGGCCCCGCTCGCTCACGCCCCGTTGGCTGGACTTTGCCCAAAGGTCCGAGAGGTCCCGGCTTCCCTGGGTTAGCACCATGGCATCTGGGGCCGTGGAGGAGAAGCCGCCCCCCCCGCCCGGCTGGTGAGTAACCGGATTTTAAGGCCCCGGGAGCCTGCTCGCTCCAGAAGGTGTTTGGAGGGAGGACTGAGCCCCTGCGAGGGCTGCGGGTGGCACGGGGACAGGGAGAGGACGGGCAGGCATCTCGGAGGAGGGCCGTGCTGCAGGGGAGGCTCTGGCAGAGCAGCCCTGCTGTTTGCTCTCCAGGGAAACGGCACCGAGGAGGGGCACGGCTGCCCAAGTTAGCTCTTACCTGGCTCTCGTGGCAGTGATGCTGGCGGGGGCCGCTGCGGGTGATTTGAGGAGCAGGCTGGACAGAGCTGCGGGGCTGGGGACAGTGGGACCGGCCCCGCCTGTGGTTGGAGGCTGGCCTGGCTGACCTTCAAGTGTCCTCCCAGCCCTAACTCCAATTCTGCGAGGAATGAACCAGCCCAGATCTCGGCTATCATAAATCAAAGTCACTCCGCTGAGACCGATGGAGGGAGCTGCATTTATTTAGCTCAGCCAAGGATCCAGTCTGGTACATTCTTAGCAGCGATATCAGGCAGACTGGGATTGCTTGGCAGAGGCGTCGGGCTCCTAGCCCTGCGTGTGGGGCAGTGGGAATTGAGGGCAGGGTGCTGGCCCGCCCCACACACGTGTCCCTCACCGACTCAGACCGGGCTCCCTGCCCTGTCCCTTCATGGTGCGGAAAGCAAACCGAGCTCCCCGTGGCCTGTTTTGGGGAACAAGCGGCTTGCAGTAGGCATTTCTGAATTTCCTGCAGCAGGTGTCTCACGTGGAAACGCTGCAGGAAGGACCTGGATAGCCCGGGAGTTCAGCAGAGCACCCCAAGCTGAAACCAATGGGCATCCGTCTGAGCCTGTCCTCAGAGACATCTCTCCGGTCCTGGGGAGCAGACATGGGTGAGGGGGGGCCCCACCACGCAGGTACATCCCTGCTGGCAGTGAGGAGCTGGAGGGCAGCCCCTGGGGCAGGCTGTACTGAGCTAACGGCCTGGTGCTGCCCCACGTCGAGGAGAGAAGCTCCTGAAGGCTGTGGGGAGAGCATGGTGCTGGGTGAGCGCGCCTCGTGGAGAGGACGTCGGGGCTCCTGCAGTGGCACGCTGCATTGCAGCGCGGGAAGGTGCTGGTCTCCTGCTGGCCTCCGGGCTGTCAGCCAGAGAACGAATATCAGGGCGAGACAGAGAGCATCTGGGTCCAGGGGGTGGGCGTTCGGCCTTGAGAAGCAAGTGTTGGGCCCAGAGGAGGAGAACCTGAAGCCAGGGGAGGGGGATGTGGCCCTGGGAAGGAGGATTTGGGCTCAGAGAAACGTGCCTGGTGCCAAGGTAAAGGAGTGTTTGGGCCCAGAAAAAGTGTGACTAGAAAAAGAGTGATTGGGGTCTGGAGCTGGAACATTTGGGGGTCAGAGAAAAAATGCTTTAGCCAAGGGAAGGAGTGTTTGGGGCCACGAAATGGAGTGCATGGACCCCACAGGAGGACTGCCTGACCCTGGAGAAGGATCCTTGTCATCTGAGAGTGTCTGCAGAAGCACCTTGCTGCTGCCCTGAGACCCTGGGCGTCTGGGCCCCCTGGCGAACACCTCCGAGTGTGGCAGACGTGGGGTCTTTGCCATCCAGCTGGGCCCCCGAGCTGGCGCCCGCCGTCGGGAGTGGCGCCGTGGGGGTGGCAGTGGCCAAGCCACCGCGGGCAGCATGGCAGGGATGAGCCAGCTCCGCGCCCGCTCCGGGATGACTCATTTCAGGCACGCCGGAGATGCTCGTACAATACCAAATTTGATCTTTGTTCCTTAAGTGCAGGCCAGTTCTTGGGTTGGAAATATATCTAATGTAAAAATATTATCTCAGTGTTTCTTCAAGCCAAACTGAAATGTCACTTTAGAAAGTACACTAAAATAATCCCCTGAGACATTAGGTCATTGGCAAGAAAATTAGCATCACCTCAGTTGCCTCAGACATGGACATATGCTCTTTGCTCTGTTCACCGTTTGCTTGAGGATCGGGCTCTTGCTCTTCTCTCCTTAAGAGGAGTGTTGGGAGAAAACCCATTTCTTGGCGTGGCCTGGAGAGTGGGGTTTCTTGTACAGCTTAGTGCCTCGTCCTGACTGTATGGTTATGCTCTGCTGATATAAAGCCCAAAGTCAGAACTGGGGCCTGGTGAGGGAGGGGACGGCAGACCCCGCTGGTAGAGCTGCTGTAACAAATGGGCTGTGATCCCTGCGTGCCTGTTTCAAGATGCAAGGCAAGAGTCACAGCCACGGGTTGGGAGCCTGCCGTGAGATAGTTGTTGAAGGACAAAGGTTTGTAGATGGCGCTGTGGCTGGATGCTCAGCACCGGACAGGGAAGCTGAGGAGCACAGCTTCAGAAGAGAGGTCACGGAGGAAACTTGGAGCTCTAGGTTTGCTGCAGGAGGCACCACGAACCAGCAGTAAGAGGGAGGACAGCCTCTCAGGGAGGAGTTTTAAGAAAACAGTCCCCACCACCTGTGGTCTGTGGGTGCCAGCTGGATTCATCCCCTCTGCTCTGGGGAAGCAGATAGCCCTGTTGTGGCTGAGGACACAGCGGTTACACCTCAGAAGGAAACAAAGCAGGGCCACAGCCCAGCGCCGGCCCAGCAGCATCCTGCCCGTTCTGCTGTCGGGTGTGCTGTGGGTACAGAAGCCTCCTGCCTGGTGAAACATGCCCCGGGGCTGGTGACCTCCTCACAACCAGGGACCTTGCAGCCACTTACAGGCCACCCACCTGGGCTGTACCACAGTCACCACCCGGTGCCGCCAGGCTCCACAGTGGTCCCAGTCAAGTGCATCTCCCCCGGGACTTGCAGGGCTCCAGAGCTGCTTCTGCCACAGACCCGTCTGGCCCATGGTTGTGTTCTCAGAGCAGCTTCCCAGTTGCACGGGGGATGCCGAGAGCCCCCGAGGCACAGGGCAGCCCGTCCCTGCTGCGCGGGGCTCCCCCAGGCAGGACGAGCTCCATCCAAAAGGCAGCACGGTCAGCCAGCGCCGAGCAGCAAAGAGCAGCTTTGTCCTTAGTGGAAGAAGTGGAGCCTCAGGGAGACTGGCCTGGGTAATTGGCTCAGGAGAGGAGGCCTTCTTAAAAGTCAATTAGAGACTTTTAAAAATAAATCAGACTGGAACATTGCGAGGCCTGCCAGAAAATTTGGGCGAGGTCAGAGTTGCTTAACATTCGTTCTTGATTAGCTTCAACTTACTTTTTGTTGGGATAGCTTGTGTGCCGCTGAGTCAGACAGCTCTGGAGGCGAAGCCAAGAGAGTGCTCGTAGCACGGCCATGTAAGGCCTGATGGGGTGAGAGCTGAGGGGCAGCCCAGAGGAGACAGCACACCATGCCGTGAGCCGGGGGCCGCGGTGTTTGCCTTCATCCTCGCTCTCTGTTCCTCGTTTTTTGCCGTGCTCTGAAGTTACCAGAGGAGAAAAGCCAAGTGAAAGAATTACGGTCTTCTTGTCTTGGGTAGAAACTGCACTCGAGAGCAGCATGAGGAGTTTGTCCAGGTTAAAAAATGAGCGTATATATAGAGTACAGCATGTAATGTGCACATGTTTCTGCTCCAAGTCTCGGCTGCAGCTGGGCTTGGCAGAGCCCGAGCCCACACACGAAGTCTCTCAGGCTCAGGGTGGGGACTTTGGAACAGTTGTCCTGTCTCTCTGCATCCACTTGGGACGTGGTTTTGAGTGACTTGGTCCCATCATCAGTCACCAGAAGCATCCTGTCACCTCATCTCTCTTCCAGCCACATCTCCCAGCCTTCCCTTGGCACCCAGCCCCGACCTGTGAGCATTTCTAACCAGTAGTGTTCATAACACAGCCCAGCAGAGTAGCCGACCTCCAAAGCAGGGTGAGGACGTGTGTTTCCTGAGAAGCTGAACAAGCAGAGGACCCGTGGCAGACTAACGTGGTGTGTCCCTTTCCATTGCAGCGACCATCCCCTGAGCCAGCTGGTTTCTGACTCAGACTCGGAGATGGACAGCATGGAGCAGCTGGCCCTGGGCAGCACAGACACCCTCTCCAACGGGCACAAGGCTGACCTGGAGGCTGCCAAACGCCTGGCCAAGAGGCTCTACAACCTGGATGGCTTTAAAAAAGCAGATGTGGCCCGCCACCTGGGGAAGAAGTACGTGTGGGTATTCGCAAGGAACGGCCCGTTCTGCAAAGGCATCATTCCTCCCACCTGCACCTCTGGTGCTCCCACAGCTGCTGCCCTCGTGGGGCACTGGGCTGTCAGGGACAACTGTCAGGGCCCCAAAGCCCCCCATGACAGCTTGTCCATACCAGGTGTTCCCTCTAAAGGTCTCAACACCTATGATACATCCAGGTTTTGTACCTTCCTACCACAACTGCATCTCAGGCACCTTCAGTAAGGTGTAGGGGACACCTCTTGGGGGCCCTACCAGCTCTAGCTTCCCCATGCTGAGTATTCCCACTGGATCTGTGGGTAGCCCCTGTGAGTTTCATGGGACTCTGGGACATGCGGACTCTGTCCCCAGCACGCTTCCCACAGCCCTGCCTTCATGTCTCCAGGGAAGTTCCCAGCCTACTGGAATCCACCCCACCCTCTGCATTTTGCCATGCCCCCAGTCTGGTCGATCCCACTCTCACTCCCCCTTTTGTATTTCAGCAACGAGTTCAGCAAGATGGTGGCAGGGGAATACCTGAAGTTCTTCGTGTTCACGGGGATGAGTCTGGACCAGGCTCTCAGGTCAGGCGGACTGCGTGTGGACGTGTGCATGTGTCGTGGCCACCTGAGTGGGTCCCAGCAGACTGTGCCCTCTGCAGCTCTTCACCCATGCAGAGATCTGCAGGAGCAGGCAGACCCCTGCCAGACAGAGATCCTCTTACCTCTTAAACAGGGAGTGTCGATCCCCAAAGTGGTCTCTCAGCCACACTGAAAGACCATCCCTGGTCTTAACTTACCAGTCAGGAACAGCTAGGACAGGGTTTCCAGGCCCTGAGCCCAGATCCTCGTGGTGTTGACCTGACCTGCCCCAGGGTAGTTTCTAGGGCCCAGTATAGGTCTCTGCGATGTGCCAGCAGGGTAGGATGTTGTGGGCTTAAAAGGGGTCCTGCAGCTGGCTGGGAAGGCTGTGTGAGGGCAGGGCTTCATCTGGCACACACCGGGTCTCCAGGAGGGGGCAGAAAGCAAAGGGTGGGTTCGAGGAGCTGCTGGTAGGCTTCATGTGTGGCCAACGCTGCTGCTGCTGCTTCTTCAGGTCCTTTCTGAAGGAGCTGGCCTTGATGGGAGAGACACAAGAGCGGGAGCGAGTGCTGGCTCATTTTTCCCAGCGCTATTACGAGTGCAATCCCAGTGCCATCTCCTCTGAGGGTAAGAGACCGTCTGTGTGTGTATCAGTGTGCGTGTGGGTGTGCATGTGTTCGCTCAGGAGAGCACATGTGTTCGTCAACTCAGTGAAGGTGCTCCAACTGAAACTAGAAAGCAGTCTGAGAGCGTGAACTGACGCCTTAGGAGTCAGCCCCTGTTATGGAGATGTTGTCATTTCCCTCAAGTGACAGGCACTTTAGGCTTAAAAAAAAAAAAAATACTGCTCTAGATGGAAGATGCATAATTAGGGCTCAACGCATCCTTAATTCTGCCCTTGAGCAGATTAGCACAGGAGGCGAGAGGAGGCCCTCCCCACCACACAGACCCCAGCTCTCAGACCTCAGGGAACAGCCAGGTGAGACAACCCCGGGCGGCACAGAGGAGCACCCAGTCTGTACTGTTTCACCTCAGTGTTTCACGTCTTTACGCTCCCCCTGTGTGTGTTCACGTGCTGAATCTGCTCTGGTTTGGCTCTGTGGGCAGGTGAGATTCTGGCTGGCTGGCTGGAAGAGGGCTGTGCCATTCCCACCTTGCCCGTGCTAGGAGCTGGACAATGTTAGCTGCAGCATCACTGCCTGGCTGTTGGGGCTGCAGGGCTGGAGGGGAGCCTGTGTGCGTAGGTTTCAGACTAGCTTTAATCCAGTGGCCTCCTATCTACTCGCCTGCGTGCTGCCAGCACCGTGCTGATGCTGTGTGCCCCACGTGCCTGGGCTGGGAGGAGCGGGCTCAGGGCTGCCTCGGGCTCGGTCTGTTCCCGGGGGCTCTAATTCCTGTCCTGTGCTTGTGCTGCAGACGGAGCCCACACCCTGACCTGTGCCCTGATGCTGCTAAACACAGATCTGCACGGACACGTAAGTTCCCCCTGCCATTAGCCCCATCTGTCCCCTGCTCTTTCCGCCCCCGCTGCCCCAACCATAGGTGGCCAGGGAAGAGCAAGGACTTCCCAAGGGCAGAGCCACGTGCGCAGGAGGTGCAGGGGCTGCGCACTGCTCCCTGCACCTGCAGGGGCTGAGCGCCCCCAAGGTGGCTGGGAGGAGAGAGGAGAAGGCCTGAATGAGGAGATAGATAATGGGGCCTTGGGGGAGACAGGCTGAGCTGGAGGATATGGAGGGGGAGGAAGGAGAGAAGAGGAAAGTGGACAGGGAGAGAGGGTGGGAGTGAGACTCCAAAACCAGCTGATACTGGGAGCAGGTGGCACCAAGCTTAGAGAAAAGAAGCTTTCTAAAACTCCCGCTAGCACAGCAGGCAGCTTTCCACACCTCCCTGAGGCCTGTCCGGTCCCTCGCTCTGCAGCAGACCAGGGTCTGTTCCTGGGCTGTGGGAGCCTTCTCCAGCCAGCTCCAGCCCACCAGCCCAGAGGTAAACCCCACGTTTCTCTTCCCCTGGCTCCCCCAGAACATCGGGAAGAGAATGTCCTGCTCCGACTTCATTGGCAACTTGGAGGGGCTCAACGGAGGCACTGACTTCCCCAAGGAGCTGCTCAAGGTAAATTTGGTTGCTCTCTCTAGCCAACTAAGCCACGAGAACAAGGGCAAGAGCTTCGGGTAGGATCATATAGATGGCCCCATGGGATGCAATGAATGTGTCCTTCCTCATGCTTGTGTCAGGCTGTTGGAGTAGGCAGGATCAGTGGTGTTCCCTTGGCCCACAGCTTTCCTCCTGCGTTGCTGAGGTCAGGGAGTGGAGCCATCTACCCCACTGCTGGTGACGTGGGCAAGGCACAGCAGTGGCGAGGGTGGGCCAGTGGCTGAAACCCTGGAGCTGGGAGCACCCTGCACTTGTGTGGCTGGGGCAGCCCTGTCACCTCCCTGCGGGACCCAGTTCCCATTTACAGGGACAGGTCTGGCCAAAGCTACAGGAGCTGTGAGGTGCCTCTGGACGGGCGAGGGAAGGGGTGGCATTGGCCTCCATGGTCCTGGAGCACCCTGGGGTGCTGGTCGGAGGTGGGAAGGGGGCAGTGCGTTGGGGGGTGACCGTGCCCGGCCACAGATGGGGTCTGGGGACAACAGCCTGTGCTGGCTCCTTCCTGGGCGAGTGAGGCAGGGAAGGAGGCTGGCCTCCTCCTCCCAGGAGCGCTGGGAGTCTCCACCTCGAGCCAGCTCCTCTGGCCACCCCAGTCCATGCTGGCACTGCGGGTCATCGGGATGTGGCTGTGGGGGCACGGCCACGCAGCAGCACCTTGTGCCCCCACACCGATGGTTTCTCATCCCTCGTGGCCATTTCTCGAGCCTCCCGGCCAAGGCAGGAGCGGTGCAGCTCAGCTGCTGCGTGCGTAAGGGAGGAGTCGCCTGCTGGCTGCAGCGCGGCTCCGCTGCCGGCGGGGACGGCCTGACCTTGAGGCTGATGCATGAGCCGGGGAAATGGCTTCGGCACCGGCTCCGGGGTGTGAGTGAGGGCTCACCAGGGGTCCGGTGCTCGCTGTGGCTGAGCTGGCGGCTCTGTCATGGGCCCTGGGAATAGCGCTGGGCCCCGTGGGACCCGCAGGGCAGAAACCTTCAGTGTCTGTGAAGCGCTGCAGTCGGAAAACACTTGGGATGTGGGAAATGGGTTCCCACAGGGTGCCGGAGCTACTCCTGTGGGAGGTGGCTTACAAAAAAAGGCAACGTGGGGTGAAAAGCTGAGCTCTGTTTTCAGCCTTTGTGGGTCTATTCCTGGCTGTGCCGCTTGCCCCATCATTAAGGGGTTACCAGCAGCTCTCAATAGGGCTGTCCTCCCTCCCAGCCCACGCTTCTCCACTAAAAGGAGTCACTCAGAAAAAATTCTTACCCTAATTTTAAACCCAGTTCCAGAAAAGACTTTAAGCACCCAAAATGGAATAGAAATGTCCAAAATCAGGACCTTGAGCATCTGTCCCCCTGTGCTGTGTTGTCCAGGAGCATCCAAACTCTGCGGGCCCCTCAGCACGCCCCTCCTGAAGCCCCCGGCACCCTGCAGCGGGGTACCTGCAGTGCGGGTGCTGCAGCACCTGTGCTAAACTTCCACCCAAAAGGTACTTAAGCACGTGCCATCGCATTATCTTGTCAGGTCTCAGCCAGTGTGAGACAGGGCAGCGAGCGGCTGCTGCAGTCTACAGGCTTTGTGTTGGCAGGGCCAAGCTTTCTGCCTGGCAGAACCAGCGGTGCTGGGGCTGGGGGCTGCAGCGCTGCGCCAGCTGAGGCGGGAGCACGTCCCCGCGCAGCTCTGCCTGCAACCCTGCAGTGGGGGGGCTGAGCTGCTAAAAATGGCCTGTTCCCTCTGCAGCTGCGGTGCTTCCCACAGCCGCTTTTCAGACGCCTCTGTATCAGCACCGTGCTGGGGAGTGGGAGCAAAAGGCATCGCCGAGGCGCTGCGCAAGGGGCAGGCTGCAGCTCCTCCATCGCTCCCTGGCGCTGATCCCCTTGGGGAGCTCCTGTCCATGCAAGGGAGAGCAGAGCTTCAGGGAAGTGCTGGGGAGGGGGCTGGCAAGTAGAGGTGTGTGAAGGGGCAGGGGGGCAGTGGGGCAGTGCCACTCCTGGGTAGCCTTTGCCAGGCTTATCTGGAGAAGACACCCTCTCCCTTCTGCCAACTGTATGCTTTCGGCTCCTTGGAGCTTTGGTCCTGTTGAAGGCTTGGGCAGCAGAGAAATGGGGAAAGCCTCTCCCCTCCCTGCAGTAGCCTGTGCTGGCCCCGTTTGCCTATATAGGATGTTGCCTCCTTGGCAGACCTGGATCCCCTGCCTGGGGACTGAAGCTCCTGTGCAAGCGTGCCACACAGCTGGCTAACTAATTTTAGCTCTGCAGGAGCGCACGCGTTTCCTAAGGGCAGCAGGGGAGGGGAAGGGCTGGCAGGCTTCAGAGGATCTTCCCAAAGCTCAGAGGTGGCTCATGGGCAGCTCCAGCAGTGCCGAAGAAAGGTCCCAGAGGCTTTCCAAGCCTGCCTGGGGGAATTGCACAGGTTGCTAACCCACAGACTTCAGAGCCAGGGAGCTTGAGGTGACCCCCACCCACAGCTGGGGGACTGGAAGGCAGACAGATGGGGACATCAGGACAGGACCTAGGTGGCTGCAGGAGACACAAGGCCACCATTCCCCATGACTCTGGGGACAGCATCAGGGAGACCCATGGGGCCCTCCCCTCATCTCTGACTGCAGGAAGCCCCAAGACAAACAGCACGATGCCTGAGAGCGGGTGGCAGCTTGAGTCAGACAAGAACTTTATCTGCTACGATGTAATGCACGTAAACACTCACAGTTTTCAGCAGAAGAAACCAAAACACTGTAAAGCTTGTGCTTTTACAACTGAGCACCACATCCCCCTCACTGGCAGTGCCTCGCTGTGCCCCTGCTGCCGGAGCTAAGGCAGTGATGCTGTACCTGCAGGCAAATCCTGCTGCTGGAAACTGTCTCGCCTTGCTCCGAAGCATCCCTGAAGAGCTGTGCTCTGCAGGCAGGGCTGCCCAGCGCGTGGGCTTGGGTGTCCTCACCGCTGGGGTAGGTAGGGAACCATGCTGGGGATGTAAGAGCCCACGTAATAGGGGCCCCTGTGCTCAAGGATGCCCGCATCTACAGGTTTGGCCTTCACTCCTGTGGCCAAACAAATACAAGTGCCTGATCGGCAAGGAAGGATGCAAACAGGACATACTAGAGCTGGTGATACTGTGGTTAGCTCAGCCCTGAGACTGTGCTCTTCTCTTGTAAGTGTGGTTTTAGCCCAGGCCCCCTGGGGTTTTCTCCACTGTTGTTGGTTGTATGTTGCATTCAGATATGGATTCGACCTTTACCTGACCGATCACTTTGCAGATCACTTAGATCTTCCACATCTTCTTCATTCTTTAGCTTAACCTTGTGCTTTGCCGGTGGGCCTTCAACCACACAACACGGACAAACCAGACCCCATCCCTCCCCCGTGCTGCTTAGCAAATGCAGGAGCAAGCAAAATTTGTGCTACTTTCCTGCTTGGGAGCCTGGAGCATTTCACAGCTGTTAATGAATTAAATCTCAGTGCAGGCAGGTCCCCTGGGGGAGGAAGGTAGGATGGGCCCCCACTTCCCAGCTTGGAGGCACAGCAATCAGACGCTCAGCGTGCTGGGTGAGCGATGAGCAGATGTGGGAAGCAAGCCCCAGCTCCCACCTCTGAGCTCAAATCACGGGAGCGTTTGCTCAGTTTGCTCCCCCAGGGGATTTTTTTGCCTGCGTTCTTCAGACTTTACCCTTCTTGGGGTAAATTCGCTGCCCTGCCCTTGGTGTCCCCCTGGCCCCGGGGAGGCCTGCTCCCCCTCACGCAGCACACCCGACCCATGGAGGCACCCGGTCTGCTCCCTCACAAGTTTTGCAGGGCAGTCACCACACCAAGCAATTACGGCACAGAGGAAAATTTCCCCTTCTCCGCTGGCCACATCTACTCAGTCAAGCCTAACCAGATTACGCATCGATCCTCATCCCTGCTCCAGGAGCGCCCAGCCCTGCAGCTCCTCACAGCAGCGGCTGCCTGGAGCAGCTCCGTCCTGCCCTGAGCCCACCAGGCAGCTCCAGACGGATTTTCCTGGGCTGACCACGGAGGAACGGGCAGGGGGCTAAGCACAGGGCGGCCATTTGAGGATGGAAGGGAGCAGCAGGGGGCCGCTTGGTCTGCCCGTGGCAAGCCCGGCAGGCAGGTGCCTGCCCTGAAGCCCAGGACGCCCCTGAGGTGCCACCACCGCCCCGCTGCCCGCTGCCAAGGGCGGGCAGGGGCCGGGCAGGCCGCCCGAGGCCGGCGACCAGCGTCCCCCCGGCGGGGCGGGGCGGGGCGGGGCCGGGCCCCTCGGGGCCGCAGAGCCGCGGGCAGCCCGGGGCCGCTCCAGCGGAGCGGAGCGGTCCGGTCCCCGGGGGCCGCCTCCATTTTGAGGCGGGCAGCCCTGCGCCGCGTCCCGCCCCCCGGCGGAGCCCCGAGCCCGCTCGGCTCGGCTCGGCTCGGCCCGGCCGGGCCCCGCTGCCGCCGCCATTGGCTGCTGAGGCGGGGGGCGCCGCCTCCCTCGGGCAGCAGCCGCCGAGCCCTGCCCGGCCCGGCCCGGCTTCAACAGGCGGCGGCGGGGAGCGGGGAGCGGGAGCGGCGGGGCCGGGCAGGGCAGGGCAGGGCCGGGCCGGGCCGGGCCGGGCCGCCCCCGCCGCCGCCGGCAGGATGATCGGCGTCAACAGCATCAACAGCAGCGCCGGGCGCATGCGGTCCCGCTCCATGTGCTCCGTGCGCTACGGGCGCAACTACCGCGGCGTGGAGACCTTCTGCTACGGCTGGCCGCAGCGCTCCCGCACCCTCAAGCCGGTGCTGTACACCGACCTGGTGGTCAGCCGCCTGCAGAGCCGCCGCAAGAAGAAGCCGGTGAGCGCCGGGACGGGCGGGGGGCGCCGGGGGTGCGAAGCGGCCCGACGGACGGACGGAGGGGCGGACAGACGGCTCCCTGCCCCGGCTCCCCGCCCGCCCCGGGAGGTGGCAGCCCGGCGGAGCGGAGCCTCTCGGCGTGTCCCCGGCGGCTGCGCTGCGATGTGCCCGGTCCCCGCAGCCCCCCGGGACCCCCCTGTGTCGGGGGCTGGCGGCGGGGCTCGCTCGGAAACCTCCCGGCGGGGAGAGTCGGGGCAGAGCCGTGCCGCCGGGACCTGCCCCGGCTCAGCAGCAGCGACGGGCTCTGCGGGCGGCCGGCCAGGGGACACGGGCACCCGGCTGGGGCAGCGGGGCTGGGGAGCGAGGAGCGGCTCTCAGGACAAAAACAGAAAAAAAAAGGGGGGGATTTTTACTGCCAGGAGCCTGCTCGCGGGCAGTCGGCATCGGTCTTGGAGGAGTTAACGCTGGTGCGCATCAGCCCTAGGTGGGGAGAAGCAAAAAGGCTGCTCTGGGCATGTCCTGCCCCGGTCCTGCCTGCGTCCAGCACAGCAGGGGCAAGAGTGAGTCCTCACCAGCCCCGTGCTGCAGCAGGGCTGGGGCGAGGCGGGCAGGGTGCCCCGCTGCTGGCCGGGCTGCCCCCTGGCCAGCAGCAGCCGTGGGGACATCGCGGCCGTGAGAAGCAGCGATGCTGTCATAGCGCAGTACGGTCTGGGGGCAGCATTAAGTTGTGACGCACTCGGATGGAAGGAAACAAGCAGCTGGGAGGGAGATGCTCAGCCCTTGCTTCCCGCGCTGTGGGGCTGAGGGACGTGGGGAGCACGGGGTCTGCCGGCTGGGGTCATAGCTGGCTGGGCAAGGAGGGTTTTTGGAGCCTGGGGTGGCAGGATGGGTGGCTGTTCCCCACCGCCTGCGGCGAGGCAGAAGGTGACGCACAAGACGCTGTCCCCAAGTCACTCTCGTCTGTCTTTGCTCTGAGCCCCCCTGCAGAGGAGGAGGTCTGGGGGCAGCGCTTTGTCCTCCTGAGACACCAGTGTGAGGGGAGCAGGGGGGCATGGGGTGACCGGGTGTTCTTGAGCATGGCTTGTGTGTGCTGGACAGGCGGCGGGGTGTCTGTGAAGGTGAATAAGGGTACAGCCGAGGGCTGTTCCCTCTGCCATAGAGCCCTGGTCTGACCGTACCGTTCGTGTTCTCACAGCTGAGGGGTCCGCTTGCCCGGGGGACCTGCCAAAGCTTTGTGGCTGGGTGTAGAGAAAGATGTTTTGCTAAGGAAAAGTTGGGGAAAGCCAGTGATTGAGCTCTCATATTGAAATGCTGCCAGGCACGGCGAGAGGGAGGATGTCTGCAGGGAGGGCACTTTGTAGCTGTGAAGTCTGTCATGCAAAATGTCACAGGGCTGGCAGCAGGAGGAGAAGTCTTGACCTGCACAGGGCATCTCACAGCTCTGACTGCCGAGCATTGTGCTGCACAGCAACAAGCACGCTGTGGCTGTTTGTCACTGTAATATGTCCGAAACAGTTACGATCCCTAACGGAAGCACCCCAGAAAGGGTTAATCCTCTGTTTGTTGCCAGAATTCCTGCCTTAACACTCCTCTGTTACGGACATGCTGGGCTACAGCCCTCAGCGTAGTCCCATCTGTGACAGCGCTGTGTCCAGGGCTGCTTGCAGCCTTTCTCCCAAACCAGCACTGAACCTGCCCTCCTCTGGGCTCCCTCTGAGGCAGAGGGATGAAGGGAGATGTCGACCATGCAGCTCCTCCTTACCCTGCCTGCAGGGTGCTGCTGAGGCTGGGCAAGAGCCTGTCCACCCCTCTGGAGACATCTGCTAGAGCAGGACTTGGGGACATCCTGTCAGCCCCCTATCAGAGGGGGCACCGAATTAAAATGTCGATTCAGTTAGAAACCCCGCTGGGACAGTGTATCCCCAGGTCTCCTTGGTGTTGCGCATGTCTAGGGCAGGGCTGGCTGGCTTGCCGTGCGTGCTGCAGCAGTGAGCTCATAACCCTGTGATGGTGGGGGAAAAAAAAAGAAAAACATGCAAAAAAGCCACCTATGTTTTGGGTCAGTCCTCTGCCGGCAGCACCCTGCTTTCTCTTGGGCAGTGCTTGCAAATTCAGAGATGCTGAGAGGTGCCATCCTTTTGCCCCTTCGGAAATAAACCCATGGAGGAGAGACAGCCTGGAGAGAGGGACCTGCAGAGCCGAGCTGTGAGTCTGTGGTCTCTGCCGACGCAGCCGATGTGAGCTAGGCTTCAGGAGCCTGCTGTGCCCCACCAGAAGTGGTCCTTGCACCGCTGCTGTTGGGACAGGCAGCGGTTCTGCCACAGGAGCAGGAGAGCAGGAACGGGCTTTGTGGCTGCAGGGCATCTTCTCAGCTCGGAGCTGGGCTGAGTCCACCGGATTTGTTTCCAACAGGGCATGAAACCGGTGTCAGCTGGGGATGGCGGGTAGCCAGGCAGAGCCTTGGCAGGATCTAAGCGTAGATGCGAGGCTTTGCATCGCCCTCTCCATCCCCCCAGCCTCCCGTTTCTCTCCTCCTGCTCCCGGTGCAGGAGCCAGCCCGTGGCCCCGTGCCTGAGGTGAGGCTGCATGGCAGCTCCTGCCTGCAGCAGGCTCGTGCGATGCTCTGGGTGCTTGTACCGGGGTGTTGGAGCCGTCTGAAGCCACAAGTCAGTTCGTCCTTTGAAGCGTTCACAGACGGCCCTGGAGCCCAGGTTTTTGTAGCGCTGCGCTCTGCCGGGCTGCTCTCTGGCACTGTGCAGGTGTCGTTTTCATTCAGAATTACACTGCGAGCAGCTTCTGCTGGCAGCTCTCGGTGCTTTAGCAGAGCTCGGTTTTGGGGCCTCGCAGCCCCCCGGCACGGAGCAGGTTCTGCGGTCCCACCCTGCCTGCAGCACCCCAGCGTGGCTGGCTGATGTCCCCGTCCCTGGCAGGGCAGGGCAGGGCCGACCTCCCCGTTCTGCTGGCAGCCGAGGCCTGGTGCCCGTCTGACTCCTCGCAGCGTTTTCTCAGGAGCTTTTCTGCAGCTCCTGGTTTCCAGTCTCAACTTCTCTGTGCCGTTTTTCCACACTTTTTGTTTCTCTTCTCAGCACCTCTCGGCTGCATCCCTGTCAGTGAGATCCCTTCCCTCCTGTTTCCTCTGGCAATTCCTTATCACCTCCGCTGTGCCTCAGGAGTCTGCTTCTCCCCCCTGCCCTTTCCTCACAGCAGTTTATGTTTTGCAGGACTTGGGTTCCTTTCCCCACAAAGAGGAGGAGGACCTCTTTGCAGCCTGTGCTCCTCTGGCCGAGCCACCAGCCAGTTCCTCCTTCCCACCTCCTGCTCTTCTGGTGCCAGGGTGGTGTAAATGGGGTGCGGGTATAACCTGCCATGGGGGAATGAGGCCGTGCCCTCCCCGGGAGGCTCCTGTCTTCCCAGGAGACGGCTGACCCCTGTTTTTCATCTGCGGACAGGGGGGCTCCCTTTCCTCCTCTGAAAAACAAGCTGGTGTTGAGCCAGCGTTTCCTGGAGCAGGACATACAAAACGAGCCTTGTCCCTCTTCCGTTCTGGCCACTGCATCTCTTGGGGAATGATGGATTTGTCCTCCCCAGACACTGCCTGGGCCTGCCTGCTGGCTGGGTTTCGTGGGTCCCTGCAAGCCTGCAGTTGTACTTTATCAGCCACCAGCAAGATCTCTCCCCGGCAGTCTCCGGCCAGGAGATGGATGTTGACAGCTGCCTGAACAGTCTGTGCGAAACTCGATTATTTTCCTCTGAGGATGAAGCCTTCCAGACCCATCCTGCTCCTTGATCTGGAGTGCTGCGTGAGCGCTGCTGGAAAGCCTCCCCAGAGCCTCCCGTGCTGCAGAGCCGGGCTGAGTGCCTGTGGCTTGCGCCCAGCTCGGACCGGACAAACGCTTGGGAACGGGGCCCCAGGCTGTCCCTCTGCAGATGGACTTTGCCTTTTTCCATGCTGAAACGCGGCGCCGGGCCCTGCCTTGCCGAACCCTGCGAGGGTTGGGGCCAGCGGGGAAGCTCAGGGTGTTAGGGAGGCACTGGAGAGCGGGGAGGGAGGACAGGCTGCAGCCGTCCTGAGGGGCAGCTGCCCAGGAGCGGGCTGCGAGCTGTCGGGTGCAGGAGTGCTCTAGGGGCCCTGCTGCAGGCTGACGTCTCACAGAGCTGGGGACAGACATGCAGTGTTGCAGTCCCAGCCCAAAGGCCAGCTCGCCTGTGGCCCACGTCTCCTGAAAGCCGTCCCTTTGGCCAGCCTGGTTCGCCTTGGCGCGGGGAGAACCAGCTCTCCTGAGGGCTTGGAGCTGTCGGGTAAAACTCACGCAGCTCTGTGCCGCTGTCAGGCAGGAGGGGAGGCAGCCTGTGCCGTGACCCTGCACGGTGCCCCAGTCGTGCCTGGGGCTGCAGGTGCCCGGGGGAAGGTAGCTGTAAGCCCTGAAACGATGCCAGCCAGCTGGTGTGTACAGACGGGCCAGGCTGTCAGCAACACTGATGCCAAGAAAGAAGGGCTGCACCTAAGACAGATTGGCCTGGGGTTGCCGAAACCTTCAGTGCTCCCTCTGCTCCGTGCAGCTCCCCTGAGTCGGGCCCCGCTGGCCGACTGACCCCGCTCTTCTCTCCGCAGGCGCTGTACGGCTCCATCAAGAACGAGAAGCTGCAGTGGGCCATGTGAGCATCCCACAGGGGACACCGGCTGGGCAGGTGTGGGGTCACCCTGCCGGCGGGGGGCTTCCTCGCCACCCCCCCCAGAGCATCCTGCTGCCCAGGGGCCACATCGGCGGGGTGGTTGCTCCTATGGGGCTGTAGGAGGGGAGCGGGAGCACAGGACGGGGATGGGGGTGCCCGGAGAGCAGCAATGGGTGCTCAGCGCTCTGCTCCCAGCACAGCACCTCGATGGGGACCCCGCAGCTGGGGGAGGGCTGCCTGAGGCCAGCTCCCCGTGGCTGTGGCTGTGCCGGGTGTTGCCCTGCACCTCGGCAGTGGTGCCCGGGGTCGGAGCGGGCAGCCCGTGGCCGTGCCCGGCGCCCGCACCCTCGCCCACAGCTGCCATCTCCTGCAGCAGGAGCGGCAGCGCCCGCGCTGCGGGGATTAATCAGCCCGGCGGTACCGCCAGCGCTGAGCCAATGCGCTCGGGCTGCTGCCATGGAGACGCCGGCAGATGCTGAGGGGTTTAATTAGCAGTGAGCGGGTACGAGGGAGGGGGGAGGCCGCAGCTTTGGGCTCCCACATCTCCGTGCCGGGGCGGGGGGAGCGGCAGCGATGCAGCCTGCCCAAAGGGCGAGGGGGCATCATCTGGAGGGAGGCTGTGAGCAGGGTCTGATCCCCCAGCAAGGTGGGCTGCGGAGGTGCCGAGCCCCAGGGCACTGCTCCTCCATGGCCTGTGGCTCATCAGGCTGGCCAGCATCAGTCCACCTGTCCGCAAAGGCTCCTCACTGCCGAGGGCAGGCAGGGACCCCCACCCTGAGCCAGCAGCAGCAGTCACCCCCGTGCCTCATCCCAGCAGCACTGCGGATGCCAGCCTAGTGGGGGCACAGAGGCTTGGCCAGGCTATGGGATGCTCTCCAGTGGTGTGGAAAAACTGCTCAGCCTGGTCTGCTGCGAGTGGGAGGCTTGGTGTTTGCTGTCCCCAGCAAGGTAACAAACACTTTCCCCAACAAATCTGTACCTGGCAGAGATGAGGAGGAGCTGAGGAAGTCCCTTTCGGAGCTGGCTGACCCCAAACCCAAGTCCATCAAGCGCATCAGCAGCTGCAGTAACCCCTTCCTGGACTTCTCCCAGGACTCCAGCATCGCCACCTACAAGCACGGACTGTTAGTGCGCAAGATCCACGCTGATCCTGACTGCAAGAAAAGTAGGTGTCTGTGAGGGGGGCTTGGGGCACCAGAGAGCTCCAGAAATCCTGACAGTGGGAGCGGGGCAAGAGTCACCCCGTGAAATCTCCAAGTAGCATCAAACCAGCCTCCAGCATCAGCCCCAGCACCACGTGGATCAGGCTGTGAGGGGTGTAACTCACCCCACAGGCTCGGGGGGCTGAAGGCTTCCCTCTTCCCACAGAGCTGGGAGGGCAGGGGGTGTGTTGGGCTCCCTGGAGGACAAAGCCCCACTGTGGGGTGCTGAGAGACAGGGAAGGGTGTCCTGTGGTGCTGCAGAAGGGTCATGCCACAGGTTCTGCGCTGCCAGGCACGTTCCCCATTCCCACTGCAAAATCCTCCCTAAGCCCTGGCCTTCTAATGCCACCTTGATCCGATCAGGCGCTGCTGCCCTCCCGAGCCAGCACTACCTGGTGGGCAGCACCACGTTGCCCCCATCCCTGGCTGTGCAGGCAGCGAGGTGCCAGCCCTGGGGGGCAGCAGCAGCCCCGCCTGCCCCCCGGCAGCTCCATCTGCCAGCCACGTGCCCGGCACGGGCTCAGGTGCGTGGGGACGGTGCTGGCATGCCGCCCGTCCCCAGCGTGGGCTGGCGTGCAGCGTGGCAGGGCTCGCTGGGGGAAGGGGGAGCTGGCATCGCCCTGCCCAGCGCCGGGACTGAGGCCTGGGCTGCTCTCTTCTCCCGCAGCCCCCCGAGGGAAGCGCGGCTGGAAACCCTTCCACGCCATCCTGAAGGGGATGATCCTCTACCTGCAGAAGGTAGGGAGCGGCGGGACCGCCCGCGTTTGGGGCCACCTGGGTCTGGGGGCATTGGGGAGGCTGCTGACGTGCTGCCCAGCTGCTGGGAAAGGGGGGAAGCCACGGTGCTCCTGTCCCCAAGCCCAGGGACCCGAGTGGTGCAGCTCATCCCATGGGTGCAGCACGAGCTGGAGGCAGAGCCCTGCAGCAGCCTGGTGGAGGCTGACCTCCAAGCCTCACTACCTCGTAGCACCAGGTTGCGGTGGGTGCTGCCTCCGGCTGGCTCTGACGCGCCCCGTGACTTGCAGGAGGAGTATAAGCCGGGGAAGGCGCTGGCAGAAGAGGAGCTGAAGAATGCCATTAGCATCCACCACTCGCTCGCCACGCGGGCGTCTGACTACAGCAAGAGACCCAATGTCTTCTACCTCAGGACAGCCGACTGGAGGGTCTTCCTCTTCCAAGCACAGTGAGTGCCCCAGGGCCCACGCAGGGCAGCAGGGGCTCAGCGGGGCGGGCTGTGCTGTGGAGGCCCCAGTAGCTGGCTCACCTGTGGTGCTGGTGGGACGGGGCTTAGGGCCACGTCCTGGCGCTTTCTAGAAGGGAGAGTAGAGCCAGGGGTCAGCAGGGACCACCAGGCTCCTCTCTGGGGCAGGTCCCTCTGGCCTTGGTGCTCCGGGGCTGGCAGGGAGAGCGGAGCCAAGCTCGCCTGTGCTGGCCTTTGTCCCCAGGAACCCCGAGCAGATGCACTCGTGGATCACGCGCATCAACGTGGTGGCCGCCATGTTCTCCGCGCCCCCCTTCCCCGCTGCCATCGGCTCCCAGAAGAAGTTCAGCCGCCCGCTGCTGCCCAGCTCCTGCACCCGGCTGTCCCAGGTGGGCCGGGGCAGGGGGTGAGGGGGGCTCGTCCCTCGACGTGGGGACAAGAGGCAGGCAATGGCGTCGGGCTGTGGAGACAAGCATGGTCCACCTGCCTGCCCTGAGAGGGGCCCGTGGCACGGCCGGGACCTTGACAGGACACCGGGCAGGGGGATTAGCTGGCTCTCACTTGTGCCACTGCAGTTATTCATAGAGCAGAAAGGATTAAAAAAAAACAGCCTAGCTTTAGAGGAGATTAAATTCTGCTCTAAGACTGCAGCCAGCCCACCAGGAAGGAGGAAATTTCCCCAAAGGGCCTGTGCTTTGGTCTGCCATGTTTGGAAAGCCAGGGGCAGCAGCTGAGACCCTGGCTGGACTTGGAAGGGGAAAACCATGCCAGCTGTGGCCCCAGCTGCCTGCAGCCAAGAGATGAGGGGAATGGGGTGCTGATGTGGTGTCACCTGTCCCCAGGACGAGCAGGTAAAGAGCCATGAGACCAAGTTCAAGGCGATGTCAGCGGAGTTGCTGGAGCACCGTTCCTCACTGCCAGAGAAGAAGGTGAAGGGCAAGGAGTACGAGGAGCTGAAGCAGAAGGAGGAGTACCTGGAGTTTGAGGTGAGCTGGGACAACCCACGGCCCCTGTGCCACTACCGCAGGCTCTGGGCCACCGCCAAGTGTTGGGACCTCTCCTGCCTGTGCAGCTGAACTGCATTGGCTTCTCCTGGTACTGCTGCCATGCTCTGTCCCCCCTCAGCTCCCCACGGTGGGTAAGGGGCTCCCAGGGCTGGGGGCTGGATGGGGTGTGCCACAGGGCTTTCAGCTCGCTGTGGGCCCCTGGTGGGAAGCACCAGGGAAGAAAGAGAGCATTAAACCTCCAGGATGGGGTGGAGGGGCCATGAGCAGGATGCTGGCTGGAAGGGTACGGCCCTGCTACCCCCACTGCTCTCTTTGTCCCCAGAAATCCCGCTACGGCACCTACGCCATGCTGCTGCGGGCCAAGCTGAAGGCCGGCTCTGAGGACCTGGCGGCATTCGAGTCCACGCTTTTCGATGCAGCAGGTGGCGAGGATGACGGCCTGAAAAAATCCCGCTCCAGCCCCTCGCTCAACGCCGAGCCCTCCAGCACGGGCACCAAGGTGAAGCGCAACGTCTCGGAGCGCACCAGCCGCCAGCCCCCCGGCCACCCCCAGAAATCGTAAGCCAGGGGCATCAGCCGCCCACACTGCAGCTCCCATCCTGCCCCCTGGCACTGGGGTGGGCGCCACGTGCCCGCCGGGACCCTCCATGAGTCCATCCTCTTGGGGCACGCATTGGGGTGGGGACAGCCTTCCCCAGCCGCCAGCACCAGCCTGGTGGCCCCTTGGCTGGTGACCGGTGCAGGACAGGACCGGCCCCAGGCGCTGCCGGCGGGAGCTGCCCCATCAGACTCATTCCTGCCCCTCCTTGTTCTGCGCTTGGCTGCAGACTCCCCTCCAGCCCCCCTGCCTCATGGAGGGGACGGGACGGAAACCCGCCGACTGGGCTACATTCCTTGGTGTGAGAACCGAACGCAGCACAGCCAGCAGCTGCTTTCCTCCAGCGCCGTTGTGCCGTGTGGGAAAGATGGGACTGGGCAGAGAGGAGCCATCCAAGCGCCCTGTGTGCCAGCCCTGGCCCTAGCCCCATCCCCGAGGGCTGGTGGCTGGGGGGGGGGTGGTGGGGCCAGGGCTCCCTTCCTGCTGCCTCAGCTGCTCCCACGCCTCCTGCTTTCTTACAACTTTTGAATGGTTTTTGTGATACAGTTTTGCACTTTTTAGTACCAGATTGAGCTGACCAACAGGGAGTTTTTTTTGGGGGCTAATTTTGATGCTTTTTGGGAACTGTTTAAAAAACAAACAAAAAAAAAAACACAAACCCAGCCATTTCCTGTAGACACTGCACTCTTGGCAGGGGGAGAGAGGTTTTTACATGGCCTTGGGGAGACACAGAGCCTCCCTGGGCAGCGAGCCCAGCGTCGCGCCTGTGTGCGCTGCTGCGAGCCACGCAGCCTGTGCCAGGCCAGCCCGTCCTCACCCGTCCTGCACCAGCAGCCCTCCTGGAGAGAGCCAGCCCCGCAGGCACCGCCACCGAGCACCGCTCGCCGTGTGCTTGGCAAACACGGGCACAGCCCCCCCGCTCTGACCGTGCCCCTTGGCTGCGCCTGGGTGTGAGGGGGTGCATTGGGCAGCAGCATGCACATGATGGTGGCAACGGGGGGGGGGGGCGGGGGGGCGCTTTCCTTCCGGTGCCACTGCTCCAAAGCATCGGGGGGGGAGGGGGGAGCCTTGGAGGATGCAGAACTGAGTGCTGGTCCGACGTGTGTGGGTGGAGCTGTGAGGTCCTGAGCTAGAGGAGGAGGAGCAGCGGCTGGAGCCCATCCTTCAGCCGCAGGGTCTGTCCTTCCCCAGGCGGGCGGCAGGCTTGCCTGCAGGGTGAGCGAGGCTGGAGGGTGCTGGTCAGCAGCGGGTGCTGGTGCTCACGCGTGGCTGCAAACACACGCTGTTCCTGGCCGCACGGGACCTGGCTGTTTTCAGCACTGACTTTGCGAATGTGTCAAACTTTTTATTCTGCTCTTTTGAGTCTATTGCAAAAAAAAAAAAAAAAAAAAAAAGAAAAGAAAAAAAAGAAGAAAAATCCACCCCCGCCCCAGGCGGCTCGGGGAGGGGGAGAAAAACCTTTGTACAGCTTCTTCTGTCGGGTACTGAAGTAAAACTTGCTCTTCAGTTCTTGCGTGTGCTGTGGTTTTTCCCCCAGGCTAGCCCAGAGGTGACGCTGGGGATAGCTGAGGCACAGGGGGCCGCTGAGGGGCCCGCAGCCAGGCCGCCCTCCCCAGGGCCACAGGCAGGGCTCGGTGCTGGGGGTGAGCGCCCTGCCTCGCCGCCTTGCGGCAGAGACACAGCTGGCTGAGGCTAATGGAAACCGTGTCCCTTTATTCACCAGGCGAGGGAGGGACCGTTAAATAAGAGCAGAGAGGGGCCGGGGCAGGCTGCATCCCGCCCCCGAGCGTCCAGGCAGCCGGGGCTGCGGCGTAGGCTCCCAGTCCAGAAGGCACTTGTGTGGGATGGGATGGGCAGGGCGGGGGGCAGCACGGCCCCCCCGGCCCCTCAGTGCACCTGCTGCTGCTGGCTGTGGGGCAGCTCGCCTGCTGGCACCGGCCCTGGCTTCAGGGCCAGGGCAGGCACCTGCTCCTCCTCCACCGACTCGCTCCCGTAGGCGCTGTCCTCCTTGATCTCTGCAAGGCAAGCCCGGGGCGGTCAGAGGGGAGAGGCTGGGGGGCAGCAGGGCCCTCACCCCGTTCCTGCACTCCCCATACCTGTGCTCTGCAGCTTCTCCTGCGCCTCGGTTTTGCGCAGCATCCTGACGGCCTTGCGCAGCCCCATGGAGTCCAGCGCCTCCAGCAGCCCTCCCAGGCTGCCCCCGGCCAGCTGCGGGGAGAGAACAGTGAGCAGGGAGGGACACGGTGGGGACAGGAGGAGGACAGGGCGCCCCGGCCATGCACTGACCTCGTAGCTGCGCAGCAGGCTGACGCTGGGCGAGGGGGTGTCCTTGTAGGTCTCCACCAGGCTGCAGAGCCCCAGCCGCTTGGCCAGCTCCATCCAGTCAGACCCGCTGCTGTCCTGGTTCAGCAGCTGCTCCAAGCCCTGCAGCGCGTCGTTGTCCAGGGACAGGACGTTCCCTGTGGGGGACACGCAGCTCTGTCACGCGCTGCCCGTCCCCGCGGCCGGGAGGGCCTTGGTCCTGCCCTGCCCGGGCAGAGGGGCTGCTCACCTGCACGGGGGACAGCGGTCAGCTCCGCCTTGGGGCCTGGCTGGGAGGCTTGCAGGAGGATGTCCCGCACCTGTGGACAGACACACGGACATGAGCATCACCCCCAGCACTGACCAACACATCCCAGCTCCCTGGGATGTGGAGGGGCACAACGCTGGGCCTGGCTGGTGCCGGCACCCTGGCTGTGCTCCTGGCACAGCTCTGCCCCAGGGCATCCTCTCCAGAGAGGCTCCCAGTGCTATGGCCCCCACCCCATGCTGTGTAGCCCATGGAAACGCTCCCATCCCACACTGTGCCCCCCGCACACCTTCTGGCTACGGGTCAGGTCCAACGGCGTGTGGCAGCGGCGCGGTCGGGGCCCTGTCTCCTCCTGTTCCTCCTCAGGGTCAGGATGGGGGCTGGGGCCACACAGCGTGGCTGGGGACGGCTCCCCCAGCTCCATGCTCACCTCCTGCTCCTCGGGGTCGGCGTCCGTGTCACTGCTTGCCTCCGATGAGGAGGGGCTGATGGGCTCGTCGTTCTCGTTCTGCACATCTGCCCCTGTGGGCAAGGGGTGGCTGAGCCCTCGCAGGGCAGGGCCTGCTCCCACTGCCCAGGGGAAGGAGGGGAGGGGGCGGCACGTTACCTGCTTTGAGGAGCAGCTTGGTGAGCGTGGGGGAGCCCAGGCCGGCGGCCAGGTGCAGGGGGGTGTTCCCAGCGAAGGTCCGGCTGTTGACATCTGCTCCCAGCTATGGAGAAAGGCGCGAGGCCATGACGATGGGCCCCTGGTGCTGCCCCTCCTGCGGGGCCCTGCCTCCCTCTCCCTGCGCCCACCCCGGCCCCGCAGCGAGGAGCCAGCCCCCTACCTTCTTCACCAGGTGGGTGGCCATGTTGAGGTTCTCCATCTCCACGGCCAGGTGCAGCGGGGTCCTCCCGCCCTGCATCTCCATGGCGTTCACGTCCGCCCCCTTCCTGACCAGCAGGTCCAGGCAGGCCGGGCTCTTCGCCTTCACAGCCAGGTGCACAGGCAGGAGGCCTGGGGCAGGGGGAGAGGCTCAGCACCCCTCCAGCCACGCCGGGCCCCTTCCCCACCCAGGCTCTTTGTCTCCCAGCCCCGCTCACCGTAAAAGTTGGGCAGGCGCAGCAGGTACGGGGCAGCCGCACCCAGGTGGGTCAGCAGCGTCCTCACCATCTCTTCATCGCCCGTGTGGAGCGCCAGGTGCAGCAGGGAATTGCCGTAGCGGTCCAGCAAGGTGGGGTCTGCACGGGCTTGCAGCAGGAGCTGCACCACCTGGGGCTGCTTGGTGATGACCGCCAAGTGCAGCGGCGTCTGCGGGACAGAGGCACCCGTCACCAGCGCTGGTCCCATCCCGGCACGGCCCCCAGCACCCCTCACACACAGCCTGAGCAGGGGGCAGCAGCAGCCCCCAGCACCTGGATGCAGGTGCAAGCCCCAGATAGGGGAGACCCTCTCCTCAGCCCTTCCCCATGAAAAACAGCCGTCCTGGGAGCCCCGTACCTGCTGCAGGTTGTTGGTGATGTTGATGATCTGAGGGCTGGGGATGCTAATGACCACGTCGATCAGCTGCTTGATCACAGCTGTCTGCTCATGGATAATAGCAAGGTGCAAAGGCCTGCGGGGAGAGAGGACAGCCTTTGTCCCAGCTCCCTGTCCCCAGGGCCTCCCCACCAGCTGCTGCTCCCTGGCCCTATAATGCCACCCCCTGAGGCTGGTCTCTGAGTGCCAGCAAAGTTTGTGCTGTCCCACCCCGTGTGCCCCTCGCCCCGCACACTCACGTGTCCCCGTTCTCGTCCTGCGAGGCGGCCAGGTGCCTCTGGACAGCCAGCAGCATGCGGGGGTCTGCGGTGACCGAGTAGTCGAGCAGGGCGTGAGCGTTGCGGCGCGCCAGGGCCAGCATCCACAGGTGACAGATCTGGGCTGCAGGATGTAGCGGGACATCAGCACCAAAACCAGCGCCCCCACCAGCTGCCTCTCCGGGCAAGTCCTCCACCCCAAGGCAGGTCTCCAGGCCCCTTCTCTCCTCCTACCGTGCTTCTGCAGCTCCTTGCAGTATATGCTGTCCGTAGGCACCTGCCTGTCGCCCTCATCCCCGTCCACGCTGGGGGCCTTCATCTGCACGCCGCCCTGGTACCCCCCCACAGGGTGCGGGCCGGTCGAGTAGATGCTGTTGTACGCCAGCCCAGGCGAGTAGGGGAAGCTGAGGTTCCCACCTGCGGGGCAAGGGGGCGGGTTAGGGTTAGGGTTAGGGTTAGGCTGGCAGAGCAGGGAGCAGGGATTCCTGACTCACCTCCTCCCGATCCGAAGCCCCCGGCACCGCCGCCGGCTCCCCCCATGTGCGAGCCCCCACCAAAGTGCTGGGGAAACTGGGGCAGGACTTTCTTGCGCTTCCTCTCCACCTCCTCCTTATCTGCAGGGAGAGAACGGGGAGGTTCAGGGGTGGGGGAGAACCCCCAGCCCGGTGCCGAGAGCACCCATCCCTCAGCGCTCACCTTCCACCACGGGGTAGTAGGTGAACTGCTTCGAGTCGCTCACGTCCCCCCCTCGCTTCCGCTTCAGCTGCAGGAAGACGGTGACAGGACGGTCGATCTTGGGTTTGTGGTAGGGGGGCGTGCGGAAGACGATGGCGTACTGCGGGCAGCAAAGATGGATGTTGGCACCACTCCTGCCTGGAGCCAGTGACGAGGCTACTTCACCTCATGGGGCACCCACCCACCCGGGGGCACAACAGGAGCCCCCCCCATCTCCCCGTACCTGCTTGTGCACGTCCGTGGGGGAGAAGTCCCCGAAGGCCTGCCAGCCGTTCTCATCATCCTCGTAGAAGCGCACCTCGATGTCATCTGGCGGGGGAAAAGGGGGGCCTGGCACCACCTGTCTCACTGCCTGGCTGGGCTCCAGGTACATGGCCATGGAACCTGGCCACCTCGGGGCCCTGGGGCTTGGACCAGGCCCTGCAGAGGCCTCAGCCCCTGCTTGGCCTCAGCCCCTGCAGAGGGTCGCAGCTGGAGGGAACGCCTTTTACCTTTCTGGACCTTGTCGCACAGCAAGTAGACCTCATCCCCGCCCCGCACCGAGCCTGCCGTCTTATCCATCCGCGAGATCTTCAGGTTGGAAGCTCCAGGGGACTCTGCAGAGCAAAGAGGTGTTGGCAGGCCCCATGGTGGCAGAGCAGCCGCGACCTCCTCACCTGTCCTGCCCTGTCCCCTGCCCACTGCACGGGGGAGCCCAGGGGCCAGGCTGGCCAAAACGGAGCCGTTCACCCCTTATCACTCTGCCAGGATGAGCAGCACCAAACCACCCAGGGACAGATGGCAGAGCTGCATCCACCAGTCCAACACGGCACCCAAACAGCCCACCCCTTCCATGCCCAGCCTGCCCCTGCCAGCAGGAGCTGGCCCTGCACTCACTGCTGTCGTGGATGGGGTCCGAGATGACGGGCTGCAGGGCCAGCGTGAAGTTCCCGCTGCTGTCACGAAGGTAGGCGGTGAAGCGCAACCGCACGATGCTGAGGTCCATCACCTTCTTCAGCTCCTTCGCCTCCAGCTCGATCTCTCGCAGCTCGGCTTCTGCCGGGCCGGAGGGAGATGCTGTCAGACACACCGGCCCCGTGCCCAGCCCAGCCCTGCAGCTGCCACCTCACAGCAGGACCCTGCTCCCCACAGCCCCACGCAGCCCCAGGCTGCCCCCACCTGTCAGCAGGCTATTCGTGTTGCGAATCTTCTGCTGCTTCAGCTTTTCCTTCATGATCTCCATCATGTTCTTCTTGGTGACGTGCAGCACACCCAGGTTGCTGAACCTGGCGGAGAAGAGCCCGCTGTCATTGCAGAGCCAGCCCTGGGGCACACGGGCCAGCAGAGCCAAGCACAAGGCAGCAGGGCAGCAGCAGGTCAACGTGTGCAGGGCAAAGAGGAGCTGTCACAGCAGGGAGGAGAGGAGCCCAGAATGGAGGGCTCTGCAGGTGACCAGCCCAAAGCGGGGAACCGGGAGGGCTGGAGGGCAGAGGGATGCAAATGGGACCAGGCTGAGCCAGCAGCAGGGGTTGGATTTACGGGACCTACAAGAGACTGCGTGTGCAGCAACAGAGCGCACACAGCTCCTGCCCCTCCTGTCCCACTCCAGCAGAAGATCTAAGGAAAACACCCTTTCTTCCCCAGATTGGGCTGCTCAGGCTACAGCAGTGTTGAGGCACACGGCAGCAGAGCCAGGCAGGAGCCTGCCTGCTTCAGCCTTGGCCACCGGCTGGGCAGGAGCCCCCCGACAGGTCTATGGAGCACGATGCAGAGCCCGGCTGCCTGACAAAGTTATCTGCAGAGCTGGAGGAGAGCCTGCCCTGGCTGCAGCAGGAGCTGCAACCCCGAGGACAGAAGCCCAAAACAGGCATGTACACAGTTGCATGTGCTGGACCCAGAGCTGTCCAAACACTCAGGGACAGAGCTGTGCTGATGACCTTGTCCAAACGCGCTCCTGGCCCCATTGAGCAAAACCAGCTCCTGGGGGCATCAGCCCCCCCTCTTCTCCCCAGCCCCCAAATGTGTAAAGCTGCAGGGCCTCCAGGCACCCTGTGTGGGCAGGAGGCTGCCCCAGCCCGCCAGGTTCCCTTCGCACGTACTGCGCGGTCATGTCCTTGGGTCCCACGATGGCCACGCAGTTGCCGGCCTCGTTGCACTGCTTGCCCACCAGGCTGTGGGCGTGGACGCGGGGAGGGTCGCTGTGTGTCACCAGGTCCACCTCGATCCGGGCCATCCCTATGTAGTTGCAGATCTGCAGGGAGAAGGGAGATGAAGCAAGGTACAATAGTCAGTGCCAGGGCTTCTCAATATCCATTAATGTCCTCCCGCCCAGGCACCCCTCCCAGTCCCTACACGCATCCCCAAAGCCCGTTCCCCCCCCCAGCACCATGCTCACCTTGACGGTGGGGTACGTCTTGCGCCCCTTCTCGCTGGATGCTCCCGGCAGCCCCCCGTGTGAAGGGCCCTCGCAGCCATACCGAAATCGGAAACCCCGCTGTGGAAGCACGGAGGGGGTCAGACTGACGGCACCGGAGCGTGCCCCTGGCGCTCTGCCTGCCCCTGCCCGGGTGAGGTCCTTACCTGCTTCGGCTGCTCGATGATGATGAGGTAGGGGCCTTCTACTGGAGGACAGAGAGGAGAGGCACCGGTGAGAAGCACAGGGCAACCAGTGTGTGCTCCCAGTGCTGATGCTGGAGGTATGGGGACGGTGCTGACAGCAAGGTGACCCCTGTCTGTCCCATGGGGGTCCTCAGAGCCCCAACCCCTGACTGGGATTAGCCATCAGGATGCTCTGGCACTCGGGGACCCCCAGCACAGCCCCAGCTCAGCTCCATGGCAGATGGGGCAGCACGGCCGGGCTGACCAGCCCCATCCCGGTGGCACGGGGCAGGGATTCCCACCCAGCCCACGTCGGGGACATGGGGTGCACGGCCCGCGGCGCTGCTGGGAACCACCCGGCGTGAGTCAGCCCGCCGGGAAACCCCGCTGCCGCGGCCGGGGACCCCGGGGGGACACGTCCCTTACCCGTCTGCATCAGGGGCTCCTTCTGCTCCATCATGTGGGTGCCAAAATTGAAGTCGTCGTAGTCGATCCCATCCAGGCACTGGGCGAGGGGAGGGAAGGGGAGCGTGAGACGACGGGGCTGCAGCCCCCGGGCGGGCACAGACCCCGATACCCTCCCCACCGAGCGGGGCGTGTGGGTGCCGAAACCCCTGTCCCCAGCGCCCCCCGTGTCCCGCTCTGACCCCAGGACAGACAGACGGACAGACAGAGGGACAGCACCCCGCGCCACCCGCCCCCCCCCCGGCAGCGCTCACTCACGGGCTGGAAGTGCTCGTCCATGTCGGCGCGGGGCCGGCCGCCGGCCTGCGGGCAGAGCGGGCGGTGAGCGGGGCCGGGCGGCAGGAAGGCCCCGCCGCTCCGGAAAGTCCCCAGAAACCCCGCCGAGCCGGGAAATGACGGCCCCGCGCGTCACCGCCCCGCCCAGCGGGACCGGCTCGGATCGGCACGGCCCGGATCGGCACGGCCCGGATCGACCCGCGGCTCCCGGCCCCTGAGGGGCGGCCGGGGCGCGGGGCCGTCCCCGGAGGCCGGGTCCGCTCCGAGCCCTCCGGAGGCAGCCGGGGGCTGGGGCCCTGCCCCGAGGCCGGGCTGGAAATCCCGGCGGGGCGGCCGTGACCCGGCCCCGTCCCGTAACGCCCCCAGGGGCCCGGGACCGGCCCCGTCCCGTCCCGCCTCGACGGGGCGCCCCGCGAGTCCCCGGCCCCAAGCGGGAGCTGCTCCCAAAGCGCTGCCCCGAGGGGTCCCCCCCGGCCCGGAGGATATGGGCAGGCAGGAGGGTGAGCTCTGCCATCGCCCCATGCCCCGTCCCCACTCACACGGCGGCCCCCGCATCCCTCCCGTCGAGGCTGCAGGGCGTTCGCCGGCCTCGTCCCCGTTCCCACCTTCCCGCTGGGGAGCCGGAGCGGCCGCCCCGCAGCCCCCCGAGGGAGCATCTCCCCATAAAGCAGCGCCCGCAGCCCTCGAGCCTCCCACTCACCGCAGAGGAAGAGGCAGGCCTCAGCAGCCCGTCCAGCCCCAGCATCGCCGCGGGGACTGCCAGCAGCCGCAGACACGGGTCCCGCCGGGGTCAGGGTCTGCCCGGCAGCGGGAAAGCACCGGAGGCTTCTAGCAAAGGGGCAGGATCAGAGCGGAGCAGGGCACGCTCTCTTTCTCCGCATTCCTTTTCCTCACTAAGCAGTGGAAAATTAAAAAAAAAAAAAAAAAAAAC
Organism: Cygnus atratus; assembly: GCF_013377495.2. Classification (NCBI taxonomy): domain Eukaryota; kingdom Metazoa; phylum Chordata; class Aves; order Anseriformes; family Anatidae; genus Cygnus; species Cygnus atratus. The sequence continues at coordinate 20,674,745 of NC_066368.1, forward strand.
CACGTATCTGACTCCGCTGTGCCCTCGTATCATGAATTTCTGAAGCAGTGGTTGCCGCAGGTCCCGCTCAGGGGATTTTGGGTGTGTGGGAGAAGAGGGGAAGGAAGGGGATTGTTCAGCTCGTGAGTGACTCATATTCTTCAGAAGCTGAAAAGAGCTTTTTCAAGGAGATTTTCCAGCCGCTCAAGCCCTCCAAAGGGGCTGCCCTGAGGCTCTGGGCCTGAGATTTTCCCCACGGCTGCATGAGCACAGCTGAGCTCCAGCAGCTCCTGCCCACGGGATGCGGCCGAGGCAGCGGCTCAGCCCGGGGTGCGGGGACCAAGGGGGGCCAGGACCTCAGTGCAAAGCAAGGGGGGACCTTCCTCGGGCCGTTCCCAAGGCCTGGGAGCACAGATGTGACCCGGTGCAGGCCAGCGGGAAGCATCACGCGCTGCCTGCTGCCTGGATCCCACCTGGGCACCCTCAGCCCACTGCCAAATCTGTTGATGCAGATGTCACAAAGAAGTGAAAGAGGGGACAAATGTCCTTCACCGGTGAGCCAGGAGGACCCCCTCTAACCCTAGCACTGAGCCCATTTGGGGGAGCTCCAAGGCAAACCCTCGAGAAGAACACACCGTGCCCCCTGCACACAGCAGCTCCCCTTTCTCCTGCACCCTCAGCCCCATCCCTCGAGGGGTTTTTGCAGCTCGCTCATCTCTGCCCTGCACACTTCCACTTGTTGCAGCAAACTGCATGACTCAGGAACGTCACGGGGCGATGCCTGCCCTGTCCCCAGCCTGCGTGGCTGGGTCTCGCTCGGGAGCTGTCTGTCCCTGTGCCTGCAAGCTGGTGTGTCAGAGGAAGCACACCTTGCTTGCTGAGCAGAGCTGGAGGGTCACCGCCAGTTTCCTTGTTCCTGGAAGAGCCCACGGCAACGCAGCGCTGCTCTGAGATAAGCACTGCCTCCTGTGCCTGGCAGGGTGCCTTCAGGCCCCCAGAACCAGCAGGGAGAGGCTGCTTTACACCTGGGGGCACAGCACACTGCGTTTCTATCCCCCAAGATACTCTCGCAAGATAACCCACCTCCCCGTCCTGCCCCCCCGGTGCACCTCTGGACCCCAGGATCGCATCCACCGTCACCCACACGCTGCAGGCTCCCCTTGCTGGGCTGATTCCCCCATGTCTCCACGTTCCTATGACTCAGGACAGATTTTGCAGGCATCGCTGCCCCAAGCAGCACCGGCCCCTTGCCGGAAGGATGGTGCAGCCCGCTGCTGAGCCGGCTCCCGGTGCCAGGCTGCCTCCACAAAGGGCCAGCCGCTGGCAAGCGCAGCGGGTTACAGACCTGCTTCATGCCTGCAGCTCCCCGAACGTGACCCAGCAATGCTGGTGCTGTTTTCTTTTCTCCCATGACAGCCAGCTGACTTGCAGAGCTGGTGCCCTGCAGGCACCAGGGAAACGTCCGTCCATCCGGCTGCACCAGGACTGTTTAGCAGCCACAGGAAAGGGCCCTCCAGAAACACGGGAGGCAGCAGGAACGTGGCACAACTCTGACCTACCCCTGTGTACAAACAGCCCCAGCCACCCACCTGGCTGCTCCTCTTTAAAGCTATTCCCTGCGCATTTTGTTTCTCCAGGAGTCTGCTAATGCCTGCAAATTACAGCCTTAAATTCCCAAGCCTGGTTTCTGCTCAATTCCTGGGCCCTGCTCCATCGCAGCTACTTGTCAGCAACTGTGTGGCTGACAAGGCTGCAGGGTCTTTCTTGCAGGGACCTGGTTCAGAGACCTGTCCTGCAAATCCATCCCCTGACCCATACAAGTAGCGGGGACAAACCCCCTCTCCCTGCAGCCATCCCAGCCTTCCAGCAGCCCGCCCTGGCACACCAAACCACTCATATCTCTGTACACGAAATGCCTTTCCTCCCATCACGGCTATCAAGTTCGTTCTGGCAAACCCCAGCCACCCACTGATCTTCTGTGCTTCTCCTCTAGGGGCCCATAAATCAGCTGCTTTGTTGTGTTATGAACCATCTGCTCCACTCGTGTGCCTGCACATCCTCCAAAACCCCCTCTGGGTGCCGGCGGGGCCTGTGCTGCCCCTGTCCCTGTGCTCCCACGCTGCCCATGGCACCGCTGGTGCTCCGGCTGTGGGGCAGAGGCGTGGGGCAGCCCCACGCACCAGCACCCTCCTGGCACTGCAGGCAGGGACTGGGGCCACAGGGGCACGGAAAGAGGAAAACCAGCCCTGGCTGTCCTCTCCCCAGCCTGCAGCTCCCCAGCATCTCGTTCACCCTCCCCGGCACCTCCAACCTCCAACCTCTCCCTTCTCCCCCTAACCCAACCCTAACCCTGCCCGCTCCCCGGGGGGCCTCCCGGCCCGCCTCCCCCCTCCCCTACCCCTTCCCTACCCCTACCCCCGACGCCCCCCGCCGCTCACCTCCGGCCCCAGCCCCGCTCGGCGCCGCGCTCCCGCCGCTGCCCCGGGAAAGTCCCGGCCCTGCCCCGCCTCCCGGGGCTTCCCGGCCGCCGCCCCGCCCCGCCCGGCCCCGCACACCGGGGGCACCGGGGGGCGGCGGGGCCGGGCCGCGCCGCGGGGAGGGGGCGGCCGGGGGCGGCCCCGCAGCGGCCCTTCTGTGGCTGCGAAGTCCCCGCGCCCTGCTCGTGGCGTGGTTGCTGCTTTTGTGATTTTTTAACATATATTATATATAAAAGTCAGAACGCTCCTCTTCCAACTACACGCACCGGGGGAGGCGTCGGCCAGGTTCGTACAGGTGGGCAACTCGGGGGGCACAACCTGGCCCACGCGCACAGCAGCAGCAATGCCCCTCGCGAGGGACAAGGGAAAAACTATATATATATGTGTATATACATCTATCTGTATATATACGTAGCTCTATGTACACACGCACACACTCATTCATCGCCCTCCCCGCTCCCACCAGCCTCCAGGACGGGCTCACACCAGTGGGGTGCTCCCCCCGCATGATTGTCTCCGACAGCCAAGGACACAGAGGGGACAACCCTGACCCCCGTCCCCTAGAAGCCCTTGGGGGGCAGCTCCTGTTCCCCGGGGGCTGCAGGGCCTCAGCTGCTGGAGGAGCCTGGCTGCAGCTCCTGGTCGGGGGGCACGTACCAAGCACCACGTGTGCACGCACACACACGTGCACCCCGAAGCACGCGGGGTCTGGGAGACATTCGAGGCGGGGAGCCGCTGGCAGAGTCCCACTTGCTAGTCCCCACCATCAGCCTGCCTCCCATCGGGGTCACACCATGGCCAGCCCCTCTGCGCCATGGATGCAGGCCGTGCCGGGCAGGCTGCTCTCGCCTTTGTAACTTTTGGGGGCCCGGCTGGCTTTCAGCAGCACCAGGAAGGTGTCCGTGGAGATGGCCCCGAACTCGAAGGTGAAGGTGCCGTAGAAGACCAGGACGTCGATGATGAACATCCACTCGCACAGTGCGGCCACGTGCTGCAGCACGAAGCTCTCCTGGATGAAGAACACACCGCCTGAGGTCATCCCGGTCAAGGAAAGCACGGCCAGCCCCCAACCACCCCAAGGAGGACTATAGGTTATGCGTCATAGGCTATAGGTAACTCAGACAGGTTTTGCATTGCCGAGGGCTCAAAATACCCATTAAACAACATAAGGGGGCCCTTCTGCTCTGCCAGGTTTGGGCTGAGGCTATGAAGGGCCATCATGCTCCCGCAGCCCACCCCAGCACCCCAAGGGTGATGGCAGCCAGGCCGGGGCTGCCGTCACCTGCCCATCCCAGCAACCTCCCCACAGACGGCAGGGCCAGGAAAAGGATACTGAAGACGAGGGTGATGAAGGCCACGGCGGTGAGGATGCTACGCAGGTGGCCGGTCCAGTAATGCCCGCGGGTTTTGGCCATGCGGTAGGTGAGGACGGACTGCAGGAAGACGAACAGCATGCTGGTGGGGAAGGCCACCCCTGCTCCGATGTAGTGCAGCACCTTGGCGTGATCCACCTGCGGGCACAGGCCGTCAGCTCGCGGCTCCGGGGGGCCACGAAGGCGACAGCCAGCGCCGCCCTGGCCCTGCCCTGCACTGCGGAAAGCAGCAGGCAGGTGCTGAAATGTTTGCTTTCTGAGATAAGTGCTAAACCCAAACCGGCTGCATAATCCAGGCCCGAAATGATGAGCGTGCAAATAAAACGTGCTGGGGAGGTGCGGTGCCTGGGGGGTGGAGGTGTGCACGAAACAACAAAACCCCAAATCCTGCCACCACCCGCACTCCTCCAACCTCCACATCAGCCCCACGTCGCCCCGCACCAGCCCCAGCCCCCAGGGAAAAGCCTTACCTGGAAGTTGCCGACCATGGTGAGGCCGGCGGCACAGAGCCAGCCGGTGGCCAGCCCCAGGGTGTTGAGGAGTGACGGCCCGACACGCTCCAGGACGTGGGCGTACCTCAGCAGCCCCACCAGGATGACTGCGGGACAGAGACATGGCGCCCATCACACATGGCTGGCTGGAGACCCCCCAACCCCGGGCCCATCCCAGGCTCACCATTTTGCCGGCCAGCACCCCAGGGCCAGCTCTACGCAGCGCCCCGCTCCCAGCCCGGCACTAGGCCGAGCGTCCCGCTCCCTCAGCACCGCGCACTTACCCATGAAGGAGCCCAGGCTGCAGATGAGGCTGAAGAAGCAGCTCTCGGGAGGCAGGGTGCCACACTTGCTGTGGGGACAAGGCATGGCACAGGCAGCCCTCAGCAGGGGGCACCAGGGTGCAGGACCCTCCCCAGGGCCCGCTCCTGGGCGGCCCCGAGCACCCGCTGCTCGTCCCCATCCCTCCCAGGGGCTTCCCTCTGCTGCTCTGTGCCCCCAGGGAGGAGAGCGGATGGGTTTGGCCCGGCCCCCAGCCCACCCACCAGCTCCTCACCTCACAAGGGGGATGTGATCCAGCGTGCAGCAGGAGCCGGGCCCATCCATGCCACACGACTGGTTGTAATTCCTGCAGGGAACAAAGGGACAGGCTGGGGGGGCCTGCAGCCAGGGAGCACCATCCCCGGGGGGGCATCACGCCCTGGATGCCCACAGGGAGCCCCGGGGCAGGAGCAGGAACACGCAGCTCCCAGCCCTGGCACACACAGCCCTGGGCTGGCAGCACGGGTGGAGCCGGGCGCGCAGCCACCGGCAGCTCCGGGCTTGCAGGGAACGTGGCGCCCGTGCGGGAAATGGATCCCAGGGGCACGGGCACCCCACAGTGCCCACCCCGGCTGGCCCCGGGGCCTCTTCAGCAGCTTTTTGACCGAGCTGCCCCCTCAGGGATACATGCCTCTTGTCCCCTCCATGCCACTACCAGGCTGTGGGCAAAGCCCTAGAGCAGGCTGCTGGCATGGGGAGGGATGGCTCCTCTTTTGGCGGATACCTGGCCACACAGCAACACCCCCTGTATTGGAAAGGGGGCTCTGCTGCCCATGGCCATCCCAGGGGAGGCAGGGCTGCCCGGAGCACAAGCGGGAAGGAAGGGAGGAAATCCCCTCTCCCGCGGTCTGGCTGCAGCTTCTCCCAGCGCAGCTGCTGGCCGGTGTCCCCAAGCCCTCCCAAGTGGCCTGGGGCACCTGGGTGGCCCTGGCAGCAGAGTGACTGCCTCTGGGGCACCACCACACAAGCATCAGCCTGCGGGACCATCACGAGGGAGTGGTACTGTTGTCCCCAACAACTGATGCTGGGGAACAGCAGGGGCAAGGCCGAGGACATGGTGGGAGGAAGGTGACAGGACGGTCAGAGCCGTGACACCCAGGGAAGCTGCCTGGGCTCTCCCAGGAGCTGGCACCTGATCACAAAAGGGTTTTTGGGTGTCCCGCAAGAGCCCATCACCTGTTACTGCAGCATCACCCGGGCACCCCTAGCTGACACAGCCCAGGGGGCCTCCACCCTGCAGCCACAGAGCCAAAGGTGCCCGTCGGAGCCGAGCCGTCGGCTGCCTCCAGCCGAAGCGGCTCAGCAATCGCACGGTTAAGCAGGACTTTTCGGAAAGGGCTGGGCTGGTCTCTGCTGTTTTTTCAGTCTCCTCGTTTACTGGTGGCTTTGTTTTCCAACCGCGAAACCCGAGCAAGGCGTGGAGCCCCACGGCCTCCTCAAGGGCTGCTCTTGTGGTGTTGTTTGGTTTGGGATTTTTCTATTTTTTTTAAAGCAATCAGCCCAAAGTTTGGAAGCATTATTCATCATTAACGTCTGTTTATGCCACAGAGACAACGCCGACAAACACATTCTTCCCAGGACAGAATAATCCATCAGACAGGAAATGGCAGCGGGTTGTTTTTTTTTTTTACCCTCCTTCAAACACTCCAGCAAGAATTGAGCTAACATGGATTTTCTGGGCAGATTTTTTAGGAGACGCAACAAGCCAAGAGTCATGCAGAAGAAATTCCTGAGAGCGCGGACAGCTCTTCCCTCCCAGCCTGGGGCGCAGATGGGTGCCACAGCACAGCCCTGCTGGCACTGCCAGGGCCCAGGGTCCAAGTCTCCAGCAAGCGAGTCTCAGCCTTTTCCATGGAGACACACAGCCCTCTGTAATTCCCTGACCACTTATTTTCAGGCTTTTTCCATGCTTAGCGTTTACTCAATGGCCTCCTTCTCCCCGGGTGCCGTGCGCAGGGCCGGACTGCTCACCGGAGCGGCCGTGACCGCACACAAGTGTGCTGGGGGGGGGGGGGAGGGCTGGATGTAGCTCTGCTCAGCTCCGCCATCCCCAAGGCTCTGCAAACACGGGGCCCAATCCTGCTGGCAGCTAGCCCCTACACGGCTTTGCTCCCCCCAAACCACCCGCGGGTCAGAGCAGGTGAGGAACGGAGCAGGACCTGCCGTCAGCAGGGTGTTTAACCAGGGGGCCCCACCACCCTGCCCACCCCCAGGACCTTACCAGTTGTGGACGGGGCAGATGTGGTTGTTGGAGAGCGCCATGGCGTACCTGGGGGAGATGACAGCGGGGGTTACACGGTGCCCTGCGGGATGGGGGGCACATCCCGGGCTGCCCACATCGCATCACCTCTGCAGAGGAGCTCACCGGGAGCCAAAAGTACGGCGCAGAGCTGGCTGTCCCCGTTGGGACGCGTCCCCCACCTGCACCCACCTCCCACACCAGCAGCCCACCGGCAGGGTCTGCCCTGCCTCCCCCTAGCACCGGGAGCTGGGGGCTCTGGGGGCCGCCCCGCGTGCTGCCCGGGCTGCCCTCGGGCACAGCGATGCACCGAGCCCCCCAGCACCCAGCCGGCCGGCCGGGCAGGGGGTCCCGGGCGCGGAGCCCCCCCCGGCGCTACTCACACGATCCACATGCCGGTGATGGTGAAGGCGGGCAGCGTGACGGGCAGGATCCCCCAGGCGGGCATGGCGGGGCCGGGCATGCCCCGCCGGGCTAGCGGCGGGCGGCGGGGCCGCCGGGGGAGCCTCCCCGCTGCCTCCTGCTGCCGGGCGGCCGCCGGGCCGCGCTCCCCATGGGCAGCGCCCGCCGCGGGGCCGGGGCCGAGGCCGGGGCCGGGGCCGGGACGGGACCGGGACGGGACGGGACGGGACGGGAGGGACGGGACGGGACGGCTCCGCCCCGGGGCAGGCGCGGGGTCCCGCTCGGCGCAGGGCCCGCCCCGCCCGGCGGGGAGCGCGGCTGGCCCGGCACGGCCCGGCCCCGGGCGCCACGTGGCGGCGGCCCTGCGGGGCACCGGGACGGGCAGCGGCTGGGGGCCCCCGGCCGGACGCCCCCCGTGCCTCAAGCAGCGCCCCGGGTAGCAGGAGCCCGGCCCCGGCCGCCCGGTGCAGCGGGCACGGCCCGCGAGGAGCACCCCACTCCCTTCCCTCCCTGCTGCGGTGCGTGAGGGAACGGCGTTAGGGCGGCTCGGACGGGTCCCGAGGCCGTGGTGCAGTTTGTGCCACAGCACGGACGGATCTTGCCCCATTGCCAGCAGGCTGTGTAATCGGCACCTGCCCGCACACACGGTTCTGACCCCGTCAGGGCGACCTCTCCTTTGCCAGGCACTGCCCAGCCGGGCATCCAGTCCAGCTGCCACCCACCAGCCCCGCTGCCCCGGGAGCTTTCTATTTGTCTTAAATGGAGAAGTTAGAAGAGGAAGTGTGACTTCCCCTGGCAGCGGCGAGGGACCATCAGCCGCGTTTTCCTGCCCGCAGCCCGGCGCTAACACACCCTCCTGCCCTGGGGCGGCCAGGGGCATGTGGCTGCAGGTCCCAACAATTCCAGCACAGCCAAAGGCTGCAGGTGGCCCTCGGGCCCTGCGGCTGCCTGCACTCCTCCTGCAGCCGGCAGGGACCATCACGCCTGCCTGGGCCCTGGGAAGAGGAAAGGCAACACTCACAGGCCATGCCGTTGGCCCCCTGCTGCCCCCAGCTCAGGTTATACAACCCTGGGCACAGTATTGCACACTGGGACTTGTAGTCCCTGGAGATCTTCCTAAAAAACTGAAGCCAAGCTGGCTCCTCGAAGGCCCAGCGTCTTTCCCTGTTCTGTAGCATGGCATTGCCCCACCTCTCGCAGCAGGACGCTGTGCCCCACAACTTCGTACCGTGCTCCCACACCTGCCTTTGCCTTGCTGCCGGCCGGAGGACAGCGGGCCCGACCCTCGCTCCCAGCGGCCCCGCGGTCGCACGGCAGCGGCAGGAACAATGCTGCCCAGTGTGGCGGGCGCCGGGCCAGTGCTGCAGCTGCTGCTGCCTCCAGCAGCCTTTGTGGGGCTGGGATTGTTCCTGGACAATGGGACGGGCAGTGCAAACCCAAGCAGGCTGCTTTGCATGCGCAGGTGGTGCGGAGCAGAGGGGGATGCGTTTTCAGGATGCTTCAGGCTCTGACACGAGCAGGTTTCCCGATGGAGCTCAACAGGTGGCGTTTCCAGGAAGGAGCTTGGTAGTTAGGGAAAAGCCAGGTCACTTTTGGATGGCGCCTCTCTGAAATCACTGGGTCTGCTGAGTACGCTTTAGCACACGGCCTTTTTTCCTGTTAATACTGAATCTGAGTAAAAGCAACATTGCTTCAGATTCTGCACTTACAAGTTTCAGCGTCAAATTTACATTTTTCAGCCAGAGCTTATCTTTTAAATAGGGCTTTCTCGTGTTAGGCGGCTTCATACTGAGGACAACACCAGCTCCACAGTAAGCCCTTCTATTGACATATGCTGATTACTGACATTTATTCCTGCTCTCTTTCAGCTGCGGAAGTTCTTGATGTACATTGGAACAGCAAGAGGCAAGCAAACCCAAACTACTGTGATGTCTGTCCAGCATCCTCTGGAACAACAGTGAGTCAGACCCGTAAAAATGAGAAAGAAGTCCAAGTCTAGCAGAAGTGGATGCTGGGACAGGCTTGAACGCTAGGGCTGTGACCACCCCTACTCACCAACAGCCACTGGCAGCACGGCTGTTGTGTAATTCGAGTTACAAGGAAAAGTCAAGAGACTTGATCAATAAAACTGTATTTATCACACAGCAAGTGCTACCTGTCAGCTGATCCTTGATCTCCTCTGAGCTCACACTAAAACAATTTATGTTTTTTTTTCCAAAACACTTCAAGCCTCTTTATTGCAAAATCCAAACAATGCTGAAATAAATTTATCTATTTTTCAGCCCATTCCTATTTGCACTTTAGTGAAAACCGTCTAAAGTGCAATTTTGTCTTTCCATCCTACATTCTTTACATTCCAGTCCCATTTCCGGCAGTTTCCTCTGGTAGCTTTTGCTTTGCACCACGATTGTCTGAGTTCAGATACAGGAATCTAGGTACAAATTGGGTTTGCAAACAGTTTAAAATGCAGCATCCTCAAAACAACTATCTTAAGGCAACAGGAAAAACTGGGCTTTGCCGGTAAATGACTGCAGTCCAAGAAGTCAAAAGGCTGTCCAGGGATCAGAGGGCAGCAGTGCTGACATAAAAGCACTTTAGAGTTGAGCAATGGCTTATGAAGAGTTAATCATCTAAAGGCTTCAGCAAGCGGTTTGGAGACAGCTTAGAAAAACAGAGCTGTAAATAGAAGTCAAGCCTTGAAAATACGGGACAGAGGTGGGCTGGACATAGAAGCACCATGGGCAGGCAGGGCAAGGGCTCAAAAGCATGAAGGAAAGTGTCTAAGAGCAGCAGGGACACCATGGCTTTGGTACTGGAGGGCGAGGAAGAGAAGGTTACAGGAATAAAAGTATTCAAGGAATGGTAGAAACAGGCAAAGATAACCAGGATTTATTAACGGGGCTTTCCTAGCATGCGCATCACATTTCCATTACGCAATATTTAGACCTTTGACCATGAAATTCAAACGAACTCAGAAGTTTTTAAACTCCTTATTAAGCCCATAGGAATCCTCTGGAATCCTTCCGATAGGGAAGGCATCAGTGCCTCACACAGCTCTAAAGACACTGTGTGGATCTTACCACAACAGAGCAGAAAACATCAGGATGGAAGTACCTGTGGCTGCCCACATCCATGACAAGGAATAGCCCTGGAAGGCTCCAGGATCTCATGCCCTCACCAAGTCAGAGTCCTGTCAGTGGAAATAAGGATTTCTTCCTCATCAGAGGGAAAACGCTTCTTTCCTTGAAGTGAGCCACACTGTCACCGAGGTCTGTGTTCTGGCTGCGTGCCGAGATGCCGCAGGGCATCTGCTCTTCAGCCCTCGTTTCTGTCCTCAGTCCTGGCTGTGCATGAGCACGCACCATTACACCGGAGATCTTACAGCTGACACCAAAGTGCTGCCACGAAAGCAAGAGCAGCCTTAGTTGTTACAGCTCTGCCTTGACCTTGGTGGAACCATTCCTGCCCCACTCTGGGCGGCCCCAGCCTCCACCGCAGCCTCCCGGCTGAGCCGCCCAGCGGTCAGAGCAAGTCCCATGGACAGAGCTCGCTGCTGGAAGCGTTGGTGCATTGAGCCAGGGCAGAAGGGCACAGCACCGTAAAAATTAAACTCTCCACTCTTCCCAGAGCTCTGGGCCACAGAACCACAACAGGAAAGGAGCGCAACACTGGAACGTTCATTTACAGGATGTATTTATTACACTGTAAAAAGTCCATTGGATTCGTAAGCCATTTACTCCATATGTACACTGGCTGTACTGCCACCCCAACCTTAGGTTCCTCTCAGTACAGCACACGCTGGGTTGGAGTCAGCGCCCACGCCCCTCCCAGTCACCAGTGGGATTTCTGAAGCTGGTATTACTGAGAATTTAGCCAACCAATTTAGAGGAGGAAGAACTGAGATGCAGTGCTTGCCAGGCAGCCAGCTCTGCGTTGGGCACGAGGCAATGGAAGAGCAGGACACCCCTGCTGCACGGCAGAAGCACGGGAATGACTACCAGGGACTGTGTGTTGACTTCAGTTGCAGGAACACCCTAGGTGGAGAAGGAGGCGGGCACCCGACGACCAGAAGATGCAGAAGGGTACAATCTTGGCAGGAGCTTCCAAGAGAAAGCTGCTCCTCTACCAGCAGGTGCCACAGATCCCAGCGCCTTCTCCAGCTGAAGAGGAGGGGACAGCCCTGGGGCTGGACACTAAGAGGCCAATGCAGCAAGTGGTAGAAAACACAGCACTGCTGTGCACCCCAAGGGGAGTAGTTCCCCAAACGCTGTTTGAGAAATGGCCACAGTGCTCTGCTCTCAGCTCACAGGGCTCTGCCTTTCCCTCTCATCTGCTTAACTAGGCAGGGCCCTCTGAATTTGCTCCCTCCATCCAGAAAGCCTGATTATGTTTGCAGGACGAGGTGGGGAAGACAGTGCTGTGCCTACCAGGCTGCCCTGCTCCCTACCTGGTTAGGGGATTGCTGTGATCCACGTTGCAGAAGGAAAGCATGTGGCTACAGCAGACAAGAAGCCCTACATCGCAAGCTGGGAACTACGCTGCAAGCAATCATCTAGGCAAAATTCTCAACCTGCTGAGCCCAGGCATGTCCAGAGCCCAAATAAAGCAGTGCGACCAGAAGCGCGGGCAGGAAAGGTAGGGAACAGCTGGGGAATTGTCCAGGGACTGGACTGAACCATCTGAGAGGCGGTCTCATAGTGCTGCCCCTCTCTGGTGTTACATCAAGGATTTTTCACTCTTCGCCAGATGACGTGGTGGCAGCTTGGTCCCAGGCTGCTGGGTGGGGGTGTTGCCTGGTCCCTGAGATTGTGAAGGCAGGAAGGAACTGGTCAGTGGAACTGGACACCAAGAAGGCTGCAGTCAGGGGTTTTGGGGCAGTTGCCACAAGAAGGGAACAAATGTGATGTGCTCCGGGGACTGCAGCAGCTGCCCTTCTGCTCAGGTTAGCATCATCTTCTAAAACAAACATGCTCGCTACCAGAGAATGTTTGGCCAGCATCCTCTACCCAGAGCTTCCTCAGCGGACAGTTCTTGCACACCCTCAAGCTAATTGACTTCAGAGGTTGTCATGGGGTCAGTGGGCCGTGGAGTAGCTAAGAGAGGAACAGGAGAGGTGGCTTCTATTAGGGCTGGATTGAGAATGATTGGCAGAGTCATAGGTGGCACCCCAACCTGCAGGGGGGAGGCAAGGGGCTGCAGGATGAGTGGTGGCTGTGCTGTTGTAGGAGGTACGTCTGCAACGGGGCTTGCCTTGGTTGGAGCTGATGCTGTGAAAGAAGGAGAGGCAGAGGTGCTGATGGTGGGTGATGCAGGTGCAGTGGCTCTCTCAGACTCTGGAAAAAGGAAGAGACAAAAATATAGCCTTACACAGGCCTTGACAAAGCCAAGCCAGGCTAAGGGTCAGCTCAAGGACCTTTTCGGACTTTCCCCATCCACGTGCCTTCATTAAGGGGCCCTTGAGAAGCAGGTGCCAATCACAGGCATTCTGCCCCAGCCTCTGCCCCCAGTAACCACAGCAAGAAGGCTGCAATCAATCCATTTAGAAGCAGGATCAGCAGCACAAGACAACTGGCTACTCTAGATCACGCCAAAGCAAGGAAAAACAAATGCATGGACTCACCAGTGGCACCCATTTCACAGGGCTTCTCCAAAGGTCCTGCGTGGGTGGCTGACCTCACATCCCCCACAGGAGAAGGGGGCAGGGCAGACACTATTGATTTCTGAGGGTGTTGCTCCATTGGCATGCTGGGGACAGGATCTAGGAAAACAAACACAGAGTGAGACCACACACCAGTCTGCTCCTTCCTTTTGCCTACCCTCCGTTTGCCCTCCTCATGCCAAGCTCTGCCCCTATCATCTCAGCACCATCCAGACACCATGGCAGCTAGGCTCAACAAGGTGCAAGCGCTGGGCCCAAGACCTGTCTTTTAACGTCTCTCATCCCCTTGTACCTTGGATGACTGTCTGTTTGAAGAGCTCATCTCGAAGCCTCGGTAAGAAGCAGTCAATCCTCTCCCAGGTGATCTCCCAGAGATCCGAGTATCCTGTCCGTGAGTCAGCACTGTGGAATATCCCAGCCGTATCCATTACAAGCAGCATATTCTTCAGAGATTCTGGGATGGCCTCCAGCTGTAATCAGAGACACTCGTCAGGACACAGAGGTGGGACATACAGCAATGAACAAAGGCCCAAAACAGCTGATGGGCCACACTGGAAACAGGCCAAAGGGAAACACCATGGAACAAAATGGTTTTGGAAGGGTTAAAAGGCTAAAAAAGCCTTAAAAGGTTAAAGACCATGAATGGTTGCTCAAAGCACTGCAGCATCACTTTCAGCACCTTACCAGTAAGTCACTGGAGCCAGCATGCATGTATTTGTCCATGAAGTCCAGGATTGTCAGCCACAGGGCAGCAAAAGTGGTCAGTGAGAGCAACGGGGAAAGATGCTGTAGGAACACCTAGAAAAGAACACAACTACTGTCAACAAGCAGTATCAGGGCTGCTGCTCAGGGCTTGACAAGCTTATTGTGCAAATCCAGAACTCCCTCTCCTTGTTGTAGGCCAGGAGCATGCACAGGCCAAGCCCATGGATACCAGGGGCGTCCTTTCTGAGCTGCATAAGCAGAGGAGTAGGTCTTGACTGTGATGCCTGAGACCACTACTCAAGTCTAAATCACCACCTCTTCCAGCCCTTCTGGCTTACACTTTTGACATGCATCATTCCACCACTGGAACAGACTGCCTTCAACTAATGTTGAGCTGAAATACTTCATTGTTCATAAAGTCACAAACTCCTTCCTGACAGCTTTTCCAGAATCATGGAGACTGTTCTGGAAAGAAGGCAAGTCCCAACAGGAGAAGGTGTTGGAGAAACTCAGCACTAAAGACTGTCAGACTAGCAAAACACCACCCATCCAGGTCAGAGATGCTGAGAAGCAAACAATTTGGTCCTCTTGATGCACATGGTCTCCCCTGAGCTTTCAGACAGTAGAAGCGAGCTCACCTTGGAGAGCAGCGTTGAGGCTCTCATCCTAGTCTCTTCCATCCCACCAACATCAGCCGGGCTGATGTTCTCGAGGAGCTTGGTTAGCAGAGGAAACAGCACCTGTTGGACAGACATTGATATTTTTTAGTTGAAAAACGACTGATGAGATTTTCACAAGCAACCTCAAAGAAGGAGCTGACTTTTGGGACTGGTTTATAGACAAAGAGCGTGGGAGAAGCAGTGAGAGATGGAAACTTCAGCCTGGAGAAGAGACGGCTCCAGGGAGACCTTATAACATCTTTCTAATGCCTAAAGGGGGCTGAGGGGGGGGCTCTTTATCAGGGACTGTAGTGATAGGACGAATAATGGCTTTAAACTAAAAGAGGGTAGATTGAGATTTGATATAAGGAAGAAATTCTTTACTATGAAGATGGTGAGGAACTGGAACAGGTTGCCCAAAGAAGCTGTGGATGCCCCATCCTTGGAGGTGTTCACGGTCAGGTTGAACAGGGCTTTGAGCAACACGATCTAGTGGAAGGTGTCCCTGTCCATGGCAGAAGGGGTGCAATTAGATGATCTTTAGGATCCCTTCCAACCCCAACTATTCTATAATTCTGTGATTCTATGAAGTGTGTGGACTGATTTCCAAGAGGCTCTATCAGAAGCCTAAGAGGAACTTTTCAGAGGAGCAAAGTAGGGAAAGACTCGTCTATTACAGTGAACAGACTGCTCAACAAGATGGTGATGAAGTAGGACACCATTCTGCCAATCCTACAGAGCTTTGCTCTTCATGACAGCACTGTCCTGCCTGCATGCCCAACCCAGCCAGGAGGTTACCTTGTTGAAGCAGGACTCCCACTCCAGGGCATCCAAGGCCTGCAGGTCATGTACCAGGAGGGCCCGCTGCAAGTAAGTGAGTGCCTGCATCCGTACCTGACGTCGGGCATCACAGCACAGCCAGGCAATACCTGCGAGAGAAGGATCCAGTGTAGAGCCCACAGAGAAAGTGTCTCATTCCCACTCCCCCAGCCTAAGGTGAAAAGGTTAATGAAGACCAAACACTCTGGGGCAGGGGGAGGGATTATACTTGTTCCAGGTCACAGACTTGGAATCTACTGTCAGGTCTAGAAGTAAGCTGGCAGCTAACTCATGCTAAAGATACTTTCCTGAATCTGACCCAAGTTCTTAATCCAATTACAGCAGACCCTAGAAACAGCCTCTGCCTGCTTTCTGCAGTTAACTCCTGGCTCCTCAAATGTCCTGAGTGCTGCCTTATATTGGAAGTCACAATTTGCTCACTCTCATCACAAGGGGATGACTTTACCCTGTAGCAAAGGACACCAGCAGTTGGACCACAGTGTTCGGGAATCTGCTTCGATTTTCCTCCCTTCAGTCTCTAGATGGCGTTGCTCCTCTGCCCAGGAGCTGTAGATGGTAGCCGCTCGCGTGTGCAAGGTGTGCATGAGGTCCAGGAGCTGCAAGTCAAGCATCACATTAAATAACACACGGTACTTAAATTCTTCAATCAAACCTGGTCTCTACTCTTCCCTGAACCAATGCTAAGAGGATCTCCTTTTTGTGGGCTCTCCTCTCTCCACAAGCTCACATGCCCTGTCAGACTCCACACTATCTCCCACATAAACCTCACGTCTCCAAATGCCCTTGATCCACATTTATCGTACCTTCTACGGTGACTCAGTTCCAGGCACCCACCCTCCTGGCTTTCCACTGCTCTTCTGCTTTTGCCTGTCCAAACTGCAGTCTTCCCCTCTCACTGCAGAACTACACACTGCCACCAGACCTACCTTTTGCTATTCAGTGTCCACTAACCCAGGATGCAGCCTCCCTTCCCCTCCTGAAGGATCCCAGTGACTCCTTAACAAGGCCCTGAGTATGGGAAAGGAGAGGAGGAAATCCTTGCTATACTTACGTCCTGACTAACCTGTAAAGACACAGTGTGGTAGCTGGCAGGGATGCTCTCATCCTCGTCCTCATCACTGTGTGTGTGGGCCTGGTGCTGGCTCAAGACCCGTGATCGTCGTGTGGAGCTCTCCTTTGGCTTTTTTTTTAACCGACTGGATTTACTATCATGCCTGTGGCTCTTTCCCCTCTTCTCCTGGGACTTGTAGCCTAAAAAGTGAAAGGTGGCAACATACCGTATAAACACTCCATCACAAAAGGTTCTGCTATTCAGTGCATGCAGCAGCCACCTTTTGATATCCCCAGTGGAGGGTTCTGTCCTGTGAAATGACAGCTACCCACTTTAAGAGGTTCCCAGTGCCCTTCAGGAACAGCATTCTGCAACAACAGGAAGTCACGACTCCTGCTGATACTGCTACCTTCACATTAGCCGCAGGTCTCCCCTATACCCCAGTGACAGATAAGAATACGCTCCCTGCTGTCAGCAGGAGCCAGGAAACTTTTCTCATAGCAGAACATATTCTGGGGGCTGAGGACTCACTCCCTCAAAGTACTTCACACTTCCCTTCACATTGTCTGGCCACCTCAAATCAAATCAAGTCAAAGGCCACCTTACCCCCATTCAAGCTTGCCTCCACAAAGATGCGGATGGTTTTGACACAGAGCTCAAAGTTCTCGGGTGTCACATGGGCAGCATCTCGCACGATGAAAGACAGAGACTCCACGCACTTCATGAGAGACTTTGTGTCATGCGGGCCCAAATCCAGCCCCACAGTCAGGCTGTACTGGTTGACAAGAGGAGACGGCCCCAGCCTGTTGAGCCCAGCACTGGGTTTGGAGGTGTCAATGTCATCTTTCCCCACCTGCAGGGCACAGCAAGAGGGTAGTAGGAAAGGTTAGTGTAATAAGCAGTACCTTACACACTTGCCAAAAGGGCCTTTCTTCTGAAATGAACAGGTAATGTCATTTCTGTAGCACCCTTTTCCCTTTCATCCACATTTGCCTGCTAGCTTTCTGCTGTGGCTGCATCTCCTCCCCATCCTCCCTTTACACTCCACTCCCCTTAGGATCTGTATTTTCTACTGTCTTACTCCTTCTCTCTCTACCACACACTCTTCTCAAAACCACGCCAAAATCAGTCTTCTTGAGGCACCAGAAGCCCCTTGGTTACTCACCACTAGCCAGCCACTGTTCATCATATCCACATCTGTCACTGAGCGATGCATCTTCCCCGGCTTCCCATGGTCTGTGTACACCTCTGAGTCAGAAGTGTAGCCACGATCCAGGCTCATGTCACTTGGATGATAGGAGGAGGAGACCTCACTGTCCGACTGTGCACCTTGAAGACAAAAGGTATGGGTTTTAAGAGAATGAACTTGGAAGAGCAGCTGTGGGTAAGGGAGAAGCAATCCAGATCACCATCAGCCTACAACCACCTGTGGGCCCTGGAAGAATCTGGGCCAGGGCTCTTCTCCTGGGAAAGAACAACTGTGACAGGAACATGCACAGGAGACAACAGGAAACACAAATCTTGGGCAATGCTTCTTCCCTGCAGGTACACCTGGCTTTCCCCTTCAGAGGAAGGGGACTCCCCATCCTCCACTAAGTTGCTTGTCAACTTGACCGTGGATTTAAAAGGGCAGAGTCTGATGCTTTGGGCCTGGGAGGAGAATCAGATGTGCCACACGTTTTAAGAATTACTGGAGGTGCTAGGTTCAGCCAAAGCAACTCCAAAAGTGCAACAAAGAATGACATGACTCACATGGGGCCTCTGAGGTCAGTCAGACAGCTCCACACTCATATGGGTGAAGTATTTCTCACAGACAACAATCCACTTAAGCATGTTCCACCTGTCAGATATACCTGCTCTGAACTTCAGGATAACTTTAAATTTCACGTGTCCACAGCGCAGAAATCCTTGCAAGGGCCAAATTTAAGGCATTGACATAAATGTTATTTTAAGAAAAAAAAATATGTTCTTGATCGTTCAACATTACCTAGAAACCTACCAGCACAGAGAAAGACTTGCTGTGAACACAACGTACCAAACACTTTCAGGAGGTAAATGCTTTGATTTGCAAGGTGTCACAGTCAAGTAGTTTGCTCAAGCAGCAAAGACAGAAGCAATAAAAAAGAGCTAGGAGAAAACAACCTAGTATTAGCCCCAGAAGGCAAAGGCCACAGGGATTTTGTAAGATCAGTTTTTCCCAAGCTGTTTAGCATAATGCATCAGGACTTAGCAAGGAAGTTCTAGAAGAAGCAGTGAGGAAAACAAAGTCTTCTAGGAAAGTCCTTTTTTTTGACGTTTGCTTTAAAAGTCTGAAGCTGTCAGCCTCAAATACACTGCCAGCTGGCTGAAGTGGAACGGGAACAGTTTGCTGAAAAGACAGGCTTCTAGCACAGTTGAGAGAAGAGGGAAACATTGGGTTGGTCTTGCGGGCATGACTCAGGCACTATGAACACAAATGGATTTGGAAATAGAAGTTTAAATAACAATTCCGTTTACGAGATCCTTAAAAGAAGGGACAGAAAGGAATCAGTCCCACAAAACAGGAACAACAGCTGGGTTTACATTACACACCCAGATGAGAGATTAAGTCTGTATTAGCCATGGCACCAGACCACAAGCACCAGCAAACGTTCCTTGGGGCAGAGCAAAGACCTTCTAGGGCTGCTACAACCACTATCAGTTTTCCTCCCACTGCTCCCCCAGGGACTAGCACCTGGACTGCTGCTCAGAGTATGAAGAGATGGCAGAGTATAGACAGGGACAGACCATGGGGTAGGAGTGAACAGCAGGTGCTGGTCTTTAATCTTCCTAATGTAGTTTAATATCAGCTTTGTTTTCTTGCAGTCCCCTTTGCTAATTGAAAAGCTTGAGGAAGCAGCTGCTTATCTGGCAGGCAGGCATCAGATTTCCTAGCAAAAGCTGGCCTGTCTTACCTGTGTCGTTATCTGCCCTTGCTGTAACCTGCAGGGCTGCAGGCGGCTTCACCCCAGACCCAATACACTCCAGGAGGGTGAAGAGCGTGTACCAGTCATCCCCAGAGTGAATGTTGGCAGCATTGGTCTTCAGCAGTTCATGGAGGCCGTAGGCAACCTCATGGCTAACTCTGCACAACACATTTGGCTTCATCATGAGCAGGATACGTAATGAGAGGAGAACCTAGCCACAGAAGGAGACAAAGAACAACAGACCCTATTGCTTATACTCCCTTCTCCAGCTAAGTCCACCTCACTTATTTAGGGCTATTTGCAAGTGCTGTTTGTTGTTACCTGCAGCATGGACAGCCTAAATATGTGTCCATCCAACAGTGATTGGTTTCCTGTTTTGCCAGGTGTAGCCACAAAAAAACCCAGCAACTGACCTTCAAAAAATCCCTTACCTGTGCACTGATTTCTTCCCGACGAAGGAGCCGAATTGCCAGCCTCAGCAGCCCCACCACTGCCCTCTCCACCAAGAAGCAGAACTCCATCGCATGGACACAGAGATGATAGAGGTGGTCTCGGACGGTTTGCCAGACACACGTCACACGGTCCCTAGCCACAACAAGGAAGAGGGAAAGGGTAGGGTGAAAGGAGATGAGGCAAGCAGGATCCAGCTATTTCTTCCTCCAGAACTCCTCACAACCTGCTACTTCATCACTTTAATGAAAAGCTCCAGCAGAGAGATATAAGAACAAGCACAGAGAAACAACAAAGCTGTGAAGTTTCTTATTTACTTCATTACTCTCAAAGCAATCAGGTGGGAGAATTCTCCCTCCAGAGTTCAGTTTATGTTCTCCATATCTCAGGATATCAAGCAGTAATTCATGGGTGAATAGTACCTACGTTTGCATATGCTAGGATAGAATTGCTAAGCCCTGAAATTACAGCCACATGCTGCTTCAGTTGGCAAATCAAGCACATAAGGAACTCATTCCCTAGACTCAGGCAGCAGCTGCAGTAAAGCAGGGACATTTACAGTGAATCTGAATGTATTTCAAGGTCATACCTATTCTCTAGCACAATTCTCAGAAGCATCTCCAAGCAGAAGGCAGCATCCTCTTCGTCATATGTCTCCTCATCAGGAGTCACAGAGATGAGAGCCTACAAAAACCAAGAAACATTTGTGACTCGCAGCTCCTCAAAACAGGAGGACCAGTGAGGACTAACAGAATGCTTCAAGTCTGGACAAAACAGCACTCCAGTATCTGGGGAGGTCATGCACAGCCCATCAAAAATGCACTGGAGGTCAGGGGTCAAGCTAAGTATATGGGAAATCCTATTTTATTATGCAAGATGTAATACGAATTTAAAGAATGTTAAATTCTGACAAAGTCTCCCAGATGGGGAAGAATTCTGAAAGCCAGCAGCTTCTTGCTAAGTCCATGTGAAGCACAGAAAAGGTAGACATATGCAGGAATGACTACAAATACTGGAGGTGTTCCTCTCAAGCCACCAACTTGCCTACAAAGGGAGAATTCCTGACATAATAAGAGTAAGAGCAAAATGTTCTGAGATGGCACATGAAAACTCAGCCACTACTTCCCCAGGTGGGCCAGCAACATACTGGTCTTTGTGCAATCCAAGCAAGAAGTTCCACTTAAGCTGTTTTAAGTACCGTTCTTTGGGTTTTACTTATTTGTCATTTTTATTTTGAAACTCAATACCTATTCTCTGAACCTCTGAAGAAAGCCTTGATAAATAAATCTTTCCTCTGTTTTAGTACAAGTCCCAGTAGTGTCATGGATCCTATTGATGAAGCTAGTGAACTGCCATCACGGCAGCCTGGAGAAGACACTTGCACATTAAGGAGCCATAGAATCAGGGAGCACACACTGCTAGCCTGCACAGCACCGCTGCAGGGCTTGCACTGTGCTATTTACTATTGGAAGTGGTTTCTCTGCTACACATCAAAAGGCTTCCAGTGAGCAGCTGGCACATTTGTTCCACACCCTGGAGTGGTCTCAAACTCCACAACAACCTGAGGAGTTACTACCAGTTGCTACCATCCTCTCCCAGGGAGATGAGCTTGTCCAGCCCAAAGGCTAATGAGCCCAGCCTTGTTACATCTCCCACCACAGCCAGGTTTCACTCTACCTAAGGGCACACAGTCAAGTATTTCCGATCAACTCTTGTCTCTAAACTGGCATTTTACAATGTTCTCATTAAGCACACGGCACACCAGAAAAGGTGTGAAGAAGCACAGTCTACAGTTTCAGTTCCTACACAGAGCTACACATACTTTCAAACACTTCCCGTAATCTTCTAAAGGCTTTCAAAATGCATTCCACAATTTAATGTCTCCCTCTGCTGCTAAAGAAATTGTGTCTGCCTGCACAGAAGTTACACGTAAAAACCAAACTAATGGCTGGTTTCATATCCAAAATAGGCTCAAGACATCCTCTGAGGACAGAGGAGCTATGTGAGTATACAGCACACATCCATGATCGCTCACAGCATACTTGCTCCACCACCAGTTCAGTCCTTTGCCCAGTATCTTTCTCACCTTCATCAGCTCCTGGAGGGATTCAAGTTGGAGGAATTTGCTTTCTGTGATCAACTTCTCAGGATCACATTGCTGCAAAAGATAGAAAAGAGGATGGTAAGTCTAGACAATGTGGAAGACATACAAACAGATCCTCCAAAACCACAACTTGCTCCCACAATAGGTATTGAGAGCGACTTCAACACAATTACCTGAAGGAAAACTGCTGCCAGCTAGCTCACTACTTGAACAGCAATTACCCCTAACAGACCTGATCTGTGCTAGACATATTTTAACACATAACTCTTTGCCTCTTAAAAAGAAGCCTCTGCCTACAGATTGATCAACCCCCCAACTCAGATTTTGTTGGCAATATATGCTTTCAGACTGTCTTGGAAAAGATTAGTTATTTGAGAGTTTATACATTTGTACTTAATTATCAGATTAAGATGCCAAGGGCAGATCCCAGTTCTTTGTGTGAAACTGTTCCTATTTTCATGTTAGCACGTTTGTACAGCACAGCACATAAGACCCTTCAGCTGGCAATACAATTACACTCCTCTGTAGTTTCTTGTAATTTCCAAGTCCTCTGGAACCTGCCATACTGCCCAGAAGCATGCATATTTAAAGCTTCTGTTGCCTGTTATCCACACAGCATTGTCACCACAAACAAAAGCTCGTTCTTTTATAGCCTGTACATTACCTTTATGCATTCAAGAGCTGCTCGTTTTGCCTCCTGTGTCTCCGTTGATGGCCCTCTCATACCAGATTGCTCCGTCCCACTAAGGGTGAGCCAACTAACAAAACTCAGCACTGTAGATTCACCACTGCAAATTGGAAGACACCAGCATCAGTGAGAAAACAAAACAAAAAATCATGCAGTATTATTCCTCCAGCATTGAGGGAGAAAACAAAAAGACGACTGCCTGAGCTACCTGCACCACTCACCGGTTAGATGGTGTCTCCTCACGTTGCAGATAGATTTTGCCATTGGGATCCACAAAATCTTCGACCTGGAAGACAGACCAGAAGATGTATACATTCAGTCGTCTACTTCTTTGTAGCCTGTTTTTGTTACCCCTGTAATGTTTCACTTGATGATGTAACACCACACTCACCATCCTCGGCCAACTCACCACACTCAACTAACCTCAGCTCTTCAACCCCTACCTGTACAATGACTTGTCTCCCCCATCTGGCAACACAAATGCTGTACTTGAATACTTCATGCCTACAGTGCGTCCCTCTTCCATACAACATTCAAAATTTGGTCAAGTAAAACAAATACCGGAATTCCTCAAATACCACAAAAGGTAAAATGAGAAAAAATGAAACACTGTGAAACAAGCTGGAGCCTGCATGTAACTTGAACATTACACGATTTGAAGGCTCAGCACACACTTTACCAAACCCAGGCCTTTGCAAGAGAGATTTCCTCCTCTCTGAACTGCTTCTATGAAAAGCCAGCTTCCCACTCCCTGGGCCTTCAGTTACCCACGAGCTGGCTATTATTACCTCCACCATGGCCTTGGGCAGCAGTTCTGCTCGGAAAAGCTGAAGCATGGCCTCCATGATGTTTTTCCAGCCCTCCCTCAGAATGTCACCGTGGCGATGGGCCAAATGAAACACAGTCTTTGCTGCAATATGGGCCTTGGGATTACTTCCAAAAACAGTCGGCAGGTTCTCAATAGACTGCAGGAAAGAAGAGGGGGTGGTAGTCGGCAAGAGATGTTTCTTTTTCAACAGAAATTAGGGCAGACTGTTCAGATTTGGCTACAGAAAAGACAACAATTCTTTGTACAGGGCTGTGGATAACTAACTCCTCAGCTTACATTTGCTTTGCACAAAAACAAAGACAAGGTGGCTTACCTGACACAAGCTGAATCACAGAGGCACTCAGACACAAGCTCTTCAAGAACAGCAATGATACTGAGCATTTTGAAAGTGCTTGCTGAAAACTCACTAACTTTAATTGATTGGGCTATAGGAACTCATTCCAGGATCAAAGCCTTCTACAAAAATTATCATCACTCCCCTGGAGGCAATCGTTATCATCAGAGGTGCAAACTGTGGCCAAAACTGCTACTGACTTACAAAGTTACTCTTACCACTAGTTACTGCCAAGTTAATCCCCTCCATATTCCTTTCTATTCCTCTTCTTTCAACCAAACATGCATAGTAATTGCGGTGCTCAGAGAGGATACCTGATCACCAGGGCGATCTGTCCCAGGAAGGACTAGCAGCTAAGTGACACTTTGCTGTTCTTCTCTTGCTTTCTAATAGTCGCTTTCTGTTTTGTCTCCTCAACCCCTGAAGACCGCCCCTCCTTTTCCCCTTCCACCAGACTCTCGCTCAAATATTTGTTCAGTTGTCATATTCCACTACTGTCTCCAAGCCCTACAGGAATTTAGGGCAGCAGAAAGTAATTGGTGTCGTTGGAATCTTGCCAAAGATAAGAACTCCCAGCTCTCTTCAAATCCAGAATTCCCTGATTCTACAACATCACCAAAAGACATACTTTCTTAATTTACACAGACCTAGGACTGCTCTAGATTCCAGTCTCCCAACTAGATGGGATGCAGCTGGCAATAGCTGGTGCCTCTGAGGGCTTGGTGTAGTTGCTTCTAATGTATAAATCTGCGTCAAACAGTTGTTTAATGGCAGACATTCCTCTGCTTGTGTTATCTGTTGGTAGTCTCAAGGTTTGGTATGCTTGGAGAGGGTTAAGTATTGCATCTCTACTGTTGTGAGCTGTAGAGGAAGGGGGGATCTAAAGCAACCCCATCGCTCAGGCTTTTTTTTTTTTTGTCTTCTAATTGTCAGTCTGGTACTCTTTCACTGCTACCAATGCCAAGATGCAAGGGATATAAAACAGCCAGGCCAGACAACACAAATTCCCAATAAAAAGAATGTATGATTTTAGAACAGCCTAATTCCATTAACTGAACTAATTTGTAGGACTGTTCTTTTTCAGATATCCCTTTAAGGGATTTCAAAGATCACTTGTCTTGGTCATTTTAGACCTATGCTTTCTGTCTTGAGTGATCTTCTTCCAGCCCCTGCCTTTATTTTTATTTTTTTTTTGTGGTGTGTGTGTTTGGTGGTGGTGGTGGTGATTTTGCAGTTCTATTCTGCTCACTGTGGATCTTGCACAGGTTCTCAGAACAATGCTGTGGGTTTCTTTGCAAGTTCTGACCTTAGAAAGGAATTGCTGTCATCTTCTTAGCACAAAGCATGGTTCCCACACACTATCTATCAAAAAACAGTCTGAAGCCTGTTGAGGAAGAGAGCTCCAATATACTAAAAGCCATACTTCTTTTCCCTCCTTGCAACTTACCTCGCTGCTGAGGGCTGTAAACTTGCAGAGAGAAATTATGAGATTGTCAAATACATCACTAAGGCCATAGTGAGCAGAAATCATTGCACATTTCCTGGAGGAAGAAGAAGAAAACAGAAGAGAATGTAATAACTTGGCAGAGAGAAGTCTCTCTACAGGACAGCAAATCAGATAGCCTCTTTGTCGATGTTTTAGACCTTCCTCTCCACACACTCATAATATAAATGTATAAAGAGACACAGAGAGACACAGACACAGATTTCTAGGTTGGAAGAGACCTCAAGATCATCGAGTCCAACCTCCGACCTAACACTAAGTACTCCACTAAACCATATCGCTAAGCTCTACATCTAAACATCTTTTAAAGACCTCCAGGGATGGTGACTCCACCACCTCCCTGGGCAGCCCGTTCCAATGCTTAATAACCCTTTCGGTAAAGAAGTACTTCCTAACATCCAACCTAAAACTCCCCTGTCGCAACTTTCGCCCATTCCCCCTCGTCCTGTCACCAGGCACGTGGGAGAACAGACCAACCCCCACCTCACTACAGCCTCCTTTAAGGTAACTGTAGAGAGCGATAAGGTCGCCCCTGAGCCTCCTCTTCTCCAGACTGAACAAGCCCAGCTCCCTCAGCCGCTCCTCGTAAGACTTGTTCTCCAGACCCCTCACCAGCTTGGTCGCCCTTCTCTGGACTCGCTCGAGCACGTCCATGTCCTTCCTGTAGCGAGGGGCCCAAAACTGAACACAGTACTCGAGGTGCGGCCTCACCAGAGCCGAGTACAGGGGGACAATCACTTCCCTAGACCTGCTGGCCACGCTGCTTCTTATACAGGCCAGGATGCTGTTGGCCTTCTTGGCCACCTCAGCACACTGCTGGCTCATATTCAGCCGACTATCAACCAATACTCCCAGGTCCTTCTCGGCCAGGCAGCTTTCCAACCACTCATCTCCCAGCCTGTAGCTCTGCTTGGGGTTGTTGCGCCCCAGGTGCAGGACCCGGCACTTGGCCTTGTTGAACTTCATACAGTTGACCTCAGCCCATCGCTCCAGCCTATCCAGATCCTCCTGCAGAGCCTTCCTGCCCTGGAAGTCTACTCATGTATAAAATCTACTCTTATCCATCAGATAATCACAATCATCCTCAGATCCTGGAATCCTGATATTCGTCTGATATATGTGATGATGCAAGGATCACTTTCAAGAAGAAAGTCCAAACAGACGTACCAGCTGCAGCTGAGCCAATACACCTAATTTCATGTCTTGACATAAAAAGTTGCTGACATTTGCAGTAGTGTTGAAGGTTTAGTTTCCAAGAGATCATGGCTACAGTAGTATATTAACAGAGCTTTAAAGCTGCACTTAAGGCATGGTTTGGTCTGAATGCAAGCACCATCATAGATCATTACAAAACAGCTTCTCACAGATAGCAAGATTTTAAAATACTGACCATCTGGGAAATTAAAAAGATACAAAAGAAGAAAAGAGGAAAAAAAAAAAGGTTCCCCATCTTATCCAGCCACAGCTATGGCCTCATACACAGGTTTTACCAATATACAAGGATTTTGTCAGCATCACGGTGCAAAGTAGGAGTGATATTTTCTGCTCACTTCTAAGCACTACAGCTATGTCAGCAAGTCTTTCAAATGTAATTACACTGGAATTTAAAAATACATACCCCAAAGCACTTTGATTTATTGTAACACAGCAGTCAAACCAAACAGTGAGTGGCACCAAGAAAGGAAGAGATGGGATGAATCAATACAAATGCTAGAAAACTAGAAGAGCGTAGGTCACAATAAAAAGCTCTTCAATTGCTCGTAACAGATGGTATTCACTGTGACCTGCCTAGCAGGCAGATGTGAGGCAATGGTCGCACTAACTGTTCTGGGTTTCATGAATGCAAGAGTTACCTGAAACCAGAGATAGCCTTCTGTATGATTGTTTCTTCTAAGCTCTTGTCAAAAACATAAGAAAGTGCTGCAATGGTTGGCCCCCACGTCATGGTAAAGAGATCATGATCATAGCTTCCAGGAGGCACATGGAGAAATATTCCCTCATCAGTGGCACCACGATGTAGCAGGACATTCCAGATATAGTTTTCCTTCACCAGGCCCGTCTGTTCTTCTGGCATCACTATCTCATCATTTCTACAAGGAAGGCAGGCAGAAAGGTTGAATTTTTAATTCTGAGCCAAACCTAACATTTACACAGTGCCTTTTGCTACATGGTCCCAAAGCTAAGTGATACCTACTCTGAAGTGATTTTGCCAGCTCCTGAAACATTCTATTTTCTGAGGCCTGCCTGCTTCCCTTGTCCCTCTTTCCAATACCTTTGATATAAAGTGCAGTGTCTCTCAGGAGCACTTAGTAACTACTGTGTAAGGACACTACTGAACCAGCAGCTACCTAATACTACAGGTGGAAAATACAATATATACTAGAGTTAAATGATGGTAAACTTTGGACAGAACACTAGCACAGCTTCACCCCCACCCCCTTAGAGCACTCAGCACATCTCATTATTCTCAGATAAAAAACTGTTATACCATTGCAGTCAAGAATAAGCATGAGTATCTAAGTATAAGAATAATGCAAATATTCAAATGTATTATTATGTACAGATTACAGTCTGTTCCCCGCCCCCTGATAATAAATACGAAGAAAACAAACTGTCCCCCAGTCTCAACTATGACACTGTGGCAATCTCTTTGAGATGGAGCAATTCTGAAATGATGTATCAATTGTTTTAGCCATCAAACATACTGAAAAAGTTAAAGTATCCGGTGAAGGGAGGATAGATAGGAATACACTGGAAGAGAGGCACTACATCACTGCAAGATAATAAGAAAATTCTCAGGGTACTACTAAAACGACATTAAGAACACCCTCGGGGAGACACTAATCAAAACTAGAGCTCTATTTGAAAGCTTGAGTCATGTCTCGAAGAATTTCTAGATATTCAGTACAGGCAGCATTCCCACCTTCCTGAAGCAGGCTCAAAAGGGAAGTCAAGCACACTGCCCTGCTTCCAGCATGAGCCACTGCCTGCAACTGCAGACTGAAACCAGCTGAGATTCAGAGTCACATCTTGTCTCCTCAGAAACATAATCCTCTCAGCTTCAAGTTGGCAGTGTCTGGATTTACTGATAAGGCAGATTTCTGAGCTACTGCTGAAACTCCCCACCCACAGCTAGTCCACGCCCAAAAGGGCCTCGGCCACCAAAAGTTCTCCCCAGTTACTGGGAGAGTGCCAAAAACTGTGGTGGCAGAAGAGATTGGGTGCACACAGCAACTTCATATGAAAACCTCAAAAGCTTTTGAAATGAAGTATTAAACTGAGACCTGGATATGTTATGTCATAGCAACAATGCTGTCCTTGGGATGAATTGCTAGCTCTGGCACTGCATAAAAAGTTCTGAAGAAGCCTAAAGGCCTGGCCAGGAGGACAGAGGCTTCTTAGATACAGCATTTCACTTGTGCTCAGACATTCTTTTCCATATTGGTATAAGATGTATTTTTTTAACATTAGCTAAAGCTCTGTGGATTAAAATACCATGGCAGGAATCCAAAGATACAAATCCACTGCAATTACTATGACAGGCTTGTTACTCTAGCCCCATATGGAGCTGGAAGGTGGTTTGAAGCAAACATCATCAGTGAGCCTCCTTTCAGAGCTCTCTGGAGTTCTCACAGACCAAACAACTCTAGTTTGCTCTCTGCATACAAGGAGATGACAGGTTGATTCTTACTTGATGGCATGGTACATGTCTTCCAATATGTCCTGTTCAAAGTCTTTGCCTCCATTCACACCTTTCAGGTTCTTCCGAAACTCCTGTGGGGAAAAAAAGTAACACCAATATAACTCTCCTAGTATCTCCACCTTGAACTGCTTGGCTGCATTCAGTTCTCCACTTGCTTTCCATGGGATCAGGAGCAGATTTGGCTGTGCTCTTCAACATGCAGCCTCAAAGTTCAAAGACAAAAAGCTATTCTTAGTGGCATTGAAGTGTGCACCAGCCCATCCCATCTCCATTCTTTCAGTGTGAGCAAACAGAACACATACTTAGCTGAGGCTGGACATCAGAACGACAGGTCTGTACCAGTGCACTGACACTCAAAGGACTTGACCTCTCTCAAAGCCCCCAGCAGTTCAACAATCTTCTCATTCTTACCTATGTCTTAGGATACAGTATGTTAAAATAAAGAGGCACCTTGACTAAACTGGCATGTTGTCTGCTAAGCTTAGCATTTCTTCAGACTGTCCTTCACCCCCAGCCCTCCTCTCCAACTGTACTCAACCAGCGCTGCACACCAGCTTATTGCATATGAGTCATGAATGCCAGGAAAAAAAAAAGAATGCCATTGAGATAACACAGATACTGCATAGCTATCAAAACAAGAGAAGTCAGGTGCCTACACTGCCAATACCCACCTCCAGAGTCATTGGGACATTCTGCTTGCGGACGTTATGGTTGTGCTGGTCAGTGTTCAGCATAATAACAGCATAGGCCAGGGCAAAGCAGGCATCGCTATTAGCAAATGGGGACCCATTCGATTTCTGAAAGGCAAATATGTACACAAAGTCCTACATTAACAAGGATGTATCAATGACCAAGAGAACCATTTTCCCACCCGCAGTACTGAATCATCTCCGGAACAAACAAAAAACCCGAGGCTCTGGCTCTAGCTTCCAAAAAGCACCCTGGAAATCTACATGCCACTGCTATCTCCTACAAAACAACAGCTGCTGCCTGCAGGACACAGTAAGCTTCTACACGCAGTTTGATCTGTCATGTCCAACACGGTGTTTGAGCTTTCTGCCCACCAAGTACACACCCTCCAATGTTCTGTGAATGCTTCCAACAGTCTCTGGATTACGGGCGCCTCTCCTGGTAACCTGAAGGCCTCCAGATAAAGTCTTAAAGCTTCATCCAGCCTTAAACCTTGGAAGCTGAAAGTCCTGCAAGAAGAATGAATTGCGATGAGAAATAAACACGATGGAAAAGGTAGGATAAGCTTACTGACTACAGTCCTGTTTGGTTCAGCATTGGAATGCCAGATGTCACAGAGAACAGACAGTAAAGAGGGAAGGGTGAGGAACAAAGAAAAAGACCATGAGTAGGCAAAACAACAAAGAACCGCTGATAATTATACAAGTTATTAATTACATAATTATCTCTGCAGTCTTCACAGAGACTGGCCCCTACTGAAAGAAGTTTGGGTGTCACACTATCATATTCATCTAAGGTGCTATCCATTTGCAAGAGATGCATAGAATCATTCTATGATTAAGGCATATTGATGCACATAGAGCCAAATGATACAGATCCCAACTACTGTTGCACTGCATTTTAATTTATCACTGAACTCTCAGCTTTCACCCCTTTGTGATTAAAGGGATATAGAAAGACACTCACCCAACAAAGCTTTCCAGCAAGTCTATGTTCTTACGGTCACTCACAAATTCCCCAATCATCTTCTTGTCCAGGCGAGGGTTTTCCCGTAGCCACCTGGCCACCTCATTGTTGTCAATGGGGGTGGCAAGAAGGTTCTTCTCTTGCAGAAACTGTATTCCTTTCTTTGGCTTTTGGTTGAACTGCTCTGTGCCAGTTATCAGGAGCTGAAGACAACATTCTCATAATTACAAACTGGAAGTGCATTATTTCTTATTTTAAAATGTTCTTACATTTGAATCAAAAGCAAATAGATTAACCTTAGCATGATAAAGTTTACTGTACCACGTGAGTAGGAAAGGCTAACCAAGGCCAGAAAACCTGTATTCATCACAAGAATTCAGTATCAAGTCATACATACGCATGAGGTGCCATCTTTGAAAAGCTTTAAGTTTCACTGAGCAATTAGCTCTGCTACTCCACATGCCTCAACAGAGCAGAGGAAAGGTCTTTGATGAGCCCCAAGCATGTTGAAAAGATCAGCTCTACCCAGCTACAATGGCATTACTACTCCATGTCCTTGTCTGTCTCCTTTGGCTCCAGGCTCTTGTACTCTAGTGTGACATGCAGCAAGATTCCTCAGCTTTTATGCAGCTGCTGAAAGAAGTGCTGCAAAAGCCTAAGAACTAGACAACACCCTGCAAGTGAGACATGCTCCTGAGAACATCTGGTGCTCCAGCATGGCTAGGCAGAGAAGATGCAATGTGGGCAGAGAAGAACAGGTGCATTTTTGGTTTTGAAGGGAAGTCAACTACTCTTCCCTGCCTGATTCTTATTTTAAGACACTAGATAGTACCACAGTCTGTGTAATAAAAAACCTGGCTGAGAAAGGGTTAACCAAAGATTCTGTTGGTGCTCAAAAAAACCAGAAGCACAAACAACTGTATGAACTTTACTAAGCGCCAGAATAAATGTCAGTTCCCCATTAGCTCCTATCACGATCAAACTGCTAGTGATGACCTAGTGAACTAAATTCGTGACCATCATGACTACTAGCTCCCCTGGGTTCTCAGCAACTCAGAAGCAACCAGTCTTCTGTTTTCTGCTTCCCTGCAAACATACCTGCATGAACATCCTCAAATTGCAGTGAAATACACAGATCCTGAAACAGCACAGAGAGCACAGGGACCCTGTGAGGGCGTAACAAAATAATACCCATGTGCTGCCCAAGTATGACAGGCCTGAAGGGACTGTATGACACTAGGAGCATTTTTGTACAGCAATAAATCCTGTAACACAACCACGAGGGTATTCTATTGTTATATAGCACATAACAACAGAACATGTTTTATTTCTTAAGACCATCCGAAAGGAACTCAGATAGCTGGCAGTTTACACTGCATTTATAATCATGTCAGTCCTATGCTTCTGAGCTTCTGGTCATTGCTTTTGGAAACATACAAGAAACCTTTCCATTCAATGCATAATTTGTTCTCTGCTTTTATTTAGCAGATTTTTTTTTCCTCCAGTACTTCAGAGGTTAAAGGAAGCAGAACAAGCTGGTGCCATGTCAGCATCAACATTTCTGAAGTTGAATGTTTAGTGTGCTCTGTTGACATGCTCAGGATGAAATCATTACCAGATTTAGCATCAGGAAAGGATTTAGCATCTGAGCAAACTAACAGATTTACGAGTGTCCTTCTGCCCTCTGCTGTAGCGTAAGGCACTGTCCTTTTTCTAGAAGCACCTGGAACTTTCTTTACAGAACTCTCAGCTACTGCTCGGACCAGCTGCTGGCAATGCTCTTGATTTCTTCTAACCTTGTTTTCCAATACAATAAAGCTGGAGTCTTAAGAGAGGCTTTTGGTTAGAACAATGAAAACACTACACAAGCTCCTTCTTCAACAATAGACTTTCACACAAAATCCAACAGCTAGGCTGCATTGAAAGCTAGATTTAATGCAAAATAAAGGGTTACAAACGAAATAGTAACTGAATCAATATTAATTTCTTAGAAATTGGCTAATGCCAAAACTCAGTAGTTCCTCTGAAGACTGTGCTGACAAGCACTTCCCCTAATGCGCCTTGTGGCTCAGCATTACCCCACAGCAGCACTGCCCTGTAGGTAAAGAACCGAGCTCCTCAGTACTGCAGTAAACTTCCTAGAGAGAAATTGATGCCTTAAATTACATTCAGATCCAGAGGCTGTCAGAGTGGATCACAAAGCAAATTAGTATGCCAGCAGCAGGGGATCTGTTGTGCTTCCTTCAGTATCTTTGTTTAAATAAGTTACGAAAACATGACCATCTCTGGTCAGAGATGGTAGTACAGAGTTAAGAGTGTAGCTTGGAATAATAAGGCTCAAACAAACATTGTGGCAAAATCATTCTTTGTCTAATCAAGACAATCTTTTCAGTCATTCTCACGACAAAGCAAACGCAGGAGTAAACGAATCAGCAAGCTAGAATGTCACTTCTATTACTGGCCTCTTGATATGGTCCCCATTGACAGGTTTGATAAGAGTAGGCAACCTGACCTTTTTGATATAATTTGCTGATTATCCCCATAAATTAAAACTAGACCCAGCAACTTTCCCACCCCGAAGTCAGATGCACATAGCTTACAAATTGTGCCATAAAATTTCCCCAACACTTCTTGCATCTCAGTAACCAGAACAGATAATAATCAATGCTGTCCCTGAAGTATAGCAGGATTTTCAGTAATTGACTGTTTAATTCTTATCGGCAGAGACTGGAACTCAAGATTTCTGAGATATGACCAGTCATGCAAAGCCCCCATGAGATGGAAAACAAGGAGAACACTCGATCCATTTGCAGTATGTTCTCAATCATACCTTCTTTTTGTTCTTAATCTGCGTAAGTTCCTGAGGGCTTGGAAGGATGCAAGAAAATCGAGTAGGCTTCTTGGGGACACTCTTCTCAGCTAGAAGGACAAATTGTCGTTACAGTCAAGCCTATCCCCAGAGTACCACTCAGCCCACTATTGTGTCCCATCACAAGTTTCAGTCATGGAGTCTTGTTGAAATATTCTGCCCTACAAATGACAATCACACTCCTGCTATTCAGCTACTACGCATCTCCCACCCACATTTTCTGCAGCATAATTGCACAGTAGCTTCTTGTTCTGGACAATTTCATACATCCACAAGATTTAATTTTCTGGATGTTGTGGTTACTTACATTACTCAGAAAGAGCCCTTGACTACCTTAAAGTATCAGTACTGTGATGAATTTCACACACTTTGCCCCAAAGTGACCCAACAGATCTAACCCCCTCCCAGAAGAAAACTGTTAGTAGGCCTATGTAGCACAAATATAAAGCAAATATTCACCACATACTTCTTTCTAATTACGAACACATAATAGCTACAGCAGTCTATGGTATAGCAGAACCAGCAGGCAAATGTCAGGACTGTTCTCAGTACATACACTCAGAGAATCAAGGTCCCCCAGAGACTATTACCTGTCTCACTTCCTCCTTCCACCTCCATGCAGCCTTGCTTCATCTGGTCGGCCATAAGGCACCCACTGGTGGGAGGACATGCCCCACCTGGCTCTGAGACCACACTGGAGGATTTTGCCTCACTGAGCACTCTCTCATTATCTGTAGAAGTTAAAAACAAAACAAAAAGCCACACAAATACATAAGCCAAAGAAAAATCTTCCAATGGAGAAATAAGAAACTGACCAGTCTAAATTGAATATGTGTTTATTCAAGGGAGTTCCCTGCAGTAACTGTGATTCCTCAGTATCCTCAATATTTTGTCTACATTAATTCCACAGCATACCCTCCTTCCGCTGTGACTGCCAGTCTTGACACGGCCTTTATATAAAGCTCCATGAGGTGCACATTTTAATCTCTCTGAATTTTATTTCTGCCACACTGTTCACTCAAACAAACAGACACGGAACAGGTGCTGGGGGATGGGGATTGTAGGTGCTAACTCAGGAACTTGATACTTCACTTCTCCACGCAATAGATGAAAGACAATAGATGAAAGACAAATTAGTTTCATCACTATCACTATTGTTACAAACAGCGAAGTAGCAAACATGGCAGACATCCA
This sequence comes from Cygnus atratus, assembly GCF_013377495.2. Lineage (NCBI taxonomy): Eukaryota > Metazoa > Chordata > Aves > Anseriformes > Anatidae > Cygnus > Cygnus atratus. The sequence goes on from NC_066368.1 coordinate 20,709,217, forward strand.
TCTATCTCCACAGTAAGAACAAAGTAAGTACAAGAGCTGCGCTGCTCACTAATGCTCAAATAGATACAAATAAATCTAGGTCACAGAAGCTGCTGGCCAAAGAAAAAACACTATTCTTATTCACAAGTAGGTATGAAGCAAAGACAAGCTTAGCAATTTCGTTGCCTCAGAGGAAAGATAAAGCATGTGCTGTTTTGGACAATAACCAACACAAGATTTAAATTACATGTTTTGTTTTCTGAAATTAACAAAAAAAGGGAACTTTTTTTTTTTTTGCTTAAGATTGTTAAGAGTTCCATTGTTAAGAGGTTTCTAAATCCTCTAACAAGTAAGATCTGGAAAGGGAAAGAAGCATAATGTCATTCTTGAACAGTGGACTCTCTCTCCTTGATATTCAGAACAGAGATGAGATCCGAGGCCCTGTTCTCATAGCAAGGTTATAAACACCAGTATGCAGTTATAAAACATGCAACAGGAAGACTGACAACACATTTATGGAGCTTAATACATGAATTACCAAAATGAGATCCACAGGTTTAGCATGAGATTAAGCTTAGTATCAAAATATCAAGAAATGGAATCTTACTATTGTTTGTTTCTTTGGTGCTGTTCATGGTTTCTGGGCTGGATTTGGCAACTTCCTTCTCTTGTTGATGTATGTTACTCAGCACTTTGGCCTGGCAATGTGCCTCTGTGCTATCTATCACTGTCAGCAATGCTTCCATAGACAGCAGATGGACTGTATACAGCTGTCCAGAAACCGGAAAGGCATTCTGGGAAACAAAACAAGTAAGCATCAGACAACTTTCATTCCTCTCTCCCCATAATGGGGGGAAGATGTTCCCCTTTCAGCTTCATGAACCCTAAAGCATATAACAAAACACCCTAAAATTTCCATACAACGCTTTCTAGCATATACTTAATGGCTTATTTGCTGTGTTATTATTAGTCTAGTTGTTATTCTTTGTTGCTCTGCTTCCAGATGTTAAATAGCATTCTTCATCTCTACAAACTACTCACCCCAAATCTTTAAACCACTCCCATTCTCAAGTTCTGCTTCTGTGCTTACCATGCTCTGACTTACAGACTTCCCCTTCTGCCTATCCCTGCTCTGTCCCCTCCAGGTCCCCCCAGCCCATGCAGAGGCCAGCAGCCCCAGCGAGGCGGCAGGACAAGCCCTGTGGGTTCAGCACCTTGGAGAGCAGCTTGGTGAGCTCCTCGAAGAGGTTGGCGCAGTAGTAGTCACAGTCATAGTTGATGTAGAGCTCAGTCACGAAACTGGGAATCCTCCACAGCTGAACAATGGATTCCAAAGCCATCTCCTTCATTTCATACGGCATCTTCGGGTTTTCCACTGTGATTATTTCCATCAGTTTCTTGATGTACATCTGGCAGAAACACAGGGCAGCTCAGTTTAGGGAAAGAAAAAGTAAAGCAGTACAGTGAATAGCTTTGAGGACTACAGAAACAGATGCAAACTTCGTCTTCGCACAAAATCTGACATATCCCATATTTAATGGTGACTCATTTTGAAGGTGTCTGTAAAAAGGTTTCAAACATTTTTATCATTTAATGCACCTGGATCTATCATTCTGAAAAACTGGTATGAAGGTGGGCGACTGCAGTATACCAGTCTCAAAGACATTATTATACAACAAAAAAAGTCCTAAATAGCCTACCCATAACCCACTGAGTCATTTATACAAAGGTAAGTTGATATTCAGACTGCATCTGACTGCCTAGCTATACGCAGTTAATGAGCCCAAGGCACTATTACTATGCACCCAGTGATACTCAAAACTCACCTCCAGCTGGAATTTCAGATGCTCTCTCATGCTCTCAAAGAGAAGAAAGCACACCCTGAGGGAGGTTGCATACAGATTGAGCCGTTCAACGCTCAGTAGCTAAAGAAACAAAAAAATTCTTATGAATTACAAAGGCTAATCATTATATGTTATGATTAACAGTACCCATGACAGTCTTGACATCCACACATTGTTTCCCATAGCAAAGGTGTTGCAAATAACCGAAATCAATCCCTTCAGCCTCCTGGTCTCACCTCTTGTAAGTGCGGATGGTTATACTTGATTCCTTTCTGCTTGTGGTAATGCTGTTTTCCTACTGTGATTTTGTTCTTTTGCTAACTCCACAGATTCTCTTTGTGGAGAAGTAACCTGGGAGAAGAACTGCCTCCAAGACAGCTCTTGTGCAATTAATAGCTAGAAAAGTTCTGCCTATTTACTAAGCTAGCAACTTGCACCCATAATTACCTCAAAATCAATTACATCAAAACACGATGTTATCCCCCAGTTACAGTTCATTCCAACCAGCTTCATCCTCCTCAGCCCTGGCCTAAAGAAAATGACATGTGACAACATCTTTATTTTTGCAACATCACCATTTCCCTGGTGCAATTCAGAACTCTCATTGCAATACAGCAGAGAGCTTCTTTGAAGACTGAGATCTGTCAAACCTCCAAATAGTGAATTCCAATAGACTGCTTGATCCAAATTAGTATTTAATTCCCCTGTGCCATATCCCATGTTAGCACAAGCCAGACTTACTTGAAATAGGTGTCGGCATAACTCTTCCTTCACAAGCCCCAGGAGGGACTGGCAGTTTGCAATGGGAGCTGACTCCAGGGCAACAGTTAGCAGCTGCAGCCCCATGTGGATCATCACCTCGGAGTTGTGGCGATCAAGAGGGTTGGTGAGCGAGATGAGAAAGCGGAACAGTTCTCTAATACATGGCAGTCCATAGGGGACCAGCGCGGCTCCTAAAGGAAAGCGAGACACATCGGTACTCTTAACAACTCGGCTTTTGCTGACGTCTAACAAGTGTTACAGATTACATCATTACAGACCAACTAAGGAACAAGAATTTATCACCCTCATGGCAGAAAGTGACACAGAATAGCGGAAAGGAGAAAGGACTTCAGCAACATTGCCCACCTCTCACCTTCTTTTTGGGAAGACTGAGTAAAACGTACTCCTCGGGGATTTACATAGTCCATGTCATGAACTGAGGCAGAGTCAGAATGTTCTGCTACAGACGTGCACTCCTCTAGAACCTCAGGAATAGACTCGACAGAGGCTGACTGGATCTTCTCCTCCCTCAGACTTTCATTCTTCATTGGTATCAGTCATTTGAGAAGGAAAGAAAAAAAGCAAAACAAGACAAGGCACTAGGTATGCTAAAAGAAAGGCTTATTTGCTCACTGCTCATTCAGAGCTATTAAAACTATACAGGTCACTCGTGGAAGAGAAGCAGGAAAGCAAAATTTAAAAGAGCACATCTAGATAATCTGCAGCACCCTCTTTCCAAAACTTTTATTTCCATCTAGCTCTTAACTATTTTACTTAATTCTGTGTTATGAGACTAAATTTCCACAAACACAAGAAATTTTTTTCATCAAAGATAACTAAAAGAATTCTCCTGAAGATTTCGTCTATATTTCCCTCTAATACTTTCTCCTTAATTAAGGTTGATGATATTGGCAAAAATACGACTAGTTGCATTAGATACACAGATACATAGGTGCATTGCTGGGCTGCACAGTTATTTCTGAGTCAGTGGGGATTGTCTCAAGAAAAAAAAGAGTGTTTGTGAAGTTACAAATCACTTATACAAAAGGATGTTTATTCTGATAGAGTAACTGTACTAAACCCACAACTAACTATGTGGGGAGTTGGAACTCTTCTATAAGCAACCACAAACCTGGAGTTCTGTCTGGTTTTGATTATCAGTGACTTTGGCCTCATTTGCAGGCATTCCTGCATGAAGTCCCAAAGCAGTGACCTGATCCAAGTCTGTCAGGTCTTCTTTGGAGGTGGTCTGCGAGGATGTTTCCAAACCACTGTCTGTAGAAGGGCTGACTGCAGATGAAACATTTTCTGAGCTTCCAGAGGAGCTGGGAGAAGGAGCATCTATGAAAGTAACTCCACTTGCTGATGAGAAACAGAAGCAAAAAGATCAGCAGAATTTTCTCCCTCAGCCCCCAGTTCATACACTGAATACAACTAAGGTTTACTTTGATCACAGCAACGCACTACAAATGATCTCAGATAATTAGGTATTAACGTAGAGAAATTAGACAAAGCCCTTTCTGGCTAGGGATTAAAGCGTCAAATAGATGAATAGGTGAGATACTATCAGTTCTCCAAATTAAAACATATCACTTGGAATCTAACGGATTCAGAGAATAAGATAATTCATGTAGTTAAACAAATGGTGCAGAGGGTTTCTCTAACTGAGAAGAAATCAGAAAATAGCCCCAAAGGTGTACTTTATACTTTGATACAATGGCACAAGCACTATAATATTTGCATCAAACATCAGTCAATCCTTCAAAGTGATTTTTTTAAACTATTTTTTACACTTCGATTGGAAGGCAAGACCTATCTTTTTAATTCACATTAAAGACATGAAATTGCAATAGAATTCAAACAAGTCTGAAACAATACACTGAGTATTTTTATTATTTCTAAATGTGAGACAATTCTTCCAGAATATACGTTTTCTTTTAAGGAAAACCCACATATTTGCATCTCTTCTGGTTTTCAGGAAAACTTAAAACATAAACCAAATGTTCAAAAGGTGATGATATAACGAAGGGCATGGTAACAAAGTAAATGCACAAACCAGAGGTATGTTATAAATTTACACGTAAAATGTGTAGTTTTGCACAGTCGGATGTTTTATTCATGACTTGATTTTTGGAAATATCTTAAATAAATAGCAGAATGTTACTTGATTTTTGGGAAATGAAATGGCATACATAATCAATTTTGTAATCTTCTCTTCTTCACGTGCTAAGACAGAATTCTGACATAAAAAGCACAATTAATACATTACCTAGCTCTACAAGATCAGCATTAATTATGTGCTCTATAACATTATTCAACTTTCTCTCCAAAATGTTACAGGAGTTATAATGGAATTTAACACCTATGTGAAAGCGTAAATATAATGATTTATGTAGGGATAAGCTCTCATTTGGATGTCTAAGTTGGATGCAATTTTATCTCATTACTTCCTTGGTTTTCAGCAATCATGCTGTTGTGTAGAAATGCACTTGGAATCATTCACAATATACTGAATAGTGTTCTACGTTGGAATAAGAGTCAGAAATATGTATTTTACACAACTATTGTTTCAAGCTTCCTGTCTGCTTCCTTTCACTGTTAATGTTTATGTCTGATCCGTCAAAATGTAGAGTGCATAAGAGACAGAGTACTTTGCAGCCAGAGGGACTCATTTATCCAGAGGAGAGGTTAAAAATGGTTGTTACTATTTAGTCTACTTCTATACAACAATAGGATATGGAAGTCCCCCAACATTATATTCTCAAGCTCACAGCACTAGTCATATACTGCACCACTTCTGCAGGCTGAATGGAAGCACATGCAAAAGGACTTGTGTGCATGCCCATCAGTTTCCTGCAAACAAACCTTTTTCAGGTACTTCTGCTGCTCTCTCTACTTTTTTCTACGTAACTCTCAGTTTCTTCTTACCATATCGCAACCTCTATTCTTCTCATAATAGTTGTAAGTATACCCCATATTCCTCTGTCCCTTAATGTGCATAGTCCCATGCTTTTTATTCAGATTTCATTGACTATGGGTGCATACTTTCAATCCTTACACCTGTAGTGAGAGATCTGGTCACTCACCCATTCTTGATACCTAGATCTCTGCACATCCCACAGTTCCACATGTATCTCTTCCCCTGTCACACTTTGCTCATCCTTCATCACCTCCACCCTCACCCCCTTTAGGAATACATGAAAGAATATGTCACTTAGATCAACTATCTCCTATTGCAGGCAACTGCATTATTATACAATACTTTTGCCACTACTTTCTTCCCAGCTCCAACTCCCTTAGTTCTCCTTTTTCCAATGTTCTTGTTCTCAGCCTCTTCCACATACCTGCTACACCCTCCATCTCCTCCACACAACCTCCTCCTGCACATAACCTCAGCTACCTCTCTAGGTTCCCGTTCCCCTTCCCTATAAAATAGTCCTGTAAGGCACAATGAAGGCAGAGAAATGCTGTCATGTTAGCCACATGACTGTGCTTTCTGCCATCAATATGTAATCCATCTCCTTCAAACTTTTTCTCCTTGACCTGAAAAGCTAAGACATATTTATTGCAACAGTCACTGAGAACTAAAATAAAAAAAAACATTCAAGAAATCAAATGCAGAACAACTTGTTAAGAGAAATTAAATAAAGACATTTCCAAAACAGCCCTGGAACAGGTGCTGTCTCATCTCTGAAAACAGATTTCAGCCTACCTGCAATGCCACTAGCATTGGCTGCTGGTTGTTCTGTCGCAGGTGAGACCTTAGCTACATGTCGAGGAGGTCTTGGTGATCTCTTCTGCTTTTTCCATTTTGATGATTCGCTCATTCCTCCAGCTCTCATTTTCAACTGAAAACCATAAACCATTAAGAATATCAGTATAGCAAAACCACATAGCACAATGGACTACACAAGCCAACCCACAAAGGCTGTCTCAAAACTCTCAAAGTCAGGCAACAGCACTCACATGTATCACACAAATTTATCAGCACCTCGAAATCATGCAAACCAGCCTCTGACTTCCTACTACCCACATATTAGCCAACACTCCATGTCTGAAGCAAGGGAAAATTTACTGTAGCTACTATACTACCTCTGTCACTTGTCTCAATTTACTCTTCATCTTTACAGTAATGCTATGTTCCCTTTCCTCCAGTAATCTCTGTCACTATTAAGAAGTGTTTCGCCAGCATTTCGCTCACTCCTGGTGCATGACACATTGCAAATACCACCCTAACGGCTTAGAAACAAACCATGTTCTCCTTTCATCTCCTGTCATCTGTCCTCTTCAGTTCTAAATCTAACTTAACCCTCAGCTTCCCCGTTGACCAGAATACTGCCACTAGTTCTTATGCAGACCTTCAACTGAGCAAATGAGAACCACAGTAAGAGCAATGCAGACTGTATGGCACTTGTTGCAGTGCACTGTTATTGCAGGCACGTACAGACTTTCCAGAACTTCCTAACACCATTACAATATTTAGTCACATCGACAATGGCAACAGCAGGTTTGAAAACAGCTTCCTTCTCAAATAATCTGCTCTAAGCGCAAGAATGCCTGCTTCTTACTCCTGGGTTTAGTAGCTGCGGTCAACTTTTCCGATGCTATCAGATCTCTTCAATTTGGGGGTGAAAAATTTAAACGTTGAGGAGGTTCCTTGCATACAATGGAATCCATTCCTTAAGTCTCAGTACCGGTCTCTACTTGGTATTCTTTGTAAAATCATCTCTAAGAATATTATAACATAAAATATAATTTATCTATTTCTTATATCCCTAGTATTGGGTTATTATTCTCTAGAAGACAGCTGCATTCTTTAGTCTCCTCCTTTATCTGCAACCTCACTCCTTCCAGCTACTACTACTTTTAAATAGCAATAAGCCTTCTAGATTCTGCTATGTTTTTCTGTTTCTTTCCTTCTTCCATCTAGAATTTTCTCTCTGCACAAGGCCTATAATTTTTCTCATTTAAACAAAGCTTTTGAAAATGTTATGTCCCAGTACAGTAAACCATTTGTGTAACTTCTTTGCACCACAAATTCTATTTGCTTGACAACTAATCCCTAAGTTTTAGCAATGTTACAGTTTCTTTGAGCTTGTTAATTAACAATAGATTCAGAACCACTTTGCCTTTCTTCCAAATTTTGCAGCAAGAATCTCCTTCTAAATGACAGCTTCTAACAAACACTTACATGACAAGCACACAGTCAAAACTGAAGTTTTGTAGATTTTAAATGCTTTAAAAGGTTTATAGATCACAATCCTTTCATGGAAAAATTGTCTGTTATCTTATCTTTCCTATCCACTAGCTGATAGAGCTATGTAAAATACTTGCTGTCTTTCATTCTTCCAATTCCCAATATTTCATCTTAGTTTCACTTTCCATTTTAAAATCTTTCCAAGCCTTAAATATTATCAACATCTTTATTCATTAAAGGCTATTAATTAGACAAGGTAGTTTTATTTTACTTACTAACTATGCTAAAAATAGCCATATTTAATTTTCTCCCTTCTTAGTATAAAAGGGAATGTGAAGACGTTCATAGTTTATTGTACCAAACTGCTCCCAGTACGTAGGAAACCTAGAGGCATTATACGTTAAACCCAAGCCTGTTCCATATGATTTCAAAACAGACTTTGGTTCCAGCTACTATATCCTGTTGTCATGATTTGCCAGGTAGAAAGCAACTTGCTAATAAAAATGGGGGGGGAGAAGGAAAAAAAAAAAAACTTGAATCAAAGTAGAGCTAAGATACTGCTCAGAGCTAACCATCTTGGTACCACTCCTTTTACCCTCAGACATTGCTCCTGAGAAACAAGTAACTTTTGAAGCACACTATTGGAAAGTCCAGTCTGACAATCCGACCCCCATTTCTGATCTCCCCTTTCACACAATACCAACTACAATCTCAGATCAACATTAGCCTTTTTGAGAAAGTGCTTGTCCTCAGGCACAATACTCATTTTCAGTGACTGTCCTATGCTTTGTACTAACTCCAAGATTTTTCCTCTTGAGGTTTGTTATAAAGGCCATACGCCCATCTGCCATCATTTTGATGAAGCTGTGCTATTTTTTAGAGACGGAGTCACAACAGCCTCAAATGGACAGGAAACTATTTACTCAGGGAAGCAAAAAGACTTTTTCTTCCCCATCCCAAACATTTAAACAAATTATAAAACATTCAGACAAGTATGTAAAATTATTCATTTATTGACAAATTAATAGACAGGTGAGATTACCAAGTAGGTCTTTTCCATCTTGAACTATCAAGTATTTCACGTCCTACACAAATTGGTATTGTTTTATTACGATTGCCTAGGGCTACCTCCTATATCTTCAGCCCCCTCTTTTTTTTTCCTTTGCTATTTCCCGTCAGTAAGAGATAGCAAACTACAATGACAGTTGCATAGCTTAGAACAATTTGCAGAAGCACAGCTTCATAGAAATGTTATACCAGTTTCAATTGGCTAACTGTTTCTTTAACCAACTCCACGTTTGGGAATTCTAAAACAATACACGTATCAAAGGACAACTAAAGTACTATCTTTCATTCCATATTTTGTATTAAAATTAAAATATAACAATGCCACCATTTCTTGCTTTTTATGTTAGTATAAACATGTGAAAAAACTTCTACAGTTTCTCCTTGACCAAAGGAATTATTTCTAATGCTTGTTTTACCTTCAATACCAAGGTTGATTTTGCTAGAAAGCTTAGTTGCATGTTAACAGGCTGAGATTTTAAACCTTAGATTTCGTTCTTGACTAAAGGTTGCAGCTAAAAGAATGTGCTAGATCACTAGTAAAATGAATTTTAAATATCATCTAAAAATGTCCTTCCCTCTCTAATGCTCAGTCATATCTTAGTTGCATTAATTTTACAATTATCAGTGTCCTTCAGATTAGATTAAGCTTGTACTTCACAGTATACATAATTGAAGTTTGTATTTAAAATGCATTCCTTAGAAATCAAAGTAGAGTGAGCTCAGAGCTATTGCTCGTTCATCTTGAAACTCAGTATATATTCCACTACATTTATCTCAGTTACCTTTGCATAAAGAAACGTGTACACAAAATGGTAGAAGAAAAAAAAAAGCTACAAGACTCCTAATGCTTCCTTTAGTAGATGAGGTTTTAACAATAAAGCTCCATCTCAAAGCTACGAAGGTGAAAAATGTAACTCTACAAGGTTCTTTTTTAAAGGGTCCATGAGATCCCATTTTTCTGCAAGCCACCTTACCTGCACTCGTTTGTTTTTCCATAAGATACTGTAAGCCTCAAGAGAAAAGGGCAGGGGCCAATGATTAGTAACTAAAGTGATTATACTAAAACATGAGCTCATTCTAGATGCAGCATGGAACTGGTCAGCACATCAAGTAGCGTTCAAGACACAAAAGCATGCAGAGAGAACGCAGTCCATGATCCAAGTCCTGGACACACTGACGCACTCGTCATCTCACTTACCTACCTGCCTGTACTGCACCAAGTAATGTTATATGAGGTAACTTGAACGCAATCTGCTCCCAAAGATCTGTTCCTCAAAATACAGTGTTTAGCTATAATACTGCCTACTACAAAGGGAAACATTTCTTAGTCTTTTCTTCTGTGTAACTGCATAAATCTGCAAGTCTCCAGACACTGTCTTTACAAACTATCTTGGAGTATAGACACAGGACAAGTAAGTGGCAAAGATACCTCTAATATTCAGCTTGGTTCCTTACGAATTGAATAGCATTTAGGGCAGACAAGAACTAAAGCTACATTAGGTTTATGTGGAAAACGGAGAAACGTCCCATCTAAGCTAGTTTCCTGGGGCTTCTGTGATCAGTCAAAAAACATCTGCAGGCCTACAGTATTTCTTTAGAAGAGTTTTATAGGGGAGCTGACAGAGTCTACTGCATATCATAGTTCAGTCTGGCCCCACTCATCCCCCATTAGCAAACACTCTGCTGAGAATCGCTCTAAAGTCAGTAAAAACATGGCCAAAAGACATGGAAATTTTATAGCAGTTTCCTTAAAAACAAACCAAACCAAAAAACTTTAGAGAGCATTGAAGCCTGTGGCCCTGTGTCAAGTAACAACGCTCAGAGATTCACCTCGAGTAATGCTGTCTAAGGCATGCTGAGCCAAGAGACTCTTCAGGTACACTGTTACATCTATGATCAAGATCAACAGCTAGGACGCACAACATTTGAGGCTTCAGAGAGCAATCTGCATTTTAGTATGTTTCTTTTCTTCAGGTTTTCACTGTTACAGAGGACTCAAATCTTGCCCACCCCCTCCCACTCTCTTCCTTCAGAAGAAGCCATGGCAGTGTTTTAGATGGCACTCACCAAGACATCAAGTGCTGCAGAAAACAAGGGTCTCTCCCTCCCAAGCCTGCCCCAGCTGCAGCCATAACACTGCAAAGCAACCACTGCATGCATTCTCCCCAAAAGCCATGCTGTGTCAAATGAGTGGAGGGATTTGCTACACACAACATAACTATCTCTCACGTGGTGTTTACAAGAGAAGGAAGAAGGGAATAAGATAAGAAGGGAGAAGGGAGAGAGAGACCTTCAGGTTCTTAAAGAGCAATACCCTCTCTAATTGGTTCAGGGCTTTGGGCTGTTCCCCACTACTTAGTTCCAGTTTGTTGAGGAGACATGAAGAGATCTGTGAAAGATAGGCAAATGCACGGTTTAAACAAAACAAAATAAAATAAAAACTCAAAAGAGATGAATAACCTGGCAGAGTGCTAGGCTGCTGGGAAGACCCCTGGCATGCACAGCAAATAGACAGTACAAGGTAACTGCACAGACCAGACAAGGAAGAACATCACTTTACTGAGCTGGGAGCAGCCATCACTTGACAAGGGAAGCCTTTCTAAATTTAAATTCACCTTCACATTACACACCTTCTGTACACAGACTGTGACAAATTCTGATACCCACAGTACATTAACCTGATCTCTGTCAGCGTTCCTTAGGCCAATCTACCATCAGCACAGATCTTGTCACTTTTCTCCCACAGCAAGGGAAACAAACAATCATGTCATTAGGTTACTACACAGGAACTAAAGCTCCACGCTAGTTTCAGATTCCTAAAAGTAAACATTCAGTCTCTCTCAAAATACTGCCATAATTGCTCTGAAATGTACATTCATAAAACACTGCCACTTCTGTAAGTCGTGAAAAAAGAAGTGAAAGTTACAATGCAATACAATAGTACATTAAGCTAAGCTCAAAGGTGGTGGCTATTTCTTCTCTACCACTCTTCTTCCCCACCCTGTTACTCTTAACAGTACAATCCTGTACCTGTACTGACATTCTATATATGGAGCATGAAGAATATATATGTATACTAGTACATGTGGAGTTCCTCAATTGGACCTCCCTCCACCTGAGAAACTATTACACTTATAAGTATGTGAGGTCACATTTATGGTATCTACCGTACTGAATCCAGATGCTAAAAACACACTGCATAGATGGAGATGGTATTGATGAACAAACCCACAGCAGCTTTTTGTGTTTTCTAGCCCACAGCAGCTGATGGCTGTTCCCAGAATTCAGACTGACTTACCTAGGCAGCAGCACAGTTAAGATTCACTACTGAACAGTGGGTGCACAATCCCACAGAATTAAATGGTGTCCATTTATGCAGTTAAACATGCTCTTTCAGTGAACTAGGGACTTGCGAGAATGAAGAAACACACGTGTGAAAACAAACAATACAGAGATGAACACAAGCCCGAGACAAGAGTGAAACAGCCAGCACAGTGGTGAGTCTTACCTTCTTCATATTAGTTCCCATGTAGCTTTTAGGCTCTTCTTTAAACTGAGGCAACCTGAAAGACAAAAAACAAGTCAAAATACATAAGCTTTCTAGGATTAAAAAGAAGGAAAGACAGTAGTCTTTCTGGTCATGCTGCAGATTACTAGAAAACCAAAATCAGGTTTTCTCCTCAATGAGAGACTCTCTTGTCCTGCCAAAAAAACTGCTGATGGGAAAAAAAAAAAAAAAAAAAAAAACAAACAGGGCTAGTTGAGAGGTTGCTTTACATGTTATTTGGCTGTTTCTCTTTCTGGAAGAGAAGATGGCAATATGCAAAAAGTAAACTGGGATCCAAACCACCCCTGCAGTTGGTGCTTTTGCCTTGCTTCTATACCCTGATATCCATAGGCACAGGTGGTGGAGATGCCTTATCACGAAGGACAGAGGAGATGATACACAACAAGTAAGGAATAAGCACTACATGAAAATCACAGAGGCATTTGGAGAAAAAGTGATGTGGTCTCTCCTCTTTGACAATACTTGATTCTGACTTGATTCTGCCCCACATGCATCCTTTGCTTTGCATGACACAGAGTGCAAAAAGGAAACAAAACCTGAGAATTCAATGAAACTGAGTGTGGCAATAGAAACAACTGATTGTAAGAGTGTGTCTCAGAAGCAGTTTGACTATAATCCTTTCCTATTTCTGTACCTGCACATTTTCTTTTTAGAATATTCAGAGAAAGTCTGATTGCTTCACTAGACAGAAAAACAGTTTTGAGCTTAAATAACTTGCTCGAGTTTAAAAGTAACCTTAATAATTACCTGAAGGGTGCTGAAAAGGGCAGAACATTTGTCCAGAAGACATATGACCTCAAAAATTTATAATTCTTTGACACATCAGATCAAAGCTCTCAGCTTGAATTCAACATGTGGACTATTCAATACCATTTCTACTCTCTCTCCTGATGACTACTCTCTCTCCTGAAGAGAACTGTATTTTTAAGAGTACTTTTTTTTTTGAGTGAGGTTTGCATTCTCTGTCTTCAAAGAACTAGTTCCATATCCTAAAGCTCTTCATTACTGAGCTGTCCATCTCTCCTCAAAGAATACCTTAAACCATGCAACCTTCTCCACCTCACTCTCCCTGCAGTCTGAAAGGGTCAGCCCAAGAGAAAAGTGCCAAATCTTTCATCCCCTTCCACCTCTAAATAATGACCATTCTGGATGATTTTTCTGAGGGCTCTTAAGTGGAAGCGTGGAATCTTTCTGTCCTTAGAGGGCCATCTCGGCAATGCTGAGGCAAACACAAGCAGGTTTACCTTGTGAAGAGCAGCTGCACCATGTCGACCAGAGTGTGCTCTGCAGATTTTCTCAATAACTCTGCGAAGACAAAAACAAATAACACAGGTGTCATTACTCAGTGTGATATTATCAAGAGGCTTCTTCAAGCAGACTCCCCTCCAAGTCTTGTTTACAGAGATTACGGCAAATTTATTAAAACCAGCTCCAACACTGCATTACTGCAAATGGGAATATAATCACAAGGTGGCGCCACAAAGCTGGGAAAAAAAGGAGTCAAAAGTTGTACAGTCAACTCCTAGCAAATTTTCCATGAAGTTGTAGGAAGACACATTAATATAAAGCTCAACAGCTTTCCATGGCTGCATGTTCTGTAATAGAACTAGCTGAAGAAACCAGATCATTTCTTAGGAGTAACCACAGTGGAAATACAAATAAACCTACCGCTGAGTCTCATTTCAAAGCATATGCGGAAGCAGGACTGCATGATCTCACACACAGATTCATTGGTGAGGTGGGCTCCCACGGGAGTCAGCAGCAAGGTTCTCAAAACCTGCAAAGAACAGCACGTACATGTCAGATGGTACCAACGACACTTGCATGCATTTCCAAGAGAAGGTTGGCTTCCTCAAGGACTCGCTGTGATTTCTGCTATGAGCAGAAAACCTAACGGTTTCCCAGGAGTCATTTCCAACTGAATGCTGTCCTCAAAACAGACAGATTAGGAAACAAAACTGATCTCCCAACCCAAATCTAAAAGATACGCTGCATGTAACCTGAAGTTTAAATTCAGCAGCTAGCTATCCCCTCACAAGTAAATAGATCAAAAAGCTGTATGGCTCATAGGTTTGTCTCTACAAATAATTGTTCTCAAACCTACGTTTCAGAGCTCCATATGTTTAATTTATCCCTCCCTAACAGAGGCCGTGCACAAGGTAGGATTATCAACACTAGTACATTATCAAGCACTTGATTTTAAAATCATTTCATTTAAGCTTTTAATTATTTTCAATTGAAAAAGCTTTTACCACAGGTATATGAGCCATCTGTTTAAAAATAAAGTCTGTTCCTAAGCTCCTACAGAGTCAAAACATTGCTGTCTTCTCTTCATCTCCATGTAACAGGATATGCTCCGCAATGGGCAGCAACCATTATGGTAATTACCATTTCTCTCCACTTACCTGGAGGATTTTCATCAAGACAACCTCATCGCTTGCATGATCTGTTCCCACAAATCGGGCGTGAGTGACAGCATCTGCCATGTTCTCCATTCCCTCAGCTGTGCCCTCATGGCTGGGATCTGAGTAACAGAATAAAAATACATGACAGGAAAAGGCCACCTACAGCCTACCACCTCTGTGGGGAGACATCTACACAGAGATACTTTGCTTTCATCTGGTTCTTTAATTTGTGCGGCTCAGAGTGAGTTGCCCATACAAGAAAAAAACTCATCCCCTAGTAACAGAAAGACTTTTTAATGGGAGCTTTCAGCAAGACTTTATCAGGAGTCTATTTACATTTGCAAAAAGATACAACCTAATACAGAAAAGTATTACAATTCATTTTTTTAGATGCTAACTGTTTAGATTATGTCCTATTCCCTACAATACAGAACAATCAGCTGTTAAATACATTCAGTTCCTCTTTGGGAATTAACAGAAAACAGATTTTAAACACATGGAACCTCAAGTTTACTCCCACGAGGAGAAAATGCCAAAGAGGTTCCACTAGATTGAGAAGGAAAAATTGTCTCTTGTTCTACATGCCTCCCAAGGAACAGGAGCTGAGGAAGGAATGGGCCAGTGGTTCTCCCCAGAGAAAACAGCAGACAGACATGATCACAGTTTAGATATCAGAGTTGCAGGCCTCCCACTTCAATCATTCATCAAGGCTCCTTCTCTCTATTTCAGTCTTTTGTAGCTACAAACAATGGGGCAGTTGAGAGAATGTTTAGGACAAGATTGTTGCTAGTAACCGTATCTTGTGCCACATTACAGGGGCTTCAGAAAAGCAGCCTCTGGCTTTGATTTCATTCTTGCTTAAACAATACGGCACTGGGCAAGAATCTTGTTACCTTCATACCTAAACAGTCATTAGGAAAGAAAGACGACAACCTAAACACTAGTTAATACCTCATTAATTGGCAATGGGGCCTCGAGCTCCAGCAAGAACGAAGCTGACAGAGGAACCAGGCAAGATCTTGCATGCTTTGTAGACAAGTTTTGCAGACTCACTCTGACTCCAGATGTGTTCATACCTCGGGACTAAACCTTAGGTGCTACAGAAAACTGCTCTTACTGTGGTCCAAAGAGAGCAGCCTCCACTAGGATGAGCAGATTCTGAAGAGCTGCAGGATAAACTTCTTCTAGTCACAGAAAACCAAAATCCTGTCTGTGCACCTGAGAATTTCATCTGCCTGCACAACAACACCACTTCTTTCCCCTCTCTTACACACCCCTGATTGAGAGCAGAGCTTGCCTACTTTTGAAATATTTGTGAGACACACACAAATTTTGCATAGTTCAGAGTGAGTTTTCTCCTGGTTCTCAAGTCAAGCATCAATGAACCAAAAGGGATTCTGTTCTAAGACCAATTGGTCATTTTCACCTGCTTCATCAACTAAATCAGGCAGAGACCAGTGGCGTTTCAATGCCAGCACCTATAGTAGTAGCATTACTATTAACCAAACCTCAGCACTACAGTGGAAAGAAGGTAAGTGGGCATTAAGAGGAAAAACAAAAACAAAAAACATCTGCAGCAGGAAAGGCTTCTATATGCAGAACATGCAGATTCCCGTCACTATCAACTCTTCCAGTAGGTCTGAGTTCCTCTAGGCTTAGTGATATATTTTATCATAGTTATGGATAAATAATCTGTGTGAAAAGGAAATGTAATCAAGTGGTACATATGCTTCTTTAACAGATCTGTGACTACCACTTGGCAGTTCTAGCCCCTACCTTTAACACTAATAAACACACCTCTCTCCCAACACATATCACGCTTGACCACTTCAGTCCTGGTTCCCTGGAACAGCTCTACAAATTCAGGTCAATTTATAAAGCCTCTTGAGTTCAATTAAAAGCACAGATACTTCTACTTTGCAGAAAGAAAGATAGAGAAAAGCTCAACATGCTTCTTTGTTCCCTGGTGAAAAACAGTATGAAAAGATGTGTCAATGCCTGCTCAGAATCACTAATAAAGGAGGTTTGTGTGAAGTAAAACACCAGTTCAAAAACTGCCACCTACAATACAAGGATCTGGAGACCCCATCTAGACTTACACATTTCATATGGGGTGTACTCCCACAACAAGCAAAACAAAAAGCAAAAAGCAGAAAATCCAGGCTCTTAACCATGAGGGAAATCCAGCAGCCTGCTCAGTAAGACCTTTAATGCAACTAAAATAAATCACCAAGGAGACACAGAAGATAGAGGGGAGAACAAGCTTTAAACTCCCCAAACAAGTCCTATTGCTGGAAGCCGAGCAACAGCTGCTCACTCACAGATACGTAGTTCTCAGGTATGCCAGGAGAAGTTAACTTTAGAAGTGGAGCCTGAAGCTGCTCTGGACACACTGTGATAACAACACGAGCACATACTTTTTCTGAGGAAAATAAAACAAATACAATTCAGAAATTCAGCCACTAGTCTTCCTATAGGTCAGGTTTGAGCTCATCAAAAAGGCTGCCAGCTAGCTGTAGAGAACTGCTGAGTAAGGAAATAACTAATCCGAGGGAAAAAATCAATAGAGTTTAGTATTGTTGCAAAGTTTTCTTGTGCTTTAAAAGTTACTGTGCCATTTATTGATCATAATTCTTGAAACAGCAGTACTTATTTCAGACTAGAGGATAATCTCTTTTATTATAACTATTCCTGTCAAAATACATGCATAGTGGATACAAAGTCATTTTGTCTAACTGAGCTGCTGATTGCACACTATACCATCAGTGAACTGCTGCACCCAACAAATTCAGAACAGATCTTTGCACTTCAGACTACTAGGGATCTAAAGTCAAAAAAGAATAATTTTTAGTAGCCTTTTAAACTAGTTCTAAAATATACCCCGACAGCAACGCTGGTCTGAAAAGACAACAGATAACCATCTAGTGGCATATGACAGAATAAGAACAGTGAAACAGCACAAGGATTAGCAATGACATGTTTTGGAAATAGGAAAAGAAAGAAGCTTTAAACAAAATATAACCAACCTATCAAAGGAGTTTGGCCCTTTCACTGGCCACTGGTTTTAGACCCTGTGGGTAGTGCAAAAGCTATCCACTCACAAAACAGACACAGCTAATGATGCTCACGGAAAGTGTTCTGGTATCACCCATCAATTTATGCAGCATCAAAATGCGCCATAAATATCAGCCACATTAGATTTTCACTCATTGTGGTTTGCTCGAGTCATTCGTTCCTTGTTCCGTACAGTTTGAAACAGGTTTGTATGTTAAGGACAACTTTAAGCTTTTCCTTTCTTTAGGCAAACAAACTTAGCCTACCTTTAGTCTTGTATTACAAAGAGAAACACAAGACCAAAAAGCTTTAATTTAACAACACCACCCTAGCCAGATGTTCAGTCAGCAACCACTAATCCCAGCTTTGCCGGTATCTGGAGCAGCACAAAGGACAAGGCCGCTGTGAATGTCACCTCCAGCAGGGACTGAGCTCTCCTCCTCTACAGGTTCAGCTCGACAACAAAAGCCAGGTAGAGGGGCTTTTCTGCTGTGTACTACACAGACACGCTCACGCACAGCTACAGGGAGGCATCCTTGCTGGAGTGACCTAACAAACATTCTAAATAACAAGTACCTAAAGAAAGGCTACGAATTTTTAATCATTTTCTTGTTTCTGCCTCAAATGAAGTATTTGTAGCCAGTTGCCCATGCAGACATTTGCCTCAACACACGATATCAGTCTGATGATCTGGGTGGGATCAGAACACAAAAGCACAGGAGAACCCATCTCCCATTCCACTTTGAAACTAACATACTTGCGTTATTGCCTAGTCCTTCAGAGGGACATTTCACAGGCTTATTTATTAAGCTTCCTTTATTGTCCTATCAAGTGATATTAATATCTCATCATTTTAGTTATTTCTTGCCACTTAATTATACCCAATACTCCCCACTGATGTTTTGATGCCATTATATATACATAATAAATTCCTCTTTCTTTCTCTAACTTAACTCACGCTTACTCCAGAGGACAAAATCTTTAAAAGAGCAGAGAAAAAAAAATAAAATCAAGTGTTCTTTTAGTATAATGGAGGAAAAGAACTAGGAAAACTGGACTTTGGAGGTGAGGGGACAGTGATAAAAGAGGTTCTTCTAAATGAGACTACGCATCAACAAATATCGCAGATTATAAATTCTGTAATTCATACAGGTATGATCAGAAAGCATTAACAGAATTTACAGAGAAAACTCAAACAGCACTAGTAGCAGGATGACACACTAAAGGCAGACAGAAAGCAAGCTAATGAATTACTATGAGCCAGCTGAGCCACAGCAACTGACCACACGCACATTATTAGCCTTTCACAAACATCAAGGAAGATGCGTATATTTCAAAGTCCATTGAAAAATCAAGCAACTATTTTACCTCATATCAGGATGAAGAGCATGCCTAAGAAAACTAGAAGGATTCAACTAATGCAATTAAGTCTGGCTGAGGGCAAGGGCAAAACTGTTTCACGGCAATTCTGGCAAGTTACGAGTACAGGACCCTGTCCAGTGTGTGCCAGAACTGGGTAAAAAACATCCTCACTCTAGAACAGAAATGTTAGTCCACAAAACTAAACTATTGTGTTTACGTATATTAGAACACTATAATCCCCACTGGTGTTTTCCCTTCCCTGAACCTTTTACTCAGATTATATTGAAAAGTCTGAACTGCATTTGGTGAATACCAAAGTTCATCAGTGGGCCATAAGCACACACAGCAGTCTGGGCAAACCAGAAGCTGTGGCTCCATTTCCAGCCATTATTACTTGAGTGCCATGAAAGACCAGCAGGAATAATACTGAGAAACTGCAGATGCCTATTTCCTCAGCATTAATGATAATTTTCCTCTTTCTCCAATCTCCTCATTAAGACTGCAAACATGTCTCCTGGCCAAAGACATGTTGCAAGGAGATGTATTTGGCTGGCATTTTGGTAAATCCCAGGAAGACATGTTACATACCTATTAGTGCATATGAGAGGAACTTATTCACAGAGGTGAGGGCCAATCCAGTTATGGGGCCTGTAGTGTCTTCAGAACGGATTACTTCCAGGAAAGGTCGAAGAAAGACATTGGGTTCTATTTCAGATAGCTCTGTTAAAAAAAAGAAAAAAAGACAGACATGAAGTTAGACTTAATTCATTAGGTTTCATTTTGCTTTCTTTTTAAGAATCTACAGCAAAATTAATCAATTAATTAATCTAGGAAATTATTAATTAATCTAGGAAAGAAGCCTGCAAAAGCTTAGTTTCAGAAGACTGGTAGGAAGGTCAGGGTTGCTTTTACGTATATACATATATACTTATATTACATTTATATATAGGAATATGTATATATTTTTAAAAGCAATGGTTTGTAGGGCTTGCTATTTCTTATGCAAATATAATCATCTTCAAAACAGCCTTCTGGAGACTTACAGAACAAATCCTATTGTAAGAATACTAAATATGACAGACCCAGCACTACCTAAATTCATGCTTTAGTTCATTAGCAGATATGGCTGCATTTTCCTAGTATCTCTAGAATTGTGATCACATGAAGTATGAAAAATCTGCCCCACCTTCTGCCTTTTTTTTAAACATCCTACTGCACATATAGCCCCATAATAATCACATGCAAAATATATGACGTTAGATGGATCTCTTGCAGCAATTTGCCTGAATACAAATCGCATTTCTGTAACACTACATGTTTTCTTGTAAAAGACAAAAAAAAAAAAAAGATGAAACAAACTTGAAAACAATTCTAATCTTGTTCTCAGAACAGCTATATAAGCCTCTGAACCAAAGAAAAAAGAAGGGCACTCTTTCTACTTGCTGCTTTGGACAGCAAGTATCCTCTCTAAAGCTGCAATAGAAAAGCTGATGCACTGAGCTGTTGAGCTGGGGAAACAACAACTAACGAGCTTCCTAAACTTTTTAAGATGATCAACAGAAACTTCAAGAATGAAAAAGAAATACAGAAAAGATTGCTCAGAACTAGGCAAAGTGGAAAAAACAATAACAACAACAACAACACAAGGGATCTAGATAGGAGGAGTCTTGAGGATTTAGGAGAAAAAGCAGTAAGCAGGAGGTGAAGTCAGCCACAATACAGCCGGTACAGAGGCAAATAAGAGTGTGTTAGAAGTAACTTGGGCAATCCTGAGAAAAGAAATTCTGCAATACAGGTCTCTGTAAGTAGAAACAGTTGGCTCAACTTGCTGAAACCTACATTTTATTCCTAATCAAAGTTAACAAGTCTAACGGCTAATAGTGTCACAGGAACGCTGGCATTTACATTCCTGATGACACAATATTTCACTTAGCTGTCATATGAGCTTCTTTGGCATAGGGGAGAAAAAGCCTGCGATTCCTGGATCCTGAAACAAGCTACTGGTTTTGTATCTGCCAACACAATTATTTTACTTTAAAAGTAAGATAAAAATAAAATAATATAAAACCTCCTATACTAAGATAAGTGAAATTCCAAGTAAAGCAAAAAGCAAACAAAGCTTCTTAACATATACTTGTGACAAACCATTGTGAGATGACATGACATTGTCAGGCAGCAAAAGAGGAAGAATAATAGGTTTTGGTTGCTTTTTGTTTGTTTGTTTTACATTAAGACCATGGGGAACAGTATCCAAGTGCAATAGTTTTGCGGTTAACTAAAGCAAAACTGTAAGTGAAAAAAGGAACCTCGGGAATCATTCTGCAGTCTCAGCTACCTTTCAGCTACCAGTTCAAATCAGGCCAACACCGTTAACTTGTGAGAGGTTAAAAGGAACGTGATGATTCAATCTTTTTGGCTTAAGAACAACTCCCCCAACTCGTCAGATAATATTCTGGTGTGGCATTACAATTGTGTCACCTCTCAATAGCTCATGGAAATGCAGAGGATCATAAGACACGCTTTCATCAATGTTTATTTAAGTGTGCTTTATAGAGCACTTGTCTGTGGTTACAAGCATCTGGACAACATTAAATATAATAAGACTACTAGGGATCAACACTCAAGCTCGTCTTCCCCAAAGCTGATCCTTTCCACAGAACAGTCACCACCTAATCAATCCATCACAATGCTGTCAGTTCCTTCAGCATCCTTCAACTCAAAGAGCCCCAGGATGGAAAGGCTGCACCTTGGCCAGTAAGAAGATGGAATTTCAGAGACACCTGGATTAACATTCCCAACTCCAGGTATTCCACACAGAGCAAGCCAACAGAACTGAACCATTTCCCTTCGCACCAGAAGATGATCATTCAGTTTCTGTTTCACTGACACTGTGGTAAGCAAAGAAAGCACAGGCACCACATCCTCAGGATCTAGGACTTGGAAGCTAACATTAAACCCCACCCAAGGAGATGAACAACAACCATACGCATCCTGCCCATCAAGAGACCTTGCATGAGCCCCTGATGTTTCTTCCCCTAATCCACAAATGTCTTAACAGTACTTCTCTTAAGCTGTTAAGTGTAACACAAGTGCACCAAGGCAAAAGGGAAAGCACGCCAGGTAGCATTCCGAATGCACCACAGCTTGTCTCATGGCATTACGTATGCACATAGCTGCACAGGTGGAATGAGAGGAAGCAGCCAAATTTACTACCAAAGGATGCACAGGATATCTTACTCTCCATTAATCCCATTTCTGGTCAATAAACAGACCTTAACTTCACAAGCTGGAGGGGATCAGTTGTTTTTTTCTTTTCAGTCCTACTGAAAACAAGGCAGACACAAAACTTCACGTAAACTGTCTGAAGATTCAATTCCCCTGCAATTTGACTGAATGTCCCCGCTCACATGAAGATCACAAAACGGCTTGCAATAATTAGGGTTTAACTTAGGCACATGCTGCTGATTACACAGCAGCTCTGGCCAGCTTCCCTGATATTCAGAGACGCCAGCTTTTATGGTAACACAGCATTTTACATTAA
Organism: Cygnus atratus; assembly: GCF_013377495.2. Lineage (NCBI taxonomy): Eukaryota > Metazoa > Chordata > Aves > Anseriformes > Anatidae > Cygnus > Cygnus atratus. The sequence continues at coordinate 20,731,997 of NC_066368.1, forward strand.
GCTCTCTGAAACTCATTGTGTATGCTGTAAAACTGTTTCAGACCAGTTAGTTGTTGCTGTGTCATCAAAAAAAAAAAAAAAAACCTAAGGAAGAAGGGAGTATTTTTAGTGCAAGATTTACCCATTGAACAACTACTTTCTGAGAGAGATCTAAATGTCAGTGAAATACCAATCACGCTGCTAAGTTTTTTCACGTCTGAGGATTACTCACTTATTACTACAATGCGCCCTTCTTACCAGCATTTGCAGACATTTAGGACTTAAGGGGATCACGGGCTCTCCTTTCAAAAAGAGAACTCAACCTCAGGAGCAGTGCTTGCTTCAATAAGAGGACTGAAAAAAACTCATGCTGTGGCTATTCTTGGTGTACGCTGTCTTCAAGCAGATTATTCTCACTGCCTAAAATACCAAATTCAGCATCTGAAAGTGGCAGTAAAGCTACTTGGTTTTAACCAAATAACCGAAAATTATTAAAAACCAAAGTTTTTAACCAAATAAAAATGTCGCAAACAAGTCAGTAAGCCAAAGAAGATCACTGAAAATCTCCCTGAAAGGCTTTTATAGCCTGATGCTGAACATGGCAGTGTCCAGAACCAACCTGCCACCACCTTCAGGTCAATTACTGTAACTGCACGGGGTGCTCCTACCTTTTCCTACTGGGGCTCAAGTTTTAATCTGGAGCACAGAGCAGAAGGAATGAATAAGACTCTTTTCATAACACTTTGGTAACGTAGAACCATGTTCTTAAAAATAAATTGTTCTGCCCATAAGTTAAGACTTCATACAAGAGATACTTAAAGGCACCTAAAAACAATCTGTTAGGTTACATAAAGTCTGGATCTTTCTTGGCTACCTAACTGAAAGCAATGCCATGCTCTCCTGAAAAAATAATAAAAAAATGTAGAGAACCTCAGAAAGGGCAGTAAAATCAATTACAATTTTAACAATTCCTTTCCCAAAGCAAAGACTATATAAAGTAAATATTGAATGCTTGGAAATACATACTTGGAGCCTTACAAAAGTTTTTCCAAAAAAGCAGCTCTGATTTCTCATTTCTTTGGATCTTGCTCTGCCAGATTCAGATTCAGGCATTACAAGTGAGGAAACCATAACCAGTGAGAAATTTGGGAACTGCTGATGGAGTTGTTTCTTCCCAGCAAGAGACATTTCTCAGTATCTGAATTACAAGACATGGGACGTTTCTCAGCTTAGGCTACTTGCAACTTGAAAATAAAACCTCTAAGCGTGATCTCAGTCTAAGATATTACAAGAGCAAAAAAGGAACAAGGGTCCACAAGGAGATCAAAACTTCACTAGGGATTCCTACATGCAGCCTTCCTTTAAAATCTATTCAAGGCTATGAAAAAATACATTAAAACAAGATCTAGTCTTACATGAAGGGCCTGAGCTGCGTTAGGGACTGGCAGGAAAGCCCTTCCCATTCTTTTCACCCATGATCCATGGGCCCCTTCAATTAAGTTGAAGGGAAGCCAGAGACCAGCAAGAAAAGTGCTCCCAAAAAAGTTCAGCTAGCCCAAAGCAGTACACAGAGATTGAAAAGTAGGGAAAGAATATCTTAAGTAGCAGAAAGCCAACTCCAGGGCTGGCGATTTTAATACGAGAACGGAATTCTGCTGAGACCACAGAGCTCTCCTTCACTCATCCTATGGATTATTTGCGCTTAGACACACATGTCTATAAAGATATTTAAACAACTAATTCATGTTTAAGCACCTAGCTCCCATTTCAGCAATCCCATCCAGCCGTTCTGGCACTTCAGCAAACAAGCGTTAGCAGACCCCTGGTGTTCCCTCTCTCCTGAAGTACAGGAGCAGGTCCCTCTCAGAAGCGGTTTCTTATTGTTAGCACACTGTTGGCACATTCCTGATGTAAAACGCTCACATAAGCTGCTTTCTCTGGCAGTTCAACTCTTCACTCCTGAATGACTCTTATCAGGATCGGCTATGCGTTCCGAATCAGAGTAAATGAACGAGAAAAAATTGTTTATGACAAGTTATTTCAACATCATTTGTCCCCAGGACAGGCAACTGCAACCCAAACCACATGACCTGGACTCCTCTTATGCAGCAGCTGTTGGCCTTTGACGCTCAGCCTTCAGAAAGGCTGTTTGAATTTTATCCCACGCACCCTCCAAAGCAGGCGAGCTCAGACAAGAATGATGCTTGAGCATGTGCTATTACCTTCCCTGCTTATGCACTGAATTGTACAAAAAACAGGCATTCTCTTCTTAAGATGAGAAAAAGACAAAAAAAAACCACCATTACAAAGAAGTCCAGCTCTTTAGGACTCCTGCCTAGGAGCTCTATGAATTATGCCATGGAAAACAGAGGCAGCAGCAAGCACTTCCTGGCTCACCATCGAAAACACTTCCTGCAAACGTTGCCCTTCTGGTCTATGCAACACTACATGAGCCTTATTCTTGATTCACCCACAAAAAACACCAAACCTTTTTGTCTTTTCACCCAAAGATGAGAAATTCCTGCAGTCTCTAAGTTGGAGAGGGAAGTAAAGTTACAAGGAAAAAGGACAGAATTGGACTTGCCCTTTAAAACTATCTGAAAGCATTCAGCAGCCATACTTCTCAGATTTAAAAAAAAACATTTCCAAAGTCTGACTGCTGGAATAAGTAGCAGCTCCTTCTCACTCAGATCCAAATGCAGGACCACATGGCAAGGACAATTAGTTAATTTAGAGATTAACAAATCTAGCAAACAGAACTACAGTAACTTGTCCCTCTCTAAAAATCTGCATTGCTTGAATTTGTTCCACACAGAATAAATGAGGCAGCAGCCCCAGAACGATATAGGCATATTGGTTCTAGGTCCCTTGGCAAAACTACAATTTCATCAGCTCCACAGCTGATGAATGGAGGAGGCACACGTTTCACCACTCTGAAAACAAATTCTGCCCACTGACTGGTCACACATGCCATTCTGCATCTGCAACGAAAGACATGCCCTGACTTCTACCAGCTAGCAAGTTTAGTCCAACATTTAACTCCAGTTACCCTTCATTAATTGGCAGATAGTTAGCACGTGTAAAAAAAGCTAAACTAGGTGATCCACGTTAATTGGTGCCTGGACTTACGCTTCCCTCTTCACAGGCCTGGTATATAGTCAGGGTTTCAGTGGAAAGACACCTCTGTCCTGTCTTCCAACAAGGGCAGGGGGCTGCTGTTATTGTTTTGGTCTTTTTTTTCTTGCAAGGTCTAGACCAGCCATTGCAACACGGTGTTTAAACTAGGATGAAGCACTTCTCGGAATAATTTCTCACGTGAGAGAAGAATGGATCGCTACTTATACAATCTGACCTAGCAGCTAATATAATCAGAGAAATCTATAACCCCACTTCCTGAATATAACGATGACAACGTCTACTACACTCAATGCATCAGAAGGGGGTCATCAAAAAGACCAGTCACCTGACATTTCCTACAGGTCCCCCCAAACCTCACTGTAACATCCCAATCTAAGCCCTGAATACAGGAGATAACTGCATTCTACACCTGCCCAGGCTGACAGCTGAGGAGAAGCTGAGGGGCTGGGAGCTTACACCCCCATTTCCAGACCACATAAATACTAGTCTATTTTAAAAGACTGCGGGGATTGTTCATCGCAGCATACAAGCTCACCATGGGGATGTGTGGAAGAAAGCTTTGTGCATCTCTGGAATCAATTCTTCACCACAGTAAGCGCTACCAAAAATTTTATTTATGATAGACGTAAATATAGATCCAAAATTAAGGATATTCAAGCCAATGAAACAGCAGTGAGAATAAATTCCAATCCTTTTCAGTGTGTCTGTAAAATACACTCTTCAAACCTAATTCTCTGTGAATTAAAATGGTCACTCGGGGGCCCAGGCCCACCATACCAAGAGGGAAACGGTGCCATTCACAGGCACACATGAATGCAAGACTAGGATTACAAATTCAGTTTGACAGGGGGAACCCAGAGCTGTCAAGTCTGTTCTGTTTGCCTAATTTCATTACAATGGCACAAATTCTTTCATTTGTCACACTCCAGCTTCATGTGTTTATCTCCCTTTCATTAAACATGACTTTAACAAATGATTGTTCCATAGTGCCAAGATCTCAAGAGCCCCTCAGAATTGAGATTTTATTTGGGGGAAGGATGACAGAATGCATACTGAGCATTTGGCAGTCTTGATATCCTCTGGTCAGGGTGGCATAAATTCAACTGAAATGTTGTCTCCTATAGGAATTATTTACATCTACCAGCAAAGCAGGAGCACTGACAGTCCCACCAGCGTTAGCCATTAGTTATCAGGGGTTTCATCCAATGCCACGCTTCAAATTCAGCTGTTCTGACTGTCCATTAAAAATCCCTGAACATTTTTTTCATAAGCAGGTAGTTGCTCTAGTATCCTCAGCCAAAATTACACTGAAAATTCCAGCTGTCTCTCTGCTGTTATTTCAAGTGCTTTTCACCCAGCCGTTGTGTTCTACTCCAGAGGGAGATATGCTTCAGTGATATTATGAGAAGTAGAAGATGCTCACTTCATTCACAAGGAAAACAAATGCCATCAACAGGAAGCATCACAAAGCACAAACTTTTGTGATTTCTATCCAGATAGACTTAAAGTACAGAAGAAAAAAAGATTCGGGATGAATTCTGAGCCCAACACAACTGTTCAGATTTCCTGAGTTTTTATCAGCAGTCATCAGATTGCTGAGCGCAGAAATTAAGTTGTTGGAGAAGCAGTTTATTTCAAAAGTTAAAGTTGGAAGAATTTGTTTAATTCTCATCTCATTTCCTACCACTGAAGAGACCGCAGAGATTAGAATAATTGTACTTGACAAACTTTTTTCTGAGCTGTAGTTGACACATATTAGAGGCATGAACTGAGGGGTAATTTGGCATAGTGAGGTTGAAGGTCACTGGGAGCAGGCCTTGCTATGAATCTTAGAATGTTTCCTCTCACTCTGTGACCTGAATACCTCTGGAAGAACAATGATTATTCTGATGAAAGCAAACAAATCAATTATACTGTACTATATAGTACAAGCCTATTGTTTCCATATTGGTCTTCCTAAGGGTGTTTAGAGCCCACCTACCTTAGTGGGATTTCAATGCTCATCCACACTTGTTTTTCAGAAACTCTTCCTCATACATCATAGCAGAAGATAAGTGCTAGAGCAACACCTGATTACACGAGCACATTCCAAAGAAAGATTAGACACATGGTTTGTAAAGCCACATATACAAATTCAGAAGTACTTAAACTTTGATCTCAGTTGTAGAGAGACTGATTGCTCTCTGGGAAAGGAGATGAGTGGACACAGCTGAGCGGACCCTCTGAAAGGTATACAGGAATACACCACAGGTATAAAGGAATACACCATGACTTTTGTCTTTTTTTCAAAGACAGATGCAAGCTCTAAATTCATAGGGCCAATTGTAAAGGCACTTAATCCTACTCCAGAAAACTGAATGGCTCAATAGCTCTACAAAAACTGATTTGAGATCCTATACGTTTCTGAAGGGTTTTCTCCCATAGGTGGAAGTTATTCAATACAAAGCCCTGAACAACTTCCAGAGAAGAAAAATCAACTTTCACGTAAACCTCTAAGGAAAAAGTCCTTCAGTAAGCTAAATCTCAATTAATTTCACAGGTGGCTGGAAGTTTAACTTTTTCTTTTCTTTTTAAACAAAACTCTCATAGCAATGGAATGAGAAGGCCAAGAAGCAACAAAACCAGTATTTTTTTAAAAGGACTTACACTCATTGCAGCAGTTTTCAGTGTAATATTTTTGGTAGAAGACAGTACTGCAGCACGAACAACTTGCCAGATCTCTTTGAAGGAACACCACAGTGCTTATAGCAGCTTTTGCGATCTGAAAAATATACTAATCCCTACACAAAGTTCCCTCATTTCTTTTACTAGGCTCAGCATAGCTCTGGTTGCTGGTACACAGCAAAGCTCTTCAAGTGGTAACTGAAGGCAGTGTCAGTTGCATGCCAAGATCTTCCCCTGAAGGAAAAGCTTCCCCTGTGGAAGAACAGCACCACAGCTGGAAATCACCAACACCTACACACTCTTCCAGCTTCACCTCTGGGTCTGTGCACTTTGGTGTCCTGGCAGCAGGTTTGAAGGGAAGCTATTTTTACAAGCAGATTACACTGCAGCTAAAAGGAACAAGACAATACAAGTGTGGATGCAAGAAAAGCACTCCTCCACAATTTGGTAGGATCAGCAAAGATGTAGAAAATCAGCACTGCCCATTTATTTACCATTCATTTAAATTGTTGCTGATACCTGGTGTCCTTCTACATCACGAACATGGAAAGCAACCGTGTTTCTGGCCTTGCACTTAGCTCAAATATTTTACAATGAAATACACCGTGAAATACCAAATTTAAGGTTTGTTTTCTTAAGACTCCACCACTGTTTATCTTTTTTTTTTAAAGCATGAAAATAAGCAAACCGTTTTTCTATTGATAAATAGCAGTCAAGGATTCATAAAAGTTCACTGCACTGCATAAGATACACTGTCTTCCAGCATAGGAAACAACCATCTTTAGTACTGCTCTAGGATCAAAGTTACCGCACCTAGCCCACAGTAGCTTCCCAGCAGCTGCTTATGTAAATCCCAGAGAAAGAACTTCCTACTCCTTCCGAAGAACAGTCGGTATTCAGCAGTAAGTACGCAGCTCCCATTACTGCACCGGGGGAAAAAGACGTACTGTTTTATAAACTGAACTTTCAAAAAATCTGTAATGAAACATCTGCATATCCTGACAAAGGTACATCAACGAAATGCAGGTGATCTTCACCTTTAATCTCTGTTTAGAATCGGCTCAAATTGCTTAAAAAGATTTCTTACAAAAAATCAACACACACATGACACAAACCAGTTCTCGTGATGAACCTGCACAGGCTCTGAGCTTCAGAACCCACGGGCAGTCCTCAAATGCAGAGACACTCGGCTAAATGAAATTACTAAATCAAACTAAACCAAAGCAAAAAGCAGTCATCCCATGACAAACTCATCTGCCCTTGACCAAACACTGATAGTTATTGATCTTGCTGCCATTGTGAATTAGGGCCAGGTTTCCCAAGGTTCCCTCCTAATACGAGACAGGCAGCACAGCCACTCTAACAAGGCCAACTAGGCTAAATGAAACCTACGGGGAATTGCATCGCACACAGCCAAGTCCAGAGGATGGACTGATCTGTCCATCTTCCTGACAGCACAAGTTTGATGTGTGTCAAGTTTAAGCACTCTTTTTCCTCTCTAAAAGAAATTGGCACATGTCGAAGGAAGAGCAATTAGGTTGTGACACTCTGCAGAACCCTGCTCAGGCACTGTACTTGCTCCGCCATATTATTTTACACGTCTTGCACGGTACCAGGCCCAAACTAAGCAGGCAATTTAAAAGCCCAGGAGAAATTAAAACTTTCTTCCCTGGTATTTTAAAGCACAGTAATTCTCCACAGCCTTGTGTGTCTACCACACTATGAATAGCTTTCTCATTGCAAATTCACCCTGTTGTGCAAAGGAAAGCTTCACTATTTCTGGAAGGCTGGCAAAAAGAATTACAGTGTTATCATCAATTAGCTGTCTGGATGTTACCCTGTTCTGTTTACCTCTTCCTCGAGGGAAGCCAATGAGTGCCAAGGGGAAAAATTAAAAGGAAATCAAAGAACAAATCCCAAAAAAGCTAAGACATTTCTTGTGTTGCCAGAGAACCTAAAAAGGATCAGTGAGACAGACAACATCCAAAGGAGTGAAATGAAGAAAGGTCTGACGGCCCAACAGGAAAGAGAATCTTTTAATAAGAAAAACCTCTCCAAGGTTTAGTACACCCTACTGTTATGATTTACACAAATTCTTCTGTTTGACCTCAACCAATCTCAGAGTCATTGTGCTACAACCCAATATTGCCAGAAAGTAAAATTTACAAGTGCTAATGGTAAAACACAGTTGCCCAGAGCTCAAGTACCAATACCCTGAGTTACCACAGAAGCAAAATAGAAGCCTCAGGGGAGCAGGCTGCCAGACATCTTGGGAGTATTAGTTGCAATCCTACAGAGATGGAAAAGAGACACTATAGAACAGAAGCAAAAGGGAGAAAAAATGGGCTGGTGGCAGTCAATCCTGCTGTTGCCTTAAGACATCTTAACAATAAAAACATTAAGCAACTTTTTTGTTGTTTTTTTCCTGCAGCAACGCTGAAGCAAGCAATGCTACTGTTTCAGAATGCGAACAAATATGGGTAGCCTACGAATGCAACTATTTCCATGAGGCAACACCAGACTACTCTGAAACATCAGATTGAGTCAAAGCTCCCACTGCAACACCTTTGCCAATGATCCGTTGCAATCTGGGACAATTTTTTTCTGTTCACATTCCCAGTTTAGCCTGAGAGTTTCTCAGGACAGAGAGCGTCCGTGCATATACTGACAACTCATTTCTCTCCTGGTAAAGTTCCAAACACCAAATAAAGACTCAGGTACATGGCCTGACATAAACAACCTCATCATCCTGCTCCTTAGTGCAACAGCTTCTTTTGTGGTACTAAGTTAACAGATAACATAGCTAGTCCGTCGAGGGAAGTGATTGTCCCGCTCTACTCTGCGCTGGTGCGGCCTCACCTCGAGTACTGTGTGCAGTTCTGGGCACCACAGGACAAAAAGGATGTAAAACTGTTGGAGAGTGTCCAGAGGAGGGCGACGAAGATGGCGAAGGGCCTAGAGGGGAAGACACACGAGGAGCGGCTGAGGTCACTGGGCCTGTTCAGCCTGGAGAAGAGGAGGCTGAGGGGGGACCTCATCGCAGTCTACAACTTCCTCGTGAGGGGGAGCGGAGAGGCAGGTGACCTATTCTCCGTTATCACCAGTGACAGGACCCGTGGGAACGGTGTGAAGCTGAGGCAGGGGAAGTTTAGGCTGGACATCAGGAAGAGGTTCTTCACCGAGAGGGTGGTTGCACACTGGAACAGGCTCCCCAGTGAAGTAGTCACTGCACCAAGCCTGTCTGAATTTAAGAAGAGATCGGACTGTGCGCTTAGTCACATGGTCTAAACTTTTGGGCAGACCTGTGTGGTGCCAGGAGTTGGACTCGATGATCCTTATGGGTCCCTTCCAACTTGGGATATTCTATGATGCTATGATTCTATGAACAAATAACCAGTATACTGAGCAGCAGACTTCTTTAAGGAACATGAGTAACTGTGGTATACAGGCCACTAGCACTACCTGAGAAAGACAACACTGGTTCCCATCTCTACAAAATTGCCAAACAGATCTATTTCAGACTACCCTCAGAATTTCTGATATACTATATACCCATGACAGAAGAAAGCACTAGAGTGCCTCAGAAGCTCAGCTGAGTGATCCTGTCCTAACTTTCTAAAGACCATCACTGACTGCATGTTGTCCAGCATGTGATCTAAAAATGATGGCACACCACAGAACTTTAATTCACACAGATAAATATGACTTTGGGCAAGCCATCTCCAGTTCACACACTTACATAGGCTTCTTCAATCCTTCTCTCCTCTCCTTTGGGCACAAAGCAGCCCAGCTCTCCAAGTGGAACACACAACACACACAGAACAGGTCAGCGGACACTACTCTGCTTTAACCTGGCACCCCTAGCACTTCTGCTGCCATGACCTTTGGGACAGAGTCATTATACTTCAACAGTGTCTGTTCCCAAGAGCTGGTTAAAAGGCAGAGACAGAATAATTTCCTGTAGATTTTTAAGCCTAAACCTGATAGAATTTGCTCTGAAAGTACATAAGCACTTATGGAAATAACCAGCATTAGATGGTAGCAAGGTTCTTGATCGCAGGTAGGTAAAGCAGTTCTGCTCTCAGACTCTGCTGCTCACCTCCCCTTCCCACCTTTGGGCAAGTCACTTCATCTCTGCTACAGTTCCTCATATGAAAGGGAAGATATTTGGAGTTCTCAAGTCCTACCAGTCCTATCATCCCACTTTTCCCCCTCAAACCAAAAGTTAGCTATGACTCTTGGTGAAGGAAACTATTTTTCAAGTCCACATGTAAGTTAGGGAAATTCAACAAGCACTGTATAACGTAAGTTGAAAATAACTTTTATGATTCATCACACAGAGAACCAGTAGCTCAGAGTTCAGTCTGTGAAGTACCGGGGAAATTAACAGGGACGTGCTGGTGTCGTGTCTAGAAACAACTTGGCACTATCTGGTCACTCGCTTTTGGGGTGTCTATGTTAAGGAACTCTACTAAAAACCCCTAACTTTTACGGGAGGAAATGTAGATCCCTTTTTCAAAACCAGCAGTTAAACAGCTAGTCTTGTCAGAACGAAACCACTTGATACAGAGCAGTATCTTGTTCAGCTCTGAGGCCAGTGCTTAAAGCCAGAAAGTGACCCTAGGTACAGAAGGACTTCGAGGGCCCTTCCAAAAACTTGGGATGAAATCCCAAAGCTCTGGGAGAGCAAGGCGAGCACCTGTTTTCCTGAATGGTCAATTTTTTTATGCTGCATACTTTACACAGAAGCTGTATTATTCTGGAGAAGCTGCATTCCAGCCAAAAGTGCACAGTTAATGTTTTTTGCAGCCCCCAGCCTTCGGTGATGGATGACCATTTTATAATGAAATACTTTATGCTCAGTCAACTTACAAATAACGGATGTTTTATCACACTGAATTAAAAAGAATGTTTTTAACAACAACAACAGAAAGCATCAGACAAGAGGATCGGTGATGAGCAGAAGCAAAAGTTATTCCTGCTAAGGAAAAAAAAAATCCGAGTGATGTTTCACTTAACTCTTTCACTGCTCTCCAGCAGCACGTGGAAATGATGCACGAGCCAGTATTTGCTCTGAAAACACCACCATGAGAGTCCTGGGCTAGACCACTGAGGCGTGCGTATGTAAGGCTTCTACAAAAAGGGTTTGGTCTGTAATGTCTCAATTAGGTTTCCACAAAGGTACGGCTATTAACTATGCACTGTCTAAAGATAAAGCTTTCAAAATCCTTTTCTCTCATGCTTTCTTACCAGCATTACCAAAATCATTCCTCAGCCAACCCTTAATCAGCTATTAATCCTCCTAGCACTGCTCCCACCTGCCAACGGTGAGTGATAAGCCAGGGAAGTAAATGCCCTGCACTCAAAGACTACTGCAATTTCTACGTTAAGGTTGGCAAGCAAACCCTCAAATTCAACTGATAACCTTGTTCAAGATTCAGTGCTTGGTATTACCCGACTGTTACTGCTGTTACATGCTGCAGGACAAGAAGCCCCATAGCTCACAGGAACACATTGGAATCAACACCAGCCTTTGAAAGCCCTGGCAAAAGCCCACCACAGCAGAAGCCCTCATTGTGCTTTTCTCAAAACTAGCATATGAAAAAGTTTCTAATCCAATCCAAACATGGCAGAATGCCTTTTCATCCTCATATTACCTTTTGCTTTTAGGAAAAGAGTCTCTCTAAACAATAACAAAGCAATGGAAAATACAGATACGTCCGAGATGCAGGAGACACAAGCTGCAAAAAGGGAAATGCCAACTAGATATTATGAAAGACATTTTCTACAAAACTGTGGTCAAACACCTGAAGAGTTTGCCCAGAGAGATTGTGGGAGCTCCATCCCTAGAGATACTCAGAGTCCAGCTCGCTGTATCCCTGAAAACAATCTGACTTCTAGACTGGTCCTGCCCTCAACAGGGGTTTGGAGCCGATGACCTCCAGAGGTCTCCTCTTACTTGTATTATTCCAGTTCTGACTTGTGTTTACTCCAAAATAAACAAAACAAAAAAGTTTTCTGATATTTTACACTACAACTGTAGCCATTCTAACATTCACCGAATGAAGAGGTTCCCTTCCCAGACCTCCTACTGGTCAGTATTGGCAATAAGGAAATCCAAAACAGGAGCTCATTCCAGAACCATCCATAGAAAACATTCATGATTTTCTAACCCAGTCTTCTAAATAGAAGCTGCAGACTCAGGCTGGGACTGAACTGGAAAACAAACAAAACAAAACAAAAAACCCCACACAGTTTACCAAATGTGGGGGCTTCCAGAAAATGATCAGAAATGGATCACATCATTCCTCCCTTCTCTTAAAAATATATGGTGGTTGCTGCAAGTGTTAAGATCAAGCACAAAGCACCTTGGCCCACAGTCACAACTTCGGGTCTAGAAGATTTCCCCTCGACACACTGCAACCACTTCCAGCTCCACTAAGCTCAGGGTTAATTCAGGGAGCCTTTACACTCGTGTTTGAAGCACTGCAAATATTAATCAGCCCGTGATTTCAGTCACAAAACCCAGCTCTCCTCCCCTCCCCATTCCTCTGCTGAAGGCTGGCACTCCATGAATCAGACCAAAGGGAGAATAGAGTTTCCAGCACCTGCTTCAGCATTTAAGTGTCCAACTGAAAGCGCTGTGATCTGGCAGCAGGCAGGCTGAAGATGTCATTTTCCTGCTCTATGAGGGCTGAATCGCAGTGCTAAAAGAGTCCAAATGGAGAAGCAGCAGCGGACAAAGGATGGCACTGCTTAATTTAACATGGCCCAAAAGAAAAAGCAGCTGAAGACAGCGTGCTGCAAAGTACTAAGTCTCCTCTACAACTGAGCATCTAATTCACCCTCTGCCTAAAGCTGACTGCTATGGGCAGTGCCGAATCTTTTCACATTTGTGACACCACTCTTTCAAAGAACGGTCTAACCCATGACCCCACGTCATTGTGTGCTCTGGAATCACCTCATTACTAGGACATTACTTACTAGGGTTGTTTACTTCAGTAATGGGAGAATTTAAAACCTGGAAATATAAGATACATTCCCTTTTAAGAGAGAAATCAGTCAACAGAGACAGCACACTCGTGTTGTATCAGCACACTGATGGGAAGCTTTTATTTTCTTTTTCTTTTTTTTAGTATACATAAGGACACACTGGCAATGCACAAATATAATTCAAGGCATGCTTTCCTCATCCAGAGAAACAAAGAAGTCAGACACATTCCTCATTATAAGGGATATTCTAACAAGGGATTGCAAAACTGAACCAAGAATATACCTACAGGTAGATTCCTTCCAAACAGGAAAGAAACCCATACGCTTAGCACAACTTTCTGCTTCCAGATTCCCCACCACCCCAAAAAAACAAAGCTTTATCTTTAGCCCTGGTCAATGCAGAGCATCTCTACCACCTCCCTTAAGAGTATGATTAAAGCTTGAGAGTTATAATGGCAAAACTCCCAACGTGAATTGCAGCTGTACTGGGTTAAGAACTTTTGCAGAAGTACGGCAGTGCTCACAGTAAGCAGGCTTCACTTGCGGGCTACTGTGAGCAGTTGAACTTCAGCTTATATTTGCCACTAGCACTGAGCAAAATGGAGAGGTACTGGAATTTTAGCAAGCATGCAGAAATGTAAGTGTCTCAACTGTTTTAAGGAAACTAAAAAAAAAAAAAACACACCAGTCCTACACACAACTCATCCATACCCAACCTTATTTATTTTATCACCTTCCCCTGTATGACCAGTGAGATCTAATTCTTGCAGCTCTCAAGGCCTCCTCGGCCACAGAAATTGCTCACTGTAATTTCACAAAATGTTGAAGCCAGAAAGCAGAGTGGATGAAGGGGTTAATCCACAGCTGGGGGAAAGTTTCCCTGGAAAATTGGAACACATGCTGTGGCTGTGACTAAATTTCACACTGGTTCTGTTGAGTACAAACATCCACAACTGTGTGCATTTGAGAGAGTCAGAGAAAAAGAAATGTTCCTTATATATTAGCTTCACCTGCTAGGTTCCTTCAAATGGATAATGACATGCTCTAGGGAACAGCAGAATCCTTCAGATTCACTTCACATTTCAAGCAGAGCTGAGGCCGGGCTGGGGAATATATTAAACTGAAGGAAGCAGTCCTTCCCTTCCTTGCTCCCACATTTTTTGAACATACTGGAAAGTCATGTCTAGGGTCTCAAAGAGCTGATTCCACTGTTTAAGACTAGGCATGTCAACACAGAAGTCACCTCAGCTGAGATTTAAGACACATCCATTCTCCCCAAGTACATAAAAAGAGAAATTACACGAAGTGACTAGGCAAGTGTGTGTACACACATCTGTGTGTGTGTGTGTGTGTGTGGATTTTAAAGATCAACCACAAGTTTTAAATCAACATGTAGCACTTCGCTGGTCAGAGATAACCGCATGGTGGGGATTAAGAATTACTGAGATTGACCAGCACTGAATCACAGAAAGGTTCAGGGTGGAAGAGATCTCTGGAGGTCACCTATGCCAGCCTCCTGCCCATGGAAAACAGACAGTTCTGGAGTTTTATCACACTGCTCAAGGCCTTATTCAGTCACACACCAAGTCCCCATGGGTGGAGATTCCACGGTGTCTCTCTTCCCATGCTCTAAATATTTAAGACTCTGTAGGAAGATTTTACCCTTATGCCCAACTAGAATTCTTCTTGTTAAAAATTAATCACTGTGGATCTCTCAGCCCCTCTGAGAAGAACGTAGTCGTGTCTTTTCAGTGATCCTCCTTTGGGTAGTGAAGACTGCAATTAGGGCCCCCTCAGCCTTTTCCAGACTAAAGAAACCTTCATATTAAGACTATAGCTATGGGTCTGTGCAAAAAAAGAAAAAGAAAAAAAAAAAAAAGAGTTTGAAAGCAGTGTACTGCAACAGGAACAAGCAAAGCAAACTGTGATCCTCTGGAGTCAATACTGAAAGGAACATGGTATTTCATGGTGTGGATGATTCCCTCAGAAGTTTTAACTGGTTAAGCATGCTGCAGAAGACTGCTTCTTAAGGATCAGAACTGATAGGTTACTACCTGTTCAGCCTCTTCACAAAGAAAGATGGTGAGGGCACAACGGCACATGGTTTTCTTCCACATTAGTATGGAGACTACAGGAAATTGAGAACTTTTCTATTGGAGAGCCAGATCAGTGCTCTAGTGAATACTTCCATGTCTAGAGAAAGTCTAGGAGACTGTACAGATTAAACCAACAATGTTTGTAATATAGATTTTTATTCTAATAAAAGACTTATGCTACAGAGAGCAGGAAAGGGTTTAAAAAGGAAAAGGTAGAAAAACATTGAAGCATCTTTACTGACAGGGGAGATCTCAAGAGGAGCTATCAATGCCAGAAGACAGGCATAGAGAGGCTAGCTTTTACTGTTATCTTTAACAGTAAATAATTATCTATTAGTAAATAAGTACAGATTAAACATACAGTAACACATTCGTCTCATCAAAACATTTACCTACTACACAGGGAAAAGCAGAAAGCTAACAGACAAAATATCTAAAATAGACATAGACATATGATTACTTTCATCTCCAGGTTGCCCAACATTGCCAGGAATGGACAGAAAATTTCTACACTATTCATTATTTTGTTGCCCCTATTTTCTGAATGCCCACAAAATTCTGCTCATTTTCTGGATGGTTTTCTAGCCATGTCTCTTTGACAGGAGCTAGTATATGCAGGGTGGTCAGATTAGAGTCAATCACTGCTCCAGTCTTCACTATGTATTTCCTCACATAAACTAACTTTAAAGGTTTCAAAGGACACTCAAAGCAACATACTAATCACTTGCTCTCACCAAGGTTACATAAAAGACATTCCTGCTGACATTAAATACCTACTTTCACACTCCAAATTTTTTTCATTAATGGGAACACAAATCTTTTTTAAAAAAAACAAAAAAAAACAAACACACCAAGTCGAACATGACCCAGCAATGTGCCCCTGCCACAAAGAAAGCTAACAGTATCTTCGGCTCCATTAGGCAAAGCGCTGTCAGCAGGTCAAGGGAGGTGTTCCTTCCCCTCATTCAGCACTGAAGCCACATCTGGAGTGCTCGGTCCAGTTCTGGGCTCCCCAGTACAAGAGCAATGCAAAGCTACTGGAGAGAGTCCAATGAAAGACCAGGAAGATGATCAAGGGACTGGAGCATCTTTCCCGTGAGGAGAGGCTGAGAGGGATGGGACTGCTCAGCCTAGAGAAAAGAAAGGTCGGGGGGATCTCATCAATGTATAGAAACACCAGCTTATTCAGCTGGTCTTTTTAGGTACCTCATGCTATGATTCACAAGGGGAGGAGGTAAATTACTTCATAACATATCACTGCAGTCTTTATTCTGGCACTTATATGCATGCATGATGATCAGATGAGTGTGGCTGCCTGGCAAAACAAATCTGAGAAGAGATTAGAAACCAATCTATAATTCGAGACATCAATATTTATTATGTCATCCAGGAAAGTTCCACAAATATGTTTGATTTGGGGTGTGTGGCTTTTTTGTTTGTTTGTTTTTAATTTCCAGTATTTCGGGCACTAAAGGTAACTCTTAGAAAGGAGAAGAGGGAAGTCATCGTAACTTTGAAACTAGCTCTTGTACCTCCTTCACGTTTTTCTCTTTCAATAACCATTATCTCATGGGAAGCAGTCCCTTACATTTTCCAGTTCTCCTTAAAACCGTAAGCAGCTGCCTTGCCTAGAGAGAAGCCAAGTTCTTCAGACTGTATTAAAGCAAAACAAAACCAAAAAAAATGTTTTTAAACTTCACTCAATTCTACATCCATTTTGTTCAAAATGCTATAAATTGTTTAGTAACTGAACTTATAGGCATTTATTTACTTTAGGAAGTCTTTGGTAGGGAGCATTTAAGAAATATCAGATCTTTATTTTACTTGGTAATACACAAATTAGTATATGATGACATTCTGATAGAATTCAGCTGGGACTTGCATCAGCCCTCACTGTACTAACGGGTGATCATTGGTCAATAAGCTATGCTGCTACCCGCTGCATAGTTAATGCTGCATCTTAAAAAATACTTTTTTTTTTTTTGCTTAACTGTATCCTAAATAATTCCTGCAACCACTGAACAAACCTCAGCATATGCAAAAGTGCGTTATTTGTACACAAGAACCTAAGACAAAATAAAGCACTTTTCAAAGACTAACAGAAACCACAACTGCTGCTTATTAAAAATACATTCTTCTGAGTTAAGCAAATATCTCAGAAACTATTCAACTAATGTATGAACGAAAAAGCCTAATAATGGGGAGGCACGGAAGTTTTCTATTAGCCACGATTAAGTATCTTGTTCTGCTGTACTTGAAAATTTTAATCTTCTGGCATAAATCCTATCGGTTCTTGTGCTTTCTAGTACATTGTCAAAATAACAATCAACTCAGCAAGCCAGAATACAGAAGATACAAGAATCCTCCTATACAAACTGGAAATTCAGTGTCTTCCAAACAAATATTATGCACTATCCCATTAGCCACTGAAGAGATGTAGCAGCACTGGGTGAGGCTGGGGAGAAGGTACCTCAAAAGTCAGAGTAGAAAAAGCAAGAATGTCAGTGGTCTATTACTACTACATGTTGAAATTGAAAATCTAGATAAAACAAATCATCAGAATAATTTGATAGAACACTAAATGGACAGTAATTAATTCAATAACCTTAGAATTCTGTATAGTGCAATCCTTTTTCAGAACCAATGTCAATATATGACAAAAAAGACCAAACATTTAAGACCAAAACATACATTTCAGCAAGCTTCATATTTAGCATACTTTGAATTTTCTTTACAACCAGATTTATTCTATCAGAAATTGTATATGGTCTCTGAAGAACTAGTGCATGACCTTGCATCTCTTATGAGAAGTCACAGCTGTATTCCGACATTGACTGATAAAGACAAGTGAACAGGCAAGCAGAGTCCCATCCCCTCTTCAAAACAGGCCAGACATTTTAACTCATCTCACTGAAAAATGATTTGCTGCCATCATAATTAAACACTTCTGGGTTTCTATGACACAGTTCAAAACAACAGAAAACAAAAAAAACGAAGTGCCAGACAACTTCAGACTCCGATCCAAGTGACAAGAGGTAAGAACAATATGGTGAGGGCTTTTACATCCCTTTTTAAAGGCTGACATCCTGGCACCACAGATCTTAGTATGGTCAGAATTGGGTGACGTCTCAAAGAAGATTCACTCCAAAACCAGAAGTCTTTGAATTTGGAAAGAAAAAAAAGTCAGGTCCAAAAACTAAAATCTAAAAATAAATTTAAAAAAAAGATTAAAATGTTGTGGAAGCAGAACAGCCGGTTAGAAAAAGTATTTTAAGAAAGCTCAGGAGCACAAGGAAGGAAAATATCTTGTTGGAAGGATTTACAGTTAACATAACCAGCAGACTGATATTCTGAGTAACAGGCTGGCACAGAGTTAGCAAGTGGTCAATATTATTTATTTTTCCCCATTTTACATAAAGACTACCCTGTTAAACACCAACATGGCACTAAACAGACATCTCCCAAATCTCTGCCTAGGTACGCATTTCAGCTTGTAATGCAACTTGCCATTTGTATGAATATGAACAAAGTCTGCCTTCCACAAAGATAATCCCTATTCAGTCCAAGTACTCTTTAGATATAGGACTCTACTTCTGAAAATTTAAGTGAAAAATAAAGACTACTGAGAAATTGCTTCTGACTTTATGTTGAATACAGCTCAGCACACTCTGTCCCTTACACTGGCTCTGCTTTTCCAGCCCACAGGTCTGGTTTAGTAAGTCTGAGCCTTTGCACCACATTCAGGGAAGGATTAATTGAGCCACAACCCAGTTTACTTCCCACCGTGTTAAACACTGGTGGCCCAGCCTTGTTGGATCCCTGTTCTCATCCTCTCTGACACATGGGGAGTAAGTTACTGCTTCTTTCAAGTTGCTTTCAATCTCACTAAGCTTTACATTTCAGACTGAAAGTGCAAAAAGCAAATGATAGGCATAAAGAGCTTAAAATCTTTACATACAGATCTTAACCTTTACTTGCCAGCTTTTGCACGGCCTCTTCAGTTCGTACTAAGGGGTCTTCGGGGATGAGAGAAGCAGCCTGCACTGCTCACAATGCAGTATTTGCAGCCTGTCAGCTTTAACAGACACTGATCAGAGAGGTCATCCCCTGAACTCCCACCATTGTCCAGGTCCACCAGCTAGCAGTTGGTGAGTTTTACCTTTGATCTCTTCCCAACCACGTTGAAATGGGCATGTCAGAGATTAGGTGGGAAAGTCATCTCTTCAGAGCTTTATAGCAGGCACTCCTTGCCCACACCATTGTTTTCTGCTCTGTTTCTTTAACCTATTCTTCCTTAATCTAAACCAATAAATAACACAAAAACAATTCCAGAGATATCCATAATGCACATAAGGGGAGAAAAGAAGAGAGCTATTTTTCCAAAGCTTTGGAACTGAGGCCTTGGTTATTTTGAAATAGCAGGTTAATGCTCATCAGCTTAGTACTAATTAGCTGTCTTCCTACTCTGTAGCTTGAATGTTTGCAGAAGAGATGTTAATTGGCACACCGCACCGGGAGGATCAGAGCAGAGAAGTGAAAGGATCTGCTATCTCCTCACGGTACAGCAAGGAACCTGAGCGATTTCTGCTGTTTAGTGCAGCGCATTAATGTATCCATGCTTCACCCGATCTCTTAATTTTATTTTTTAAGCCTCATTTAGGTTGAGGTTACCTCTTAGCACATGCTGCATCCAGCTAGGAAAATCATTACTCCTGATCCAAAATAGGGAAATGGCACTGAACTGTATGGTAAGTACCCTTTGCACTCCTGTTTCTTCCTGGCCTGTCCCGCAATTGTGTCCCAATCTGCCAGCATTAACACAGATACACAGCGGTATTTATTTGATGCCTAGTCCACCAAGCTGTATTCACACTAAATCCTCCATGTGTATTTAATAAATCACACTAGTTAGGTGGGCAGGATTAGTTCCAAGTCACCTAATGACTATATCATGAGCTGCAGTATTAAAGGGATTAATATTAATCTTAGCCATTTCAATTCACTGTGAGAGGCCAGTCCCTGCTCCAACAGAAGCCGCAGCAGGCAACACAAGAAATTCTAAACAAGAGCAGGAAGATTAATGAGGGCTTCCTCATTCTGCCTGTGAGTCTTCTCTACCAGGACACAGTGCAGCGAATCCCCAGCAAAGACAGGCTCATAAATAAACACACACCACCACAAATACTTGGAGCAGCTGAGCCCAGCGTAGACTTGTTTTCACTCACTATCTGCCTCTCCTGTAACCCACACCTCCGAGCACACTCAGGAATTTGAAAGGCTTGCACAGCAGCTGATTTGTTTTCTTTCACATAAAAGCACGCACCTCATTACTCATAATAAATTACTCATTTTAAATGAGTTTGTGGAACGAAAAGCTGAAACGAGCTGCCTGTGTTCAGAGAGCAGGAGAATAGCAGGAGGGGAATGAGAGGGTAACTCGCTGCACTGAGGTTAAAACGGATGTCAGACTCAGTTTCAACAGATTTGACCTGCTTTATTCCTGGCAAGAATGACCATTACTAAACCAAAGAAGTTCTTAAGAACTGAGAGAAAGCCCCTTCTACAGTGTTTGCATTAAATTAATGCATAAGAATGGACTGGATACAACTAAGCAACCCGATTCTCTGACAGAGTGCTGCGTTTCATCATGCCACCTCACTTTCATTGATATTATCAGCCATAACCACTAGCGCAAAAATTCCAGAAGTAAATCTTGGTCTACTGCAGATTTAGACGTAGCTGAGTGATGAAAAGGAAAAACCTTTTATAGCTCACTGTTAACTCAACCCACCATATAAGCTGCACAAGACCAGCAGCTGCATCCTGGAGACTAGATGGGAAAAAAATTAAGAGGGAAAAGGAGGAGTTGAGTTGGCAATATTCCCTGCCTTAACTGAAACACTCTAGACCCTCAAAAAATAGTCAGAGATCAGGTTGAACTGGAGCCTAGGCCTGTCCCAAGCTATCAACACCTCAGCAGGTCCTCCATGCACAACAGCAGCCTCAAAAACTGAGCGTGGATACAGTGCAGAGCTGAACACGGTACCTCTGCTTGGAAGCAAGGGCTCACAACTAAGGTAACATGAGAGTGTCGCTGCATTAAACATGACAGAAAAAAAGTCTTCAATTTTTGTTACACCAAAATGTAAGGGATGTAAGGGGCTGGTGCCAATCTGTTCAGGTTTACGAACTAAATGCCAGCAAACAGACTTCAAGTGGGATTGCATCACATGCGGATGAGAAGGGATCCATTCCGTGCACTGCCTGGCTGTTCCGGGGCAGAACGGAGCAGAGATGGAATTGACATTTTCTGTATTTGTAAACAATCTGCTGTTCTTTCATGTAAGAAATATCTGGCAGCAAGGAAGGGCATAGCTCACAATCTCAGACCTTTTTTTTTTTTAAAAAAAAACAAAAAGCACAAAGGAGGAAAATCCAGATTCCAACTAGATGCAATGCACACAATTTTTATACTCCACCAGCTCCGAGGAATCAGAGAACTCAAGTCCCAGTGCATCTTTTAAAAGGTGTGCTAAGGGCTGTGCAGCTCAAACTATTTCAGATGCTTGAGGAAGGATTTTGTTTAGTGGGCCATGCTATTTAGAAATGAATGGAACATACATCCCAAAGGCACACTGACATATAGGCAGGCTCTTGAATGTATTTTTCAGGATAGGCAACAAGATAAACACACAGATGTATTGGCTAACAGTTTTTAACGCCAGAATAGTTAACTTAAAAAGTGACAAACACTGAGTTTGATATTCAAAACCCTACAAATCTAGAATCTCTCATGATTCAAAACAATTATAAAACAAAAACTCTGAGAAATAAGAGAAAATACCTGTCCCCATGTTTGAAGGTTTTAAGCTCATATTAAGCTATTCTCAAGCACCATTAAGCTTAGTCCAACACCAAAGAAACATCCCCCAAATGCTGAAGCCCATTTACATGTTTTCACCTATGTATACCCTAATATTGTGATACACACTGAGGCAGAGTACTGGCCAAAAGAAATGAAGTAGTATACCCTATACTCTTGTGATCAAATGGGAACCATTAGTCATTAATATTCTTTCCTCATTTACTCTTGCCCAATTTGAAATACTCAGAAAACTGTACTACCTCACTTAAAAAAAAGTGAACGTGTTCTCTTAAACATAGCAGTCTTTGTCAAGTGTACTTTTAAAAAACAAGTTTCAATGAAAGATAGCCATCCAGCCTTGTAACTTGCTTTTTGAGCAGTGAAAGCTGCAGATCCTGTAACTTGGCTGACAAAAAAGTATGAGTAAGAAATTAGCTTTCTTCTAAGCACTAAGTTTCATTTCTAGAAGTGTTTGGTCTTTAAAAACAAAAATAATAGAATGCTTTTACATCTCAAATACCTTCTAAGTTTTTAGTTTTGTGGAGTTCAAGGGCGGGAGCTATTCTTTTAAATGAGGAAAAGAAGACGTGTAAATTAGAGCCTTCTACACTTGAACCCCCCTTAAGGCTGCTGAGAAAAACAACTTACAACTTTCACCTGATTTTACAAAACCAATAAAAGCAAACTGCTTACAGCCTCACAGGAGGTGTAGATGGCAGGGTATTTTTAGCACTTTGGCAAGGACAAAGACAGTCCCAGTACCAGACATACTTGTAGTGCTAACAGGCTGCAAAACCCTCATACGAAAGATGCTATTCAGACCTGTGGACACTGTATAAATATAGGCGTATGTGAAAACTATTTCTGTGCACGATAGCAAATTTTTCCTCCCCATGAAGTCCTCTATAGATGAAACCTTTCTGCCTGCTGCTGTGTCCACAGTCCATTCTGCACACAAGGTCAGGCCCATCCAGTGGAGCTGCATCAGTCTCCTGGAATGCTGAAGTCCACATATTTGCCATTCAACATGAAAACTGCTTTTCAAGTTCAATCAGCTATAAATGTTGCTTTGTTTTAATTTTCCACTGAACTTCCTGGAACCTATTATCAGACTGTCAGGGATGTATATTTAGCAATGGCAACACGGCCTCTTTGCCGCTGCCCCACTGCTCATGTCACCTCCAATAAACAGAAAAACAAACCCTCAGCGAATGACATTTTTTGCAGGCTATTTACTGCCTGTGCAAGGTAGTGGGTAAAGATGGAAGTGCAGGGGAAGCCTTCATCCACTTTTTTTTTTGGTTTTTAAAATCAAGTGATCCCTAAGGACAGGGACAAAAGGGAACATTAATTTATCGCTTACACTGTCTCATATACTGCCTCAAGCTGATATCTACTAGACCTTCAGTCTAAGTGAAAACCGTTTGCAGAGAAAATCTGCCTCAGTGAAACCACATGCCTCTTACACCCGCAATTGTCTAAATTTCAGAGTCCTTTTGAATGGTCATGCACGAAATAACTGCATTGCGTAAACGATTATTCTTACGCAGTATTGTTCGAGTGCTAGAGCTTAAGAAAATTAAGATTTTTCTTCATTTTAGATAGTCATTTCTAACTTCATATGACAGTCATTTCTAACTTCGAGCCTCTCTGGATAACTAAGGGTGGTTTAAGAAGCCAATAACTGAAACGGATTGAATGAAAAATTCCAATTTTTCCTCAATAAGATGGAATCGCTAGAATACCACATTAGCCAAACAAACCAAAACCTCTATAAAGTTTGGTATGCCAACCCCAGAATTATAACATACCAATTTTTAAATGTGTTTATAAATGGATCCTTTCTGAAATAAGTTTCCCTTTGACATACTTTCATCAGCACCATGAATACACATCCATTAAAAAGCATATGGCAAGACAGTGCCACCTGTGTACTGTAAATACAAACAGCCCCTTCTCCTCTCCCTCCTATTCAGTTGCTCCATGAGGATCCTCAAGGATCCTCATTCAAACCAAGGGGGCATCCTTCAAAATGTACACACACAAAATTAAACAAATAAACATCTCCCTGAAGATCAACTCTGACAAGTACGAGATGTTAGCTCTGTTATGCTTGCTTTCATTACCTTAAAAAAGTAGACAACTACTTATTTTCACTAATGAAGGAGGCTGAACATTAGATACAAAAAAATTTAAAGCTCAAGCCGAGTAGCACTGAGGTTGGTAGTTGGACTAACAGATGAAGAGTGGCTCAGTACCGAGAGTTTCTTACAAGCAGGTATGTAACAACAGAGAGGCCTACACAGTGCCCATGCCCACTGATCTCACCAGACGGTTGAACAGGGCAGACTGTTTTCCCCTTCTGAAAAGAATTTAAGAATTACCGGAACAAGTGTGTGGATGCAAGTACCCCAATGACAGAAGAATTAAACGTAACAAACAGTACACATAAAAAGTATCATTAAAAGAAAATCCCACTGCCACAAATACTCAGCCTAGTTTTAAGCAAATACCTGACTGCTTTCAGAATAAGGGTTATGCAATGTAAGTTTTTCAGTGCTTGAGTCTGTGACTTTACCCAGCACCTGGGATGACCAGGCCTCATTATGAGCTGGGTTCATTGGATGGAATAACAAAGGAAGAACATCCACCAAAATACACACAACGTGGTACAGGAGGACCCTTGTAAACATTCAGATCCAGCACAACTAGATTGGTAAATGGAAATTCAACATGAACTCTGAGCGGAATCTCTTTCCACCTTTCAGATAATTTATAGCTTAATGTCAGCTAAACATAGCAACTAATCCCATTTGTCCACTGAAAGTAAATTCTTGGCTGCTCTTCCAACGTCATTGCAGACATTGCTGTCAATCCCCAAACCGTGGCCTGTCCAATCAAAGTGTCAGCACTTACCTGCTGCTCAACACTTTGGGCACATGGACTGTCATATCAGTCAGTGACTGATCAGGCGCAGAAATCAGATAGAGCCTTCTCTTGACAACCAGACTTGATTAGAGTCCAAGCTATGCATCAGCCTCCGAAGCCTAACAAACGCGAGCCCACGTTAGCAGAAGGCAGCTTTGCTGTTTATGACAAAGCTGCTATCGTCTTTGCAAACACTTGGGAAAAACAGGCCAGTGAGAACAGCAGTAGCTGCAAGAAACTCCTCCTCCTTTTCTGTGCGCAAATGATTTAAGGCTGAAAATGTTTAACAACAAGTCTGAGGATGAGAAGTCCTCTGTGTAATCAGGGAGGAAGTAAAGAAACATAAGGAGACATAATGAGCATCTTTAGCCTGAATTCCCACTACGAAGTCTCAATACAATGATGAAGAAAGTAGTCATTCTTGGAGCTAAACTAGTCTCCCTCCAAATGTACTTTATTTTTTTACAAAAAGTGCAACATACCAACAGAAAAATGTTAGCAGAAACAAAATGGTATCATTCACCTTATGGAAGCTACTGAGCAGCTGAGAGTTTTCATTCATGCCTGCATTTTTAGAGGTTCAGAGGCCAGTCCTGAAACTTAAATCTTCCACATGCAACATTTTTTTAAGCGACCTCTTCCCTGACCTGCATATGAATGAATGAAATGTCATTTAGAATTCACATTTAAAATTCTAATGCTGCCAGCATCTTGTGTCTGTGTCAGGTAGGGCTCCATCCAAGCCACCTAGCATGCCTAGCTAGCAGGAGGAAGACACAGACATCTTGTCAAGACACTGTCCCCTTAGCAAGTCCCTAGCCCCAAGGCAGCACTGAGACCAGAAAGTACCACACCGTGCTATTTCCAGCTCGCACCAATCACTTCAAAACAAGCAACGTGGCCTCAATAAAGCGGGTCCAGCCAGTACTAAGTTTATCAGTAATAATGTCAAAGCTCCACAAAACTTTTCTTCCCACCACAAGTGCAAAAGGCCTATGCCAGGATGACCTTAGATTTTTTTTAGCTCATGAGTCAAGTTTGCCCACTGCTGTCATCTTCTAATCCAGAGCATGAGCCTGGCAGCAGGAAATGACTCCAGAAGCCACAGCTGTTGCAGAGTCCAGTCTGCATCTTCCAGCCCTGAGAACTACTTCATTTCTTTCTTTGATCAATGTGCACAAAACTAACCACTAAAAAGGGATGATGCCGCAAACCTGCTAGTAACAAACAAATTTCCACCATTCACATCTCCACTTCAAAAGACAGAGAAAGTCTATGACAGAACCATTACTTCCCTATCCACCTGCTTAGAGTTCAACTCCTTTGACACTTACTTCAGTAGCACCACACATTCACAGAGTTCTACCAACAAATCGTGTTCAACAGTCCAAAAGGCTCACAAAAAATCAGTACAGTACAGTCCATCACAGTATAACACAGAATAACTATTGTTCTTTATGGCAGAAAAATTTTAGGACAGAAGTGACTGACTGCAAATCCATGCTGCCATAAAGACTTGATGCCACTGGGAGGAAGAAGATTATTAAATGCTTTCTAGCCAATATTAAAAAAAAAAAAAAAGTCACTAAAGTCCCTGGCCCACAACTGTCATCCAGTTTCTTTCTCTAAAAAAAAAAAAAAAATAAAACCCAATCTCAGTGAAAAGACAGAGTGGAGAAGGACCTCCATCTAAATTTTGTTTTCATCACTTATTCTTAGCTCTTGCTGGCAAAGTGAAAACGTATAATGGAATAGAAAAGCAAAAACTGTCAGTACAGAAATCCCATTTCGTATCAGTTTACTTCAACATGCTACACACAAAAAGTTACCATTGCAGTTTGACACTGAATTTGATCCATAAGAAACACAGGTAAGATTCCTTGGAGTGTGTACAAGACTTCCTAAAGAGCCAGGAGAAGGTTATACATGTGTGTCTATTCCCCATCTGTAAAGTGGCAGTGGTACTTCCTTTATCTTGCTGTATAGCACTTTTATTTTAACCGAAACATTTATGCATGCTCTGCACTTAAAGGCAACTGGCCTAGCCACAGGTGGAGTCTCTGAGAACTACCAAAGTACTAATAGTATTATAAAATAAATACATTAACTCAGTAGATCAGTCTTTAATTTAATCAGTCAGGCTTAATTAGTCACCAGATTCCCGCAAACTCTTTTCATTGCGATCACTGTTTGACATATTCAGTGACAACTCGGGGGTAATTCCCCCGTCCAGTCCACGCGCATTACTTTAATCCACATATATCCCCAAATAACAGAAAACAGTCAAATTGCTCCCCAATTACTCTGCTCCATCAGGCTAGGAAAATCTGCAATGATGAACCATAGTACGAGCAACAGCTATGCCTAAATGTCTGAACAATAATATGTAAGGATTCAGAAACAGAACTGCTTATACGTATAGAAAAGAAATATAAGAATATCCATTTCCTAATGCTGGTTAAATTCCTCCGTATATTCAGGAAGGAGACCTTCAGCCCTCCTCACACACAAAATGGACATCAAAAGAAAGCATTAACGTAGAAACTTGACTACCCCCCCAATACCTCCTCCATCATCTCTCCTCTAAGGGAGAGAAGAAGGGATACAGCCTAATGAATAAGAATAAGACGTTCATTAGAGGTTTGTTTACACATTATTATTCAATACTAACTTTCAAAATGGACTATGATAAACAGGAGAAAGGTAATCTATACGTGGTATTATGCAGAAAAGCTGCTGTGCTTTAAATTCACCTCCTCCCTTAAAACAAATTACCATTTAAAGTATAGACAAATTTTTAGCTGGGAGTGAAGTGATTGCTTACAGAAGGGGTTTGGAGTGGGGGGAATTACTTGCCCACAATACAACAATAGTGCAAAGATAACAGAAAATTGGGTATTTTCATGCATAAACAAACACATTATTGTAGTACCCTCTGCATGACTTGCATTTGAACACCTAATTTACCAATAATCTTTAAAAACTCAAGGAAGAATGGAAAAAACAACACCTGTAGAATTCTAATTTGGGAACAAAAGTACCTACTCATCTTTACTCTTACATACTGTCCTTCATCTCACACTTTACCCTTCAGTTACTTAGTCTGCCTACCAAGACATGTCCAGCGCTAGAAAACAACTCATTGACATTTACGAGTCTAGAATGAAAACTTAATACTAGTGTCTGCAGGCTGCACATCAGCAAATCACCAAGTCCTGCCTAGCAAAAAATGAAATTAGGAAGGCACCCTTAATCAGCAGCAGGACTGCTGGCCTCAGCCTCTCCTCCCTCTCCTCCACTTCATAATGCCTATTATCTAACTGAAAAGGAAAACTTTGATCCTAATGGTTTCCGACACCTGATGAGAATAAAGAAACACAAAGGGACCTGGTGATGTGTTATTTAACGCATGACTGTTTTAATAGGGCTGTCTAATTTTCGGAGGCACGGGGCCCATACCCAATGCCCCTCGGAGCGACCCATCAGCTATTTGCCACATTCCATTCACCACATCACATGACTGAGCTATTGGCTGTTCCCGAAGGCTAAGAGTATACAAAGTCGATTAAACTATAGTTTCCCGGGTTAGAAAAGGTTAATTAGAGACAGAGCTAATAGCAGAGCAATTTGCTATACTGCAACGTTACAAAATTTTTTAGATTTCTGTGAACGGAAATCTAAGAACTATGAGCTTCAACCAGTTACACGTTACTGTATTTTTCAACCCTGTATCTGTCAATGCATTACAAACTTTGGTGTCTTTTGCCTACGTTTTTCACATGTGAAATCTAAGACACAATAAAAGATCACTTATAGTTCATCTTTGTGAAAGCTGAGTTTAAAAAAAAAAGATATATCTTTAGTTAAAGCAGGGTAGGCTGCAGTGTGAGTATTTATTTCAACGTGCGAGGGACTGTTCTGTTTGATTACCAAAACCCTTAATAAAACCTTTCATTAAATAAAATGGAAGGCGTTGATTGTGCTTCTTTAACCACTTTCTCAAATATTAATAATATGCTGAGACATTGTAAGCCTAACTTGTATCCAACAGCAAGTACCATAAACAGAAGGTCAAAAAGTATATCCTAAAGATTTCTATAATTCTGTCTTCAGCATTGCAGAAAAACATTACAGTGTTTTGGTTTTTTTTCAGGATTTTCTTTAAATCTAAATGCACAAACACTAACATAGTCGTGATTAATGTATGGAATTACTGGATAGCACATGGAACACCAAAGCCATCAGTGTACTTCAAAAACAAACAAAAAATCCAGAAAGATTAAAAAAGCATGACTTAACTTTTCTATTACATAAATGCTTAGGACACGACTTGACATGACACCTAATCCAATACATCAGCATCACATATAGCAATCACATCACAACAGTATAAACTTGTGCACTAAGCCGATCTGACCATTAACAGGAACAGAGGGGAGAACAGTTCTACTGCATTCTCTTCTAACACTGATGCATGAAGAAGTATTCTGCAATGGAAATATAAACAAACAAGAGCTAGTAAGGACAATTAGGTCAATTCACCTAAATATCTTGTTAGTGGATATATCCAAGGTCCTTTAGAGCAACTTCAAATTTCTGCACAGATGCTAGCTGCACTGAAAGAGCAAAGATTACCTCCGCTGTTCTAACAGGGTTCACGCTGGGCTGCAGAAGCTTCTGGTCACTTATACAGGACAACTTCTTTATTAGAACTTATTTTTGCCATTTTTTCCTAGGCTACCTAGATTCCCTGCACCCAAGTTTGGAAAAAAAAGTCATCTTCTATTAAAACACACTCAGCTCACGACAAGACCCCTACAACTCCATTTTTAATTAATTTCAGTGTAAAGAAGCTTACTGAGAAATTCTCAGAAATCCATCCCATACTCGGTATCTTACACATTCACAGAAGACATACTGAATTTCTTGTCACACAAGAAACTAAATCCTAAACCCTTGTTTTTAAAAACCTATTCTTAAGTAGGGAACCAGAGCTAGTATTTGCCCAGATAAAGCTGAAATGCTGTAATTATTTCTGGTTGAAGGAGAAGACAGCACTGGTAGATCAGACAATTTTTATTTGCAATGGAAAAAATATAAAATACGCACTTTTCTGTCACAAACTGCTCTCGCACTTCAAGCTCTAAACTAGATATTCCTGTAAAGAAAAGCAATTCCCTCCCTTGCCCCCCCTAAGTTGGCTCACATACAAACTTCAAAAATTTAAATGCTGAATTTTAAAGAGTACACTGTTCCTCTTCTGTAAAAATAGCAATTCTCCAGGTAGCCTGTTCAGTGCTTCTCCTTACCACCAAGTCTAACTCCATCATATCAAGGCAAAAAAATAATCCTGTCACCAAATAATCTGCCCAATAGACTCCATGCTGACTATTCACAATACTGACTGCTCAGCCATACCACCAACCATCCTAGGACTAAAGGACTAAACTAAAAGTTGTGAGAGAAGACTCTCAACGTGAGCAAAGACAAAAAGATGAAGTCCGATTTGGTTACCCTATAAATCATTGCCCTCCCCAAACGCCGCAATTTTTGTTCGCTATAAATAACAGCGGATGAAATGCAAGTGCCGTCCAGCACTGGGGTTGCACTGCCCTGCTAACACAACACAGCACACATCTCCTTCCTATTACAGAGGAGTAGCCAACAACATGCATGCTAAAGCTAACGTGCTCCAGAAGAAGACAGACCCTGTTCCACCAGTGTCTCATCAACAACAATAAGGATTACCACCATTCTGATTTATGTGACCACCAAAAACCCATAGGCAGACCAATTGTCAAACAACTGCCAGTTCGCTGCTTGCAAACCCTACTGGTCAAAGTTAATCCAGCAATACGGCGGCTGCAGCTCAAAAGCTGGTTTTGTATCCTACACAATGCTTCTGTCAGCACTTCGGAGACCCCAACCTGATTAATGACATTTGTCTGGGACCCTCCATGCACCCAGCATATTGTTGAAAGCTGCTGAAGCAGGACAACAGTTGCACCCTCCTTCACACCAGGCGTAAGCCAAACCTGTCATTCCCTGTTTAAAGTGCCATTAACTGGCCAGATTTACAGCTCCTAACCAGCTACTCCAAGGCAGCTCATTTTAAGGACTTCTATTAATCACTACAATTTACTTCAAGTCACATGGAAACTTGCAGACTCTTGCTCCTTCTATTCTGGGTTACATGGATAACAACATCTCATCCCCAAAGACTACCTCTCTGCTCTCATCCACAAGCTGTTTCAAAGCTCACACAGGCAGGAGAATTGTACATTTGTCGCTGTTTCTGGTAACATGAGCAGCAGCAGGAATTCTAGTATCATTCCAACCACTTGATTTATGTCTAGAAATAAAATTTTCAGACATTAAAGAGCCCAAACTGAAAGAAAGAAAAAAAAAAACACTTTAAAAACATGGCCTTCAGCATTACATGGGTGGCTTAAAAGAAAATTCACTATTATCCCTTCCACACCTGATCACTTACCAGTCCATGAATTCTGGAACATCGTCCTTTGAGCAGCAACTTACACACTGACTGCACGATACATCCTACTTTATAGACATGTAGTATTAACAATAGAAGGGATGTACCAATTTGATTGAAATCTCAAAAGGGAAGAGAAAATGACAGCATGTCCTTTGCTATACCCTCTCCAAAAAGGTAAGAGAAGCGACCAGGATGAAGCTGGAGATGACTCAGGTCAAGCAGGTGCCATCGGCTTCCACTCCTAGTCAAGTACCAAGGAAGTGGTCCCCCACCGTTTCAAGGGGCTATGGGTGGGGGCATCATTCCAAGTGTTTTCCAAGAAAGACAAGAGACAAAAGTTACTCAGAGAGATAAATGTATGCATCTCATCAAAATAAACTGCATCCCACTTTCTAACAAATTAATCCTTTATGCTTCCAGACAGCTCATTAACCATGTAAATTTTTTTTCTCTTACATGGCTTATCTCCAGTCACATCTGGCCTTTATTATCAGCACAATCAAGACTCTGCAGGCCAGGTTATCTACACAAAAAGCAATTACTTCTCATTTTGGTTTAATTTTACCATGCCTTTTTAGGTAGCTGTTACCTTAATGCCCGCCAAACGCCCTTCCTCACCAGTTTCCTAAGGCTCCAGAAAGTTGGGTGGAACACATTTACATTTATCGTGGAAAAGACAAAAGAAAAGCCTCCGAGATACCAAAGTCTTTAATGCAACCACCAAGAAGGAACAGCTTTATGCATTTGACTTCCCTTCCCACTCGTTCTGACTGATTATCCACGACCTTACGCTTAAAATTGCTACTCGGGTCAAACCCTTCAGAAGGCCTGGCTCGCCTATAAAGCACCAAGGTTAATCTTCAACAGATTCCATTACAGCCCATTCAGCTATTCTAGCAATGCTGTTTGAACACGCTTCCTCCACAGTGCAGGTCTTTTTCCAAGGTGGTGTTAGCTGTCTTGTTATTTTGAGAAAGCAGACTATGTCCTTTTCTTCAGCTCCCATACCCACCCCTCCTCATCGTGGAGGATATGGAACCCATCCCAGGCTTTCCCCACCCCAAGAATGAGGAGTATAAACACTGCAGCACAGTTACTAAACATGGTGACAAACTTCCTTTTGCTGCTGTTAAGCTTAATACATCCTTGCCCACCACTTTTTCCACTTCGTAGCAAAAAGCTATTTGCACAGAGAGGAGATGAGCAGCACTTTAATGCAAGCGGTTGCCACAATAGTTCTTCATTAGCCAGCCTTCGAGAGGACATCACTTGGCTAGCAGACGGCATACTAAAATTACCTTCAGCTTCGGACCATCACCTTTCTGTTTCAGAACACCACACTCAAGAATTAAATTGTATTCTGGCTTTAAGGCCAGTCCGAATCAAGACATTTTCTAAGCAGGAGCAAGCAAACACAGCCTCAGACATCAGACCCTGGGGCTCCAAAACAACTGTCTGCCACTCTCACCGTGAGGCTAGGAACTCTGCAGGAGGCAACTAGCTAAGCCTGTACCTACCCAGCCGATGTACATCCACACTGTACTGCCAGCTGTGATAGAAGGGAACTTGTAATTCTTCCCAAGGTTCTGAACGTACTGCGTATCTGCACTCTGAGCGTGTAGATTGTACTGGCAAAACCTAGCATGCTAGAAGTTAACAAAACTGTTCTGTACATAAAACTACTCAAAATATGCTACTCAAGTAGAATGACTTCAACACATCTAACAATCTATATCATAAGTCTATATAAATGCAGTGACAATTGTTAGGGAACACAGTTCTTCTTCATAACTAACATAGTTATGTATAGACATAGCAGTAGAGGTAAGCTTGAGTAGCCAACAGTCTACCTTTGGAGAAACCTGCTGTGATAAAACAAGCACTCAGTTTCTGCTTGGCCCAGCCCCTCCAGCTGTCTACTCCATCTCCCTCTAAAATTATCAACCCCTACAGCAGACTTAAACATAGGATACGTACAGCCACTCCATAGCCACCTCATCATGAAGTCCAGCAGCTTATAAAAAGGCACAACCTCGACCACTACCCCTGTGCAGACACACAATTTTGTTATGGATAGTTACACAACAAAAACTTCACCCTGCCAGCACAGCTCAACAAAACGGCTTACAGTATTAAAGACCACAGCATGACTTGCCAGATCTCATCTCTCAACTTCCGTACATAACAGAAGGTATCCTGAGCAAAGAAAGGAACTTCCCTCTCATCAACCTTCTTCCTTCACCCACACTGAAAGGCAGGCAAGGATGGGGACTTCACAGCTAGCTCTGAACTTAATGATGCCTGTGACTAAGTCTCGGTTGTCAGGAGACCAAATCACTGCCAGTCAGCCCTGAAAAAAGGGGCCACCCATTTCAGTCAAGTCTTTATTCGCATCCCAAAGATCAGCAGCACTCACACAGATTTTTCAAAGCTGAGCTGCATAAAACCATATAAAAGCAAACTAAAAAGAGCTTCATGAAGATTTAACAATGGGGACTCCTTTACTTCAATGACTTGATCAGAACAGGAGAGGCTCAAAATGAAGTATTTTGCTGCCTCACCATTACGGACTAGTGCTAGATGAGTATCTTGTATGTCCAGATACAACACAGCTCGAGCCTCACACCCAGGAAGCAGCCAGGCAAGACAGAGAAGGCGGCTCCGCAGCTGCCCTGTGCAGGCAGCCTGATCAACGACACACAGATAAAAGTTCAACCATGCGTGCATTTGGTGTGCAGCGCTGGGCAGTGCTGTCCCCAACCAATACAGTCAGGGGGTTAATATTCAGATGGCAGGTTTAGTCATGAAGAGATGCATTGCTGAATTGAATTTAGGTTCAGAAGACTATACCGAGCTTTATCCGCCTCTGAATCCTGGGGTGACTCTTGCTCACTAAACGCCGATATTTGTATGAATAAAAATGAAGGGATTTAACAAATCTTGTTCCAGCACACAGTTGTCAAAAAATCTGACCTTTATAACAGGAAAAAGAGGGGGGATTTAAAGGTTTAAAGAAGAGGCAGTGGCTGCCTGATGTATAACAAACCTTTGAAAAATTATGAAGCAGTGAAAATCCCCTACAGGTCCCAACAAAATGTGTCCAATTTGCATTCCTGCAAGCCTTCCATACACCACTCTGCTCCTGTGTGTACACAGGCAAATAAATCCCTAGGAATAATACAACTGGGACCTGAATCTGATCTCCAATATATTATTGCTCCAGAGCTCCATTCCAACCTTCATAAACGGCTTTTTTTGTTCCAGATAACTAAATCAAAAGCAGTCCTGATAAGCTTTCAAAGCAGGGAATGTGAGGAATGGTTAAATGAATGTTACAACTCAACCTATTACAGACTAGAGAGCATTACAGAAGAGGACAGAGGGAAAAAAAGGCATACATGACACTCCATGTCTGGAAGTCATAAATTCAAATCCAGAAGCACCTGCCTTTCTAAGCCCCTTTATATTAAGCCCAACAAAACTTGGTGCTGACTGTGCAAAGGAACATAAAGAACAAGAAGCGAGAAGAACTGTCAGACAAAAACACAGGGGTTTTCCTATTGAAGTTATAGTAGTTGTAAATTAGACACAGAAACGTTATGGTCTTAATGGGCTTACATGGGAACAGACAAAAATGCATTACAGAAAGTAACGGCAAGAGAGAAAAAAGGAACACAAGTCATGGAAAACAAAGCTGATTTTTTTTTTTTTTCTTTTAGAAAAGTATGCTCTTTTTGCAAGAAGATTCTGTGGCATTTAGGGCCTTTGCCCTAAGTACTGTTTGTAGACTACAAGAAACTCAGGCAGCTTTTGCAGTATAGAACTTCAGCTATGCACGCACTGGGTATGCTCCAGATGTCTATGTCCGTGCCACAAGTTTTGCCTTGCTTTCACCACTTTTTCTATCGCTTAGCAAAAGCGATTCTTCTCTCAAAACCAAGAATAAAGCTGCAGCATAAATATTTTACAATACATTGTCATAGCCAATAACGTCAGGTGTAATTTGAATTTGTGGGCACAAAAACTAAGATAAATTAATGCTTCGGGTGATTTTCATGAAGCGGAATATCAGCTCAGAAAATAACAGACACTGAAGTATCTCACAAAGGCAAGCATCACCCCTATTCCCCTGCAGCTCAGCACCCAGAAGGTGCTCAGGAGGAAGGAAAAGGTTAAAAAAAAAAGAAGTATCTATGTTCCCACTTAGATTCTATTTACCTACATATCCCTGTTTGCTCCATTCATAAGCTTACCTGCATTCTTGTCCCAGAATTAGCAACTAAAACAGCAAAGCATTCTAAAGATTTAAAATGAAATCTCTGTCTTTCGTAAAATTAAACAACTGCTATTATCAGAACAGGTCAATAATTCAGCATTTACTGACAGTAAATGAGGTTCAAATACCATATAAGCTTTCAGTATTACCTAGACAGTTGCAACTGACTGTTGAAGAATGCAAAATAGTTATACTTACAGAGATTAAATGTTTCCTATTTACGTGACAACACCCATCAACACAGCTAGATCAGAGTTACATGTACTTCTACAGCCAGCCTGAATAAATCATCATGTGGACACATCCAGAGCAAAGCCATTTTTACTGTGGAACAGTGGTCCTGGAAGAAATCCGTGCAGGAAAAATAGTTCCTCCAGAACAGTTATAACTATTCCAAGTCATTTTCTTTCCTCACAGCAGCAGGTTCAAAGACTTCTATAATTGTTCCAGAATTGTCGACTGAGCATTTTTTTTCCTGTTTTTATCTTTTTACTGAATATATATCTATCCTTTCCTTTCAATTTCATCTACTACAAATTCTCTACTGTTGTTCTTTCAGCTTCAATTTCTAACCCACATCTGGTTCACTTAATGTTGCAGAGCACTCCACGCAAGAGACACGTAACGATTAAAAATAAGCAAGAGAATATTTGTACATTTTCTACTGCTTTAAAGACTTCCAGTCAGCTTGCACATTAACAAGATAAAGAAAATGGACTACCTTTCCATTAACTAACTACAAATAGTTAGGCTTTTCTTTCACACCTCTTCACATTCAGAAACATGGTTTATGAGAAGTTTAAAATAAGATATCCCATTCCTCATGCTTATTCAACTTAGCATCATTCCCATATGCCTCGCAATACTACTCCACATTTCATTACATGTAATACTTCACAATTTCAAAGCCATTAACAAATAATCTTTTGCTTTCATCCTTCTAGATTTCTTTAGTATCTCGGTAACTGCAATTCTTTTTAGTATCACTGTGTGCGATTCATTTAACATGCTGCAGACAATCTCGGCGTTTTGCCTTTAGTTCACAGAACTCATCATTTTAAAATAAAATACAAATGTTGGGGAAAGGAACATCCTTTTACTAAATGCTAGTGAACACATGAGCAAATATAATCTTTTGACTATATGATGTTTAATTTCTGTTGTACTAGATGCATGATTAAAAAGTAGTTAATTGTAGGACATACTAACAGCTGATGCACAGAAAAGCAAACAACTGTTTACTAGTACCAGATGAGCAGTCAACACAGGTATCTTTTGACATAAAATTTCACCTTGCAACCACATCAAGTTCAGCCCTTTCAGTTTTATTCCAGGGTGAGCCAGGCAAGGTGGGGGGGGGAAGGTCAGCGCAGACTTCTTTTCTTTTTAAATGCACCATTCAGATACACTGTTCCTTCTGCTGAGGTTTACACTGCAAACGGCCTACACGCAAGTCAGGTGTGCTATGTAACACAGCTGGTAAATGAAATAACAAGTCCCAGGTCTCCTCTGTGACTGAGAAATGGTGAGATTTTCATCCCTGCTGAATTCATGGCAAAGAGCACAATGTTTGTACCTGGTACAATCAGGAGAAATAATAAAACAATCCTGATGGCTTGCAAATATTTTTGAAGAACTCCATACATGGACAGAACAGTTTTTTATTTAGGCACACAGGGTTTATCCAAAAAGTTTAAAGCAAAGAATTTCATATTCTACCCTACTGCTTTTAACTAGAGAAAGTTTTGGATAGCCTCTAGGCTAATTCAATTGCATCCTCCAGCAAATTAATCATTTTTTCCTATATGCCAAAGAAGATTCCACCATCGGTTTAGCACTTCTGAGGAACAAAAACACTAAGCTTATTACACGGAGGTTTGTGGGCCAGAATTTAGAACAGACTCATCTGCTCAGGGAAAATGCTGGCATTCATCTAACACTTTTTGTAAGTGCAGTTATTTACCCCCAATGCCCTTGGACGCGAATTCTCTGCCTCCACATTTGTGTGGTATGCTGTGCACCTGTCGGCTGCTAACCCCACCCCAGGCAGAGCTGCATCACGGGGCAGCAGACCGGGAGCAGCACGCAACCTCTCGGCACAGGCAGCAGAGCAAGCGGCGGACCTCGGGCAGCTACGGCGCACAAACTGGGCAGGGGGTCCGGCTTTCACACCTTCTTGAGCAAGCAGATGGAAAAACTGCCCACTGTATAAAAAATACCCTTCAAGCGGTACACATGAAGTTATTCCATGCTTTATGGAGAGGGAAAAAGCAGCATCAGCTACTGCTGATGTCTCTGTAGGGTGGGTTTTGTTGCTGTTTTTAAACACTGTTGTTTTTCTCAAGTTTCTTCACAAACAATTCAATTTGCCTTGAGACTTAGGTCAGTACCACGGTGGTTCGAGAGCCTTTATCCCTTTGCCAATCAGCTTTTGCTAGAGGAAAGCCTTGTAATTGGCATTTTCTACCCCTGCTTGTTTTCTAAATAGCAACTGCCAACAAAAGAAAGAAATTTTAAAATGGGCTTTTTTTTTTTCCTGGAACCAGGCGGGCTAAAACCAATTGTGCTTCTAAGCAAAAGTCAGAATTCTTCTGTATGATCATGTCCTGATTTTTTTTTAGATTTTTTTTTTCCACATTTGATGTCCATGCAGTGAGTTCTCCTCTGCCCTATTTTCAATAAGAGCTTAAACCTGAACAAAGTGTGTGCCACTGCTATTTAAACACCTCAGGATATATTGGCATCAATTCTCTATAGCTACTCCTATCGATCATACCATTTCGGGGAATGTTCCCACCATATGAACATATAAAAACAGAACCCAGCAAATGCGTCAGATCCTGCTTGTACCTTCGCTATACTGAAAGAGATAGGTCTAAGAAATATAGGAAATTGTTATTCAGACGAAAGGCAGACAACACTTCCTTTCCCAGAACAATCTGTCTCCTGCCCTGACAACCCGTTCCTGCTATATTTACCCAAGCAGATTTTGCCAGCGATATATTTCCAGATGCACTTGAGCCACATGTCGCTGTCAGTCAGCCCAAGCACAGTGGAATCTGAGCGGAGAGCAGCTCCTAGAAATCACTACATGTTAATCCATGCTTCTTCTGCTGCTCGCCTTTAGAGTTAAAGGAGACAAAATGTGTAAAGCATTATTCTCGGTTTATTTTGGAAGCAGTTGTGGGGACAAGAGGTACTTCATTTGATACAGCTATTTACTTCAACTGCTTTCTTTATGGCTGACGGAGACACCTGAACAGTAAAAAAAAATTAAAAAAATCTGAAGCATGCAGTTAAAAATAACTGTTTTTTTCAACCAATTAATACTGGTTGTCTAGAAAGCATTGTAAGGCTGTCTGAGAAAAGGCTAGATTCTAAACAAGGAGCTTACGGCTCTAACCTGCCATGGGAGAACTGGCTCATCATCCAGGGGAAAAAAAAATTGCAATCTTTGTTGGAGGAAAGCAACACAGATAAGCAAGGAAGATCAGTTCTAGACCTCAAGACAGTTCAATTTAAAAATGCTGA
This sequence comes from Cygnus atratus, assembly GCF_013377495.2. Classification (NCBI taxonomy): domain Eukaryota; kingdom Metazoa; phylum Chordata; class Aves; order Anseriformes; family Anatidae; genus Cygnus; species Cygnus atratus. The sequence continues at coordinate 20,770,963 of NC_066368.1, forward strand.
CCATCTAAATAAGCTGAATTGTGAAGTAATAAAACTAGGTTCAACTTAAAAGCTAGCTTTGTTTCTTCTGAGCTAAGCCCATTCACTATTTTAACAGCTATATTCTTTCTATATTCTATGATACACTTCTGATCTTATCCCATCTCTTTCCAGCCCTAACTGTACCGCTAGCTTCTTATATTTTCCGTTTTATAGTCTACTTCTTATGCAATTATCTTGCCTCTCTCTGAATTGCTGAATTAAGTTCCCCGAGTTTCTTTTGAACAAAGGACCAAGCAAACTTTTCTCCACCTCTGTGTTTTTAAAAAAATCCTCTTCACAGCTCCTGCCTCCCTCAATACAACTTCAGCTCCAAAGTGCATTTTTTGAGACTATGGCAATGGAGGAAAAAAAAAAAAGTCACCCTTAAGGATCTTACTAGCAGGAAAACTTTGTTGTTAACATTGCTGGTCAGCCAGTGGAGCCAAGGTACTTCTCAGCTGTAGGCACTATGAGCCTTCCAGAGAAGTGGATGGAAGCTAAATCAGTGATGCAGCAAGAAGAGGTGAACAGAGGAGCTGAAAAGGTTTTAAACTGTAAATATCCTTCCTTTGGCTCCCTCCTCCCCTCTTCTGGAAAGCACAGACAGGCAGTTTCAACCTTTCCAGGGTTTATTTAACTGGCTTAACAGAGGGTCCTAACAGGTCACAAATAAGCTTTTTAAATAAAAAGCACAAGTTGAAATCAACTGTGGATATATCAAAACTGATGGCCAAGCCAATTTTATTGCTCAAAGTGGAATTAAAAATATTTGCAGCCCTCTTTTAAAAGCAGATTCACGTAAAACCTATTCAGCTAGTTGAACGCAAGCAGAGGTTCCTCAGAAAAAAAGGCAGTTTTGACCCATTCTTCTAAAACAAACAAGTGAAAAAAGAGCTAGTATTGTTTAAAGACAAGTACGTCCTTTAGAACAGTTTAAATTATTCTCGCTACATTAAAACCTGAAAATTGTAAAATGTTTTTAGTTGAGACACCGTTCCTTTTTCTTTAAATCCCATACACCACCGTGCTTTTGTACACTTTGTTTTTCAAATCTGTAACACTGGAATACTTGTCAAGGATCTAACTGGCACACCATACCAGAGGAGTGGAGACCAGCATGACAAGAAAGAAAATAAGCATCTTATGGGTGGTATTGAAAGATGTTAAAAATTAATGGCCAGTGCTGAGTAGGATGAAGTGAAATGTAGGCAAAATATGAACTGCATTACATTTTAGAGTTTATTAGCAGCCTCGTACAGCTGCTCAAATTCAGGCATCTAATACGGGGATGTGAACAGCTGGTACCATCACCTGCTGTTCCTGCAGAGTGAAAGCGAGTGTGTGACCTTCCGCTGCAGCACACGAGCCCGGTGCATGTGAACAAGTACCAGTATGGGTTGCGAAACCCAATAGCATTAAGAACCGCCATCCAAAATGACACCGTACAGTTTAAAGGTGGCTGAATGAAAATGAACTTCACCTTGAGGTTTTTAATGCATTGTTAGTAAACGAGAAGGGCATAAAACAGCTCGCCAAGTTTAAGTTGTTGCCTCTGACACAAGCTTTAGTAGTTAGTTACCAAACAGCCATTAAACCAAGCATTCCGGGATGCCTACTGTGGCCTCCCCCCGTTACTTCATACTACATCTCGTCAGCAATTTATTTTTCTTTAAAGAAAACCATAGCTGTCAGTTGTTCTGTTGTTTTTTAAAATGTCTGAATCTTTTTATTCCCCTCCTGCATCCAACACTCTGAAAAAGAGGAAACCATTACCCTAATAAAACATGACTGTTTTTTTTTTTCCAAATGTACAAAACATGGACATTTCTTCCCTTATGTTCTTAAGGAAACAGAAGCCTTCATGATGCAAGTGTTCATACTCCTTCCTGCACCAAGCAAAGAAGTTACATGCTATATAAAAGACTGTTGTTCAGGCCTGCTAGCAGTGCCAACACAGAAGGTTAGATGTGTAAGTTCCTTCCATTCATACAGCGAGTGTTGATTAGGTCAACAGAAACACACTCAACTCTGGAAAAACGGTCCACAATTCAGCTTTATTTTACCTTCATTAAACCATTGCTGTACCTCTCCACCAAACCAAAAGCTAATTTTCCCACAATATCACAGCACTCCTGTTTCAACTGAAATAGCCTTTTCCTGTTGACCGTAACATATTTTAACAGACCAGTAAATATTTGGCAAACATATTGGGCAAACACACTTCCTACACCTTTGTGTTCACCATGAGCACCACCACTTAGATAAATATTCCCAGGACTGTATTCTCCCAACGCCCTGTATCAGTGTGATTGCTTCACGTCTGAGGTGATTTCACACTGAGGCACAATGTACTTAAGAAAGGAGAAGCACAGACAACATTTTATAGTGCTTGTTAGATCTTCAGGCTGACTGAATGTATTTGCATTTCAGATTCTGAAAACCCAAATGTTTTAACAAAGAGCCATGCACACAAAGCAAAACAAAGCATTTCTGAACAACAAATGGGTAAACCTCAGACTGATGTGAAAACCAGCTAATGACGTCTCCCTCCTCCCATGCTGCTGTGACAGCCATCTTAGTTATTACAGAACTATTACAGGCCACTATAAACTGTCTAATCCAGCTTTGAAGAACGTCCAAGTTCCTAAGTGCAGTTAGCAAAGATGCTTACATAAGCAACCATATTCTACCATCGCCACGTTTGATTTCTATAAAGCCCCTCCCCTAGACCTCATAGACTATTCTCCTTCAGTACACAATGATCAAGATGACAACCTCACCTTGATTTACATCAACAATACCTCACATTTATAATTTGCCACCTAAATTATTTAAGCAGTTAATCAAGAGGTAAATGGAATCTAATTTGACAGCCGCTTGGGAGACTTCTTCACTGTACTAAGAAAAAGCACAATTTATTGAAAAGTAACGGGCACAAAGACACATTTCAATAATAAACTTCCCCCTAGAATTAAGTTAAACTCAACCAAAGGCAAGCAGCATTGTTCTGAAATCTCTCATCTCATTTAAGTAACAAGGTAGCGCACACATACGTCAAGAACTACTAACAGTCATGCAAGAAATTCACACTCCTGCACCAAGGAAAGAAGGCATACATGTTCGGAAAAAGACCGCCTCTGTTTTTAACTTATTCCTAGCCACGTTTAAACAGTAAATTAGTAGACCAAGGACAAGACTGGAAATCAGAACTTCTGGAGTGCTTATACACATACAGACAATCAAAGTACCACCACCATCACCAAACAATTTATCATATTCAGCTAACAGGCATTAATCAAGTGCGCCCCTTGAGCATGACAATTGTGTAATTGTGATTACAGTGCAAAATACATCCATGTAAACTATCACAGAAACAATTTACCTAAGTTAAATTATCTTAAACTAAAATATGGATTTTAATGGGATAGCTAAAGCCAACATCACTTTGAACTTCAGTTGCACTGCATGTATGTGCAAGCTCTCATCTGACACGTTGGGTTTTTATTTTGTTGCCATAATGTCGTGCCCTGTTCCTCAACTGTCATGTAACTGCACACCTTTCTTCCACAATGCGCTGGCAAATAATAGTAGCTTGAACCGACAAGTTTTAACTTCATGATTGCACCATGCAAAGAGCACAGGCACATTCAGTTCAGGAAGTTCAACTGATGAAGAGTGTGTCTATCCACACCCCCTAAACTAACTGAGGAACGTCCCAATATAATCAGGAGTTTAAAGGAAGAGCAGGTTGTCTTAACACTTAAAATGGCATTTCCAAGTCACATGGATACGGTATATGATGCAATACAAATGCTGATTTATCATCAACTTCCCACAATAACTAAGACTATTTGATAAAACATCTTGAAAAGGAACATTTATTTTCTACAATTTTGTGATGACCTGTACTCATTCACCATCCCTAGATTTACTTGTATACAGTAAATCAATCGCAGTTTATCCTTCCTCACTGTATTAATAAATTTATAGATTTCAATTCACTCTCAAACTTTTTTTCCCAAAAAGTATCTGTTGGCAATACAAACACTTGATTGAACGCTCTTCAAACTCATCCATGACATATCATTTCTATCTCTTTCACCTCAGTATCTATCATATCACAAGACCCAAGACCCAACCTTTAATCCACTATATTACAGACAACATATAACAAATTTTCCATTCTTTGTTGTATTTAGAGGTGCCGTAAAACAAGTTCAAGTCGTGCCACCTAAAAGATGACAGGAGTTATTAAAGGACTGGTGCAGCTGGAAATTTTAATATCTACTTCCAGGACAAAGTGGCTTTCGTGTATCATTTTCTAAAGACAAATTTCAAAAGCATTACCTTGACCTGTCTTTTTTTTAAAAAAGCTTACAATAAGAAGGTCCAAAACAAGTGCGAAGAAAATGCTTTTTTCCTGACTGTAAAGTAAAAAAAAAAAAAAAAAAAAAAAAAAAAAACTTCAGCAAATATATACTGTACAACACTCAGCAGACAAGCTAGGTACAGTTACCTTAAAGAAAAAAAACTCATGCAAGTTCAGCAACAAACAAGCAAGCCTCACAAGTGCACATCACTCACTATTAATGTCCCCATACCAATCAATTTGGTATTTTAATAGCAATTTTATCCATCGTTCTGCTACTTCTGTACTTACCTTGAATACCTCCCATTCTACTTGTCTTCTTGGTGGCTTTTGTCTTCTGCAACAATTATTGTGAGAAGCTGCACTTTATGACACATCCCTGCACTACCCCTGAGAACAGGACATTTTGCCTCATTGAATCCTCTTTCAAACCTCTCCTTCAAACTCACATCTTGCTACAAATCTTATTAGGGATCAGCCAACAATGGCCTATTTGAAGGACAAATGGAAGTAGTCATTAAGAAAAACCTTCAAGTGTTTAACAACTTTATATACTTAATGACCTCTCTACTTCCACCCTCTAAAGCTACAGATTTTTTGAGACAAGGAATGTTTTTGTATGCATGCTGCATATATGTGACCAGGACGTGGCATTTCTATTACATACCTATATAAATATGCACCTGCACTTTCTGCCACAGGTATTGCTTCCTTGAAGTTGACCACCTGTGAGCCATTGTTTTTAACTAGTTAGATGGCAGTGATTTAGTGAAGAAAGAGGACAGCAAAGAGAAGGAAAGCTGCGAGAACAGAAGAAGGGCTACATATTTAATGAAGTCCTACTAGAATTCAACACTTTCACATACACTTCTCCTTCCAGAAGGTTTTTACTACCATGCAAATAGCTTTACTGTCTCTTAATTGGCCACAATCACTCTTAACTGGTCTCAAACAACCACAAAGACAGCAGGGTCAAAAACACCTGGAACAAAACCTCCATGGATAACTTAAGAGGAACCTTAATTTCAGCGGAGCATCTGGCATTGCCCTTCTACCAAATCAAACTGCAATTTATAGCCCTCTAATGTATGTACATTAGGCCATTTCCTTTATGGCTCCACTTCACACAGAAGCAGTAACTGAAGGAAATAATGGAGTGCCCAACAAGTGGGAAAGTAATTGCTCAACAAGCGTGGAACAAGAGAGAGTCAGTTGCGCACCGTGCACATGTGGCAGCTCTTCAGAGCCCAGCCCTGCAGTGGTAACAGAAGGCTGGTGTTAGAGAACAAGTACACTACAGGAACTCTGCCAAGCAACAGCCAGGAGCGCTTGTCCATCTAAATCCTAGGGTCCTTACGAATTAGGGGTCAGGAAACAATTCCTTCCAACAGCACCACCTCCTGCCTGTACCTGCCAGTCATTAGCCACGCACAGTCAGGAGACCAGCTCTGAGCTCTAGTCTTACACTACACACAAAGAACTGTATTAGAAGGATGCTAAAGTGGCATTGCAAGGATGGTGGGCAGCAGAAGGGACAGTTCAGATGCCCTGGCTTTAAAAGAGATGCAGAAATACCTTGTGTGAAGACCGTCTTAATGGTTTTGGTTGTGGATTTTTTCCTCTAGATATTCCCATAGTCACTCCATTTCTTTTAAATGTATTCAGGAAGTTTCTTACAACTCAGAAACACAATATAGAATTCAAACATAAAAGCTAAAATGTTCTCAAACTAAGGTTGCTACACAGCCTCACTCTAGCCCTTTCTGCCCGTTCAGTCTCGATTACACATCCTCTGTTACAAGCTTCCCCTTCCCAGGAGTCCCATTCCACCCAGTACCCTGTGTTCAAAGCCTCACTGAACAACTCAGCGACCAGTGAGACCAGTGACCCTGCACCCGACTCCTCACACTTTGCACAAATGCTGCCCCACAGACAACAATAGAAAAGCCTTGCGAAAAGGTTACAGTGCTTGCCTTAGTGCATGTATAAGCTTCAAAAATAATAAGTTATTCATCAAGCACATTCCTCCTCTTTCTTCCTTTATATTGAACTAACACAATTTTCACGTTAGTTTCGGGCTTGAGAAGTTTACATCCCAGAAATCTCCCAGTGCGGTCATCATTCACAGGACACAATAGTGTCACTCCAGGAAACTCACTTAGAAAGTAAAGGAAAAATACTAGCAACCACCTGGAAAGAGTCTGGCTTACGATTTCTCCAGTAACACCAAGAAAATCTACGCCAAAAACGTCAAAAGAAACCTGTTATCAGAGGGAAAGTCAAAGACCTTAGCCATAAAACAGCCTTTTGCTTCATTTGATGCTACAATGAAATTAGAACAAAGATGCACCTCTCTCAAAGACAGTATCTAGAACTACTTGCAGCTTTAAAGCAAAAATAGTGTATTGATTTACATTCTCTCTGCACTTGGAAGGATGTATGCCCTTTTGAAGACTAGGAAGTTGCTTTAAAAATGACAAATTTACTGCAAAGTCTGAATACAATATACAAGAATCAAGTAGTCTGGATTCAGCCTGCAAGCAAAGCACCAGATTAAGGTTGTCACCATAATATTCCTATTTCTTATAGCAAAAAGATGATAAAAAATATTAAAAGAAATGAATTACCACTTCTGTACACTATGTTAGATCATCTGACATGGATTAAAATTGCATTTCCACCTGCTAATTAGCAAGGCTGAATTAAAGTTATGGAAGAAACCTTACTTTCTCAATTTTTAAGCATTCTTACACCCTTTCCACTCTTCTTAAAAAAAATAGAGAGAGAGCATGACAAAAGCTACATGTTAGCCAGAGTTGCTTGGTCTGAGAAAAGGCCCTACATTTATTTTTACTACTCATTTACCACTTCTTAAAATGAGATCTTAGAGGAAAAGTTCAGGCATTAATCCCAAATCAGGATAAAAGTTCTGTATTGTTTCATCTGAATGTCAGATTTTCCTTAAAAATTGAGCTTCCAGAGATCAGACATGAGAAAATGAGTGCGCAATCAAATCTACATACCAGAAAACTGATGGCTACAGTAACAAGTATATTAAATCGGTACACTGGGCAAAGGTTCTCCTATGGTTACAGTCATTTGACCTTTAGCCAGCTCTTAATGCCCCAGCCAACCCTCTAAAGATGGAGATTTGCAGCAGCAGCTTCTTGTCTGAAATAAGCCATGAAAAGATTCTTCTGAACCCACTGTACAAGCATTCATTTAAAATGTCATGAATGTGCATGAAATCTGAGTGCTTCTAACAGCTTACTTTGCAGCTTCTGTTTAAATGCACTGACTCTGAACCACAAGAGGATAAAAGGACTCAAACCTTCCAGTCTGGCACTCATGGCCCTAAAATATACACAAGCACCTCTTCACAGGTGTGTTTACCTAGTTTAAACCTTATTTAAATAGACTCTTGATGCACACACTTTCCACAAACACCTGCTTCTCCCACTGCACTGCTGGCTTGTACAAGGCAGTTGCATTCAGTTATTTTCTGTCCTAAAACCATCCTACACACCAGTAAGCAGGAATTCAGTCACAAAAATCCTGGTTACTGACTCATCCTCCCAGTCAGAGCAAAGCACAAATTCTGCCTTGAGGAGAAGGACTACAGAAGTACCTGCTTTCACCTACACATCAAGCCGGAATCGTCTAAAGACTCCAACAGCAACAGCAAGACTTAAGAAAACCCAATCCTCACCAGCTCATGGAAAAAGCAGCTTATAATGAGTTTGTGTTTACAGTCATTTTTGGTTACAAAACCTCTCCCAGCTGAGCTCAAGAGCATCCTAACTTAGAAACACTCAGGAAAGAAAAGATGCTCCGTTACCACTGGATGTCAAAAAGAAGCTTCCTTTTGTTGACCTAAATCCATAACAAAACTGACAAAGTGAACAGACTTAAACATCCAGACATGTTTTCTAGATACTCAATGTACTTTAAAAAGCAGTCAAATGAAAGTTGTGGCGCAATTACCCTAGATGGGAATCTGTATCAGTACTGAGGCTTCCATCAGTTTTAAAATAACCTTTGAAGACCTCAATTTCAATTTTGCAAGCCTAGACAAAGCTTGATAGTCATTGTTTGCATGCGGTCATAACTCAGGACAGTAACTTGTGTTTTTTTCTGAGCATTGGAAACATGAGACATCATATCAGACAGGCTTACGCTGCTCATCTTAGTTCAAGATTCAACTATTAAGTTTATCTTGGAGTAACATATGCGCCACCCAAGATGAGAGAACATCTATTTTTCTGTTTTTCACGCAGCAACTATCAACATTGAAACATATCCAGCATGCGGAAGTGTAAAAATGGCATAAAATAGAACCAATGAGAGGGGATCAGAGAAGACATGCTGTCCATTTTCAAATTATTAATCAGCTCCTATAAATCTACATAAAATTAAATTTCACTGCTAGAATTTTAGAGAGTAACATCATTCCCTGTAAATCAGGTCCAAGGCCTTTCACTAGGTATGCTGAATTGCAGAAATGAAGCTACTCTTACCATAGGCATGGGTTTGTTTGTGCTGAGCAACAGCATCTTCTCTAGATGTTTTCTTCAGGAGCCCACTTAGACATTACAATGGGATGGGATACCACTAGATAGTTGCAGGCAAGGATTTACTATTTTTGGTAATCAAATAAAAGACATTATGTAATTTACTTACTCTGGAGGAGCAACACTTTGAAATGGGGATCTTTAGCTGTGGGAGGTATACAGTGCATCTTTATACCCTTGACCAGGGTATTTCAGCATCACAGTCACGACAGAGTTAATACCCACTAGCTCAGAGGAGAACAAAAGGTACTCCACTGCAACATGCCTAACATTTACATTGCCTCTCTTTGCTCATTAAACAGGTTTTGGTTAAATAATGAACAAACTGTATTACAGACTCCGATGAGAATTCCAAAATTATAAATCAACTGGTAAAGCCCAGAGGAGAATGAAGGGAGTGGGAGGGAAGGAAGGATAATATTGACTAATATAAAGGGCGCAGCTTGACAGTGGATATTCCTGCCACACCTGATCAAACATGCTCCATGGGGGAGGGGAAGGGGGGGCGAGAGCAAGAGGGGAGATGGGACAAGGCAGCCTGAAATTTGCATCCGGAACAGATTAAAATGGGTTCTTGGGGGATTGAGAAAATACATAATATATATTACTATAAATGCAAAATTGTACTAAAAGCTAACTCAAATGTCAAAGATTACAGCTTGAATAAATTTAAATATAAAAGCAATGTGTTTCCATGAGCTAATGAAAGAGACATGAAAGGAAGGTCTAGGAAAAAAAATTAAAAAAAAACCTCTGCCCCCACCCCCAAATAATAATAATTAAAAATAATAATAATAAGCTTGGACTTTTCATTGCCTGGAAGATGAGGCAGTAGACTCTGTATCAAAGTACTGCTTGAAAACCAGTCTGTCTAAAACGAAAAAAAAGAACATAGCAACGATGTCCTATCTCAAGACACTAGTCTATAAATAACAGTCATTGAAGCTGAAATTACCTGCTCAAAAGAACCCCATGTAATCAAACCAATATGCTATCATCATCATATATAAGCAATTACTAGCTCAGCGTAAACCTACTTACATGATGACTAATACTCACAGAGAGTCTCTCAGTACGTGGAATTTGGCTTTCTCTAACGTGAGCAGATACTCAGCTTACATTTTTTCCCAACAAGCCAACAGCATATTGCATCCAGGAACTACAGATAAATGGCCAGCCCCTGACATTTGCTCATATTGCATTTGTTCAAGCATCCCGACATCTCCCCACGTTGTTGAGAAGAAGTGCCATTTGCAGTAGTGGCAAAGAACTTCACAAGTCTCATCTTCAAAATTTTATCTCATAGAAGGACAGATTAGTGCCAGGAAATCGTCCTCCTAAAACAATTTTGATGATTGTATGCATATCTTACAGAAGATGAGTGAGCTTACAGAAATACACAAATCCACTCATTTACTCTGGGGAAAAGCGTAACACCCACAACAAAGATATTATCCAAAAATACAAACTGCAGGAGTTGCCTGTGATGTCACGACCTCACAGAAGAGTTCTGCTCACACTCAGGGGATGTTCACCAGGCAAAGAAAAATAAAGCACTACACTTGCAGGCAGCCACGAACAAGGAAGGAATAATGGCTTAGAGCTAGCACAGGTCCTCAGCACCTGGAAGGGGCACTACTGTAGTTCTAGTGAACATAGTTTTGAAGGAATTCCAGGCTCAGCACTGACACGAGAACAGGCACACTCTGCAATGAGAAATGCGAAAAGACCATCTCAAATGTCAGCTGTAGTTCTGAACACTCACTGTGATAAGGTGATCAGAAATAAGGCTTTCTTTAGAATATTGCAATCAATAAGAAATTTTGGGAAGAACCAGCAGAATGTCACATGCAGCTCAGCATGAGCCTCACTTCCAGACTCTCAATATATACTGGGGTTAAATAGCTACTCCTGAAACTATAAACAGAGAAAACGTGGGTGGAAACAGGGGAAAAACTGTCTGGGAACAAAAACCTAGTTATAATCCACATCACAGCCATATGCTCTACTTCTCTAATTAATACAGAATCCCAGCTCCTTTCGGTGCAACTGGTCACACAGTAAAACACTCAGACCTTGAGTCATTCACCTCAAGATTCAAGAGGTGCAAATGGAAAGTGAAGTCTCATCTTCACTTCTTACTGATACCAAATGATGAAACCCAACAAACCAAAGAATTTAAGGAGAAACCCAATAATGGGAGCCACCTTTCCAAGCAGATTTTTCTAGTCACTCACAGATCAGAAAGCATAAACAAAGCACAAAAAGATTATACATAATAATATAGCAGATTTCCCACATTACTACAAGCTTCAGTATAATGAAAAACACACATACGTAAACACACACAAATATATACATACACACACAATACACACACACACACGGAGGGATGGATGTGTCCAGATAGTGGCAACAGTAGTATTTGTATGCTAGTTTAGTACTCATATTATTCATCTGGAAAAGCATATACTTATTAACTCTTTTCTCATTATTCAGTATATGATCTCTAGGTAGTAAATAGAATAAAAAAGTACACCTGCACACAGAACACAATATAACATTTATTTGCACGTACCCTAGAAGGTACACGTACCTGCTGATTTCTGCATAAGCTTACCTGTTATATTATTCAGCACTTCTTTTAAGACGCTAAAGCTATGCAGCAGGGGATCCCTTTCTTCATCCTATAGGTTATGTATAGGAAGGAAGTCATTAATAAAGCAAGAAGACAAATCTTAATGATGGGTATGTAAAGATCTCACCTTCACATTCAAAGAAGTACTGTGGGTTGAGTTTATCACTGTCAGCCTGTTTACTCCATCAAAATCAAGAGCAGCATTTTTATTTTCCTTCTCGTGCTACCCAATGCTGTACAGCTTAAATGTCAAAGAGTACGTTCAAGACGGAGCATTCTACTTTGGTTTTACTGTCCTTAGAAGTATTTCTGATTAGCCTTCCACTGTTCAACAAATTTCAGAGCAGATCTACCTCACACCATATTGAAATGGCTCATCTGGATTTGCTATAATGTTAATCTATGCAGATTGTAATGGGAACAGAAATACAATGACATTTGGTGCCATTAAAATAACTTGAAGAAAGAATCACAGTATGAAATTTATATGAAAAGCTGCATCCTTTAGCCTTAGTTTATCTCTAGGATATTAAAATAAGGAGGAACAGCAGTTTCTCCAAGCTATGTACATCTGCAGCCACACCTCCTAAGGGGTGGCAGTGAGCACTAATGAAGAAATGCCCGTTAGAAGGAACCCCGCCCTCTGACAAACTGAAAGCACTTGGGCTGGGTGACAGCCACCTGCTATTCACATGGCATTCTGAAGTGCACCACAGGCACACATCTACGTTGTGGAAACCATAAACTGACCAAGGCACCATTACTTAGCAATGGTGTGCTTTTAATAGCACAGGTATGAAACTATTAATGGGTTCCGTTCAAGAGTGCAACTAGCGCTCACAAAACAGAGCTAAAACAAATATACTTTGCCACATGAAAAATTTAAAACTACCGCCGTATATAATGACTTCCCCAATTGTTATTTCATGGCTTCATGATCAGGACCATCATCTGTAATGGGGTACAAAATATATATACAGACATTCCCCTAAATAAATAAATAAATAAAAACAATACCTTTAAAATTCCTGATATGATAGAAGATAAAAAGTCTAAACGAGAGATTCTCATGTGGAATACAATCAGGGTTTTGTTTGCTTGTTTTCAGGGTACACAGGTAGGAGATTTCCAGCTTCGTACCTCTGACAGTCACTGACACTCAAGAAGCCAAAACTGCTTAGCGTGAAACAATGCAGAAAAGCATTCCGACTTTAGCTCAAAAGTACTCTTCAGAGTGCCAAAAAGATGGACGAAGTTTTCTAAAACCAGACGGTTTCTGCCATAGCACGAACAGGTAGCAACAACCTCAGGTAACTTACCAGATGTGTGTGAGTGCTCCACCGGGCATTACGCTTTATGGCTCCCACCACCGTGTTGATTTCACCTTGTACAATGTAGATGTTTTTATCCACCATCCTGACGACCCTGAAAATAAAGATAATTCAATTAATTTTCAGCCCCTCAGAATCATTGCCTTCCTCAGACAAAGTATCGAGTTGGCCCTAGTCAAGCAGGAGGCCTACAGAGATTAAAAAAAAAAATAAAAATAACCCCACCACTTCTAGATCTTTGTTTTGCGCATGCAGGCGAACACTTTTTTTTTTTTCCCCCAAAAAGAAGACAAAAGGAAGGTAGTTTTCCACAAAGCATGTTTTCAAGAACATGAGAACAGACCGTTAGTTAGAACGGGACATCCGCAAAGCAAGACAACTTCACCAAGGCACATTCCTCTTTTTGCCAGCATAAGTAAGTTCAGAGAAAGATACAGTGTCAGGGTACCAGCAGGCACCCCCATGACAATGCCACAACACACTCATCTCCTGCACTTACGCAAAGTCCTGCAGCTCTAAACAGAACACAAAGCTAATCTTGTACTCCGTTAAATAAGCATCAGAGGCTTGAATAAGCTGCCTAGAACAAAGCTCTTTGGGACTTGAAACTTCGACAAAATAACATCGTTTATAAAACGCGTTGATTTCACACCTGCTTCAGGAAGAAGACTTCTTAAGAAAGAGGACACGTACAAAACGGAAAGAGCAAGATCCCACAAATGGGCAAAACCAGATGGAACATGGGGAGAAAGTGTGAAAGCAAAAAGCAGACGTTTACACTCGCAGAGCCTGAGGGAAAAGCTTAAATCTAATGTACCCAAAGAGAAAGCCACAAGAGAAGAATTGTACAAGAAGAGAAATATTTTTAACAGCCTGAGAAAAAGAAACCAAGAGTAGTCTACTACAGGATTGTTCTCTCTCCACTAGCTATAGCCCAGATATAGTGGAGCATAAACAAGTAACGATGGAGAGGAATGAACAGACATCACTGTTTATAGAGAATAAACAGGACTTATAAAGAGTCCAGAGTCAGACGACACCATGTCTGCAAGCAAGAAGTACTTAGTGAAATGGTAGATGATAATGAGACTTTTTCAGAAGATATGAAAGGAACACGAGGAATCCAGTTTTAAATCCCATCAGGACATCCATAAGAAAGCAAACGACTGAAAACAGATGAAACGCCAATCACAGCACTTCAAATCCGAGAGGCACATTTAAAGGACTCCATTGGGGGGGGGGGGAGAAGAAAGAATATAAGGATTTTTGCCCGTGTAGCAAAAGCAAAGCTGGGAGGATGCAATTTTGGTCCATCACCCCAAGCTTCGGAAACACCGCCACACAAATCTCAGAACAGACATCCTGGATCTGTCAGGCTTGGCTGTAATTAACATGTTTGAATTATCAACAACACTCCAAATATACAAATATCCTCTGAGCAAAAGAGATTAATTTGCTTCAGGACTCTGTAAACAAGAAAGAAAAATATAAAACGATGCCTTATCAGGGGAGAGCATCCGATTTGTTGTTTCGATTTTGTACGTTTGCAACAGGATGAACAATCTTACAGCAACACTGCTTCTTACTTCATTCAGTTAGTTAGAAATAACGGCATTCCTGAGAGCTACGCAACAAATTAGGGGCAAAGACAAAAACACTTTATAATACAGGAACTGGCATAAGAGACCAGATCAACAGTTTCTCATTCACTGCTGGATGATTCAGAAAAATAAACAGCTGTGCCAAGTAGTGTGCTTGTGCCCTGAGGAACAACAGTTTACAACCTCCCTCTACATTTGTAGGTAACAGAACCCCAGGCATTTCCCTACTCATCTGTCCAATGCTTGAGAGATGTCCCCCTTCCTCAACAGTAACTTATTTCATGTATTAGTTACATGACTGCTTTAAAATATGATCCATAATATTATGCTTTTTTTTTTCCTACCTCAGCACATCATCTTTGTTTCAGTACAACACATTTATGGGAGATTTTATCTCCCCTGTAAAATTCCTCCCTTATCTCTTCTTTCAGCAATTCCAGTATTTTCCACATCTCTACGTGGAAAATCTCAGAGAACAGAACACCGCTCCACAAAGGCACTTTTAAGGAAATGTTGCACATTCAAATTTGTCAAAACCCAAGTTTCACTGCCTTCACTGTTACAAGCTAACGCTGAGCACGTAAACCTCGCAGTGCCATTTGAGGCATTCAGCAAACTGACTTCTAGAAGCAAAGGCTCCCCTAACCTGATTTGGAAAAGCACGTAAAGAAATAGCAAACACGTGTATCACATGCCCTGCGCACGCGCTGATACTCAACAGATACAGTTCCATTGAAAACAATACCAAAGCTTAAATACTACTCTGCACACTGTAGAATTTGCCCATGGTACTCCTATTTCTTCTGCCTTTAAGCTAAAAAAAAAAAAATCAAGAACAAAATCGAGCCCAATCTACCACAAACACAGGGTAAAGATGAGAGAAACTCTTGCTCCACATTTAAGCTTGCAGCCAACCAAGAAATTGTACGAACAAATTCCAAAGCAAACCACAGCCAACTATCTTTGTTCATGGAAGAGATCTTTGCGGCTGCGTGCTGGAGAAGGAAACAGAAAATAATTACAGGGGGGTGAAAAAGGCCAGAGAACTATTTTCAGAGAGATTCACCTTGCATGTTGGACTCAGCAAAAGCATCGTCCACCCTGTAGAACAGTTTAAAAGTTTATTTCAAGGAATGGAAATAGCTTCTCCAAACTCTGTACTTCCTGAAGCTTACCCTTTTTAAACTGTCAAGACAATTTCAGCATTCGAGCAACAACTGCTCTCACTTCAGAGCTTAGTGTAGATGTTCTATATTGAAAAAAAGTTTTAAGATTGAAAGCAATGCTCTGAAGCTGCACAGAGAAAGTTAAGATTTACTAGACCAGCACTGAATGATGCACTGGGTTTAGGAGAGCCTGGGGGTAGCCAAACACAACCATTAAATGTCTGTTCAACTACAAAAAAAATGCTAAACAGGCTTCGTGTTACAAGAGTATGCTCTAAAGAGTGGGGTATCCTGTAACTGTTGGACAGGTTGCCAGAACTGC
The DNA here is from genome assembly GCF_013377495.2 of Cygnus atratus. Lineage (NCBI taxonomy): Eukaryota > Metazoa > Chordata > Aves > Anseriformes > Anatidae > Cygnus > Cygnus atratus. Next base: position 20,786,982 of record NC_066368.1, read on the forward strand.
TAAGATCAATAAACGTTGAAACAAACTCCCAAGTAAAGCCATGGTTCCTCCAGCTCCTGATGCCTTCAGATCAAGATGGGATACCTTTCTCAAGAGGAATTTTTAATCACACACAAGACAGCGGACTTAGCACAGGAACAAATGGATGAACTTCTGTGGTCTTAGTTACACAGAAAAATCAGGAAAAGTACCTACTACATTTCAGAAGCATTTTATTTTCCTATTTCCTCAGCTAATCCTGCACCAAATCTTATGTCTCTCTCATGATGGGTTCATGCATCTGCTGAAGCCTACAGACCAGTCCTCAGATTTTGCTCCTGCTCAGAGCTTCAACAGACAGCTCCGAACCAACACAGCTGCCCAGCCCACCTCGAGAACAGGGAAGCTGTCATCATTCATGGCCTCACTGCTAACAAGGTTAGAAGAGTGGAAAAAGGTAAACACCTGAGCATTTCATAGAACAACAAAGGCTAACACTCACACGCTTGTCAAAACCTTCACCAATGCTCTGTGGACAGGAACGATCGCTCTTCTGAGACTTGAAATAGCATTAGATGCAAAACTTTCATGTAAAAACAATGACAACATCTACATCTGCAAACGTTCTCTCACACGTGCGCTGAACACTCCACTGCTCAACCCTGAAACACACTTTCCCAGCGCACAGGAACCCAATTTTTTTTTCTGGGTGTTACCACAGAAAGCCACAGGTACATGTTTAGGAAACGCTCCTTTCCCTGCAGGGCAACATCTGCAACTCTTCTGGAAAACAGGCAAGGGTTAGCATCAGAAGTGAAAGTCTGGCCGGCTTCCATCAAGTCATTTCTTCCCACCGCTAACTTCACCCTTCAGCCATGCTAAAGGACCCAAATGTAGTGAAACTGCTGTAGTAAAGGGCAGCAGGGAGCAATGACATACCCACTACGTATGGAGGAAAGGTGGTTTCTTTCATATGAAGGAAAGCAAGTTTCTGCTGACCTGAATTTGCACTGCTCACGACAGTGCACAGACACGCGGTGCCTGACCTAGGTCTGGCCGCCCCAGCCCTCACCCAACACAGCACGTAGCGTACCGTACAAACGCGCTGCCACCAAAACACAACGCGCAGCCCTCTTTGCTCCACAAACCCCAACACAACTCCTGCCCAACACAAAGCCAGCTGACAACCCACAAGCCTCCTCCTCTCTTTAGGGCGCCCATGCGGGGCCCGCGGGGCCCTGTCGCGATATTTCACTTTTAAGGGGCCCCCGACAAGGCCAGGCCGGGGGCCTGGAGCCGCTCCCCCGAAGGCCGGCTCCTAACGCCTGCAAGAGAAGAGCCAAAAAGCAAGGGTTTGTGGGCACGGCGGGTACCTGCGGCCCCTGTCGCGGGCGAGTCGCGCCTGTCGCGACACCGCTGGGGCCGGGGGGCGGCTGTCGCCGTGCCCCTCCTCACCTCCCACCCCCCCGCCGGCCCGGGGGTACCTCGGCTCCGCCTCCCCTCCCCCGCCGCACCCTCCCTCCCGCCCCGGCCCTCGCGTCTCGACACTATCGCGACAGGCGCCGGCCGCCCGGCACTGACCCCCGCATCCAAGATGGCGGCGCCTGCTCCCCGCGGCGGCCGCTCCGCACATCGGTCGCGACGGGGGGGGCCCGGCCCCGCGGCTGCCCGCCCCCTGCCCGGCCCTGCCCCCTCCCTCCTGCCGGCGGCGGGCGAGGCGGCCCCGCGCGGGGTCCTCCGGGCACCGGCAGCGAAACCGGCCCCGCTCCGCTCCGCTCTGACGTGGAAACGGGCGCACCCCAACCCGCTGCCTGGTTACTGCGCTGACGGGCAGCCCGCGCAGCCAACCCGCGCGCGGTGCGGCGGCCGGCCGGCTGAGCCGCCCAATGGGAGCACGGGCTGCGAGCGGAGGGGGCGGGCCCTGCGGTGACAGGCGGGAGGGAGCCAGTGAGAGGGGAGAGGGTAGAACTAGCGGGGCGTCTGGCCAATCGCAGGGGGGACGTCCTGCCGCCGGGGGGCGGGGCTACGCCGATGGGGGGGCAGCAAGGGCGGTTGAGGGGAAGCCGGGAGGCAGGGCCGCCCGCGCAAAGCATTGTGGGGAGGAGGCGGGGGGGGGGGGCAGAGGGCAGCGGCCCTCGGGGTGCGGGAGGGCAGAGCGAGCGGCGGCCGGCCGCTGCCCCGAGGCTGGCCGCTGCCCCGAGACGTAAACGTGCTCCCCCGAGACATAAACGTGCTCCCCCATCGCAGCTTCCCCTGCCGCAGCTGGGCTGAAACACACGTTACGTTAGGCGCAGGGCAAGGCAGCGTGCAGCCGCCCCTGGGCAGCCCAACCCCAGCGTGAGGGCGGAGGGCTGGAAGTTTCAGCTGCAACTGCAGAAAGCAGCCACGCGAATTCCCCAAAAGTGAAGCAGCGTGCGCTGGTGGCCTCGCCAGCGGCTCAGAAGCCGAAACATCTCGCCCCAGTCTCTCCTTTAGCGGCACCGCCGGCAGGTTTTAGCTTGAGCCCTCAGCTACAGAACAGGTGCTCAAACGCCCAGCTAGCGCCGAGAGGCTGCAAAAGCCCCCTAAGCAGCAGGCGAAGGCTGGCAGAACAAGAAGGCTCCTGGCTGGTGCTTCCTCCTTCCCTTCTGCCCTGCTGCAGCAGCACCTACAGCCCCCGTGGCACTTCCTCCCTGGAGCTGGTTGTTTGCTCTCTGTCCACCCGCTCCCTTGCAATGGAAGGGGCTTTCTGTGGCGTGGGCTCGAGCCCCTGACACGGTGCCAGTCAGCTGAGCTTGCCTCCCCTCCCAGGGAAGGGGCCGCAGCCCCGCTGTGCCTTCTTGCCCCTGCCTGTGCCAGCTGCGCAGCTCAGGCTCACACACGGCCCGATCGGGAGAGCTGCTGAGGTGTTATTTATGGAAGCCTGTCACGGAGCTTGAAACCGAGCCAGCCAGGAGCCTTCTGCTTCACCCGAATGCATCTTAGTGCATTAATAAAGAGCAAACATTGCAATGTGCTTTGCATTTTTACTTACCATCCAGCACTGCATTGTCTGGAGAGGAAAACAATACAGCACGGCCCCGTGCTGTCTGGGGAGAAGCAAGTTCACCCGCACGCACTGTGCACTGCGTTATTCAGCCTTCAGGCACCCCAGCACCACCCTGGCCTGACAGAAAATCCTGCGGATGCGATAGTGCAGCACCGACTGCCCCAGCCCAGCAGCATCAGGGAACTTCGGGGTCCTGGACTGCCTGATCCGGCAGCACAGGCGTGCACAGCTGTGTACAGACCACATGAGCAAATTGGAGCCTTCTATGGGCACCAAAGGATGCTGGTGCAGGACCAAGACGGAAAAGTCCCTTGCTGCTTTATTCCCATGATAATGCACCAGTTCTTACACGCAGCATGGGACAGCGAAACCCAGGATCAGAACAGCACACTCTGGGCAAATCATCCCCCAGGTTTGCACTGTGTGATCAGGAAAGCTGGTCTTTACTCTCACTGCAAAGATGCAGCCTTTCAGCTGTGTTTTTGTCTTGAATGTTTCTCCTCAGCCCACAGGGAGCATATGGAGGGGCTGCAAACAGTGACAATCCTCCACACAGCCCTTGCCCAGCTGCTTCTCCAGTTCACCTCCTTCCACAAGAGGCACGCGAGCAGCCAGCTGGTTGTGCAGAGCAGTTTCCATGGGGCACAGCAATTGCTTGTGGCAGCCTTCGTTCGGAACCAGATTGCCGGCGCAATAGCCTGCTCCCCACAAGCTTTGATGAGAATATAACAAATCCGTGCTGCCAACCACCTCAGCCTCTGCAATCTGCACTGATGGACGGGACCAGCTTTGCACGGTCCATTACTCTTGCTCAGCTCCTGCCAGTTTGCGGTCATCCACAGAAGCCAGATTTCAGACACGCAGGCACATGCAACACGGAAGTTTTCCACCAGGTTAAATAGTCTGGGAGAGGTTGAACTTCCACCCCCTTCTCGTGGAGGCTTTTGCTATTTCTCTAAGGCTTAGTGAGGTCTCCAGAAAAAAGGCAAAAAGAGGGATTTGGCTCAGAAGGTAGAAGCAGTTGCCGTGGCTAGGAACTACTTGCAGTCACTCTCCCCAGAGCTGAGAATCCAAAAAAAAAAAAAAAAAAAAGCCATTAAACACTGAACGCAGTTGTTCTCAGCAGCTGCTCCTTTCCAGAGGAAGCTCAGGTAGAGGCTAGCCACAGCCAGCTGAAGGCTCTCCAAATGGAAACTGATGTTCTGCATCTGGTGCAATCTGCACTCAGGCCAGGACCTACAACTGAAGCAACAGAGCTAAACTGAGACACTCAAAAATACTAAAATCTTTCTCTGGAAACTCTACAGAGCACAACACTGAAATTGCAGAGCAGTCCCATTGGGCTGAAACATCCTCCTGGCTGTTCTACCTAACCCATGTCTCAGGAGCACTCCTGCATTTCCCCGTGACGTGAAACTCTCCAGACAAACATCCCAATGCAATGTTTCCCATTGTCTCTACTTGGCCACGAGAAGCCATGCCTTTTTGGCAGGAGCAGCCTGACCTCAGTCAGTCCTATCTTCGTCACCTCTTGGCTGGACTACAGCTATGTGATACACCTGGGCACGAAGCCCACAACACTGGCAAATAGCAGCTAGAAGAGCATGCAGCAGTGGGAACCCTGGCCACCGCAAACACATCAGACCCACCCTCTGCTCCCCGTGCCACCTATCCCAGGAGGCCAAGCCACATGCAAGCCTTGCTCCTGATATTCAAGGCATCTGAGGGCATGGAACCAGCGTGGCTAAAAGATTAGTTAAGACACAAAGGTGGAAACCACGATCAACAATCAACAACTCCACCACCCTCCAGGAGCAGCAGAACGGCCGAATTTGGCTGTGGCAGAGACAGGGCTTTCTCGGAGAACAAACTCCTCCCGGCTGGTAAAAAGTAAAGTATGTCTAACGTGCTGAGTAATTCCCTCCTTTTGCACGTCCCATCTCTCCGCCAAGAGGTGAGTCAGGTTTGCTCTGGGTTTTGTTTGCTTTTGCTTTTTTTTTTTTCTTTTTCCTTCTGTTTTCTAATTAATGCAAAGTAGTAACATCTGTCTCCCGAACCCAGGTGAAGTTCTTGGTCTCTTCTCCAGCAGCGAATCCTCCAGCTGGCAAGACAGGATGAACTACCGCTAAGTCTTGGCACCAAGCACAAGAGCTGCTACTACATTTCAACAGCAAATGCTAGAGCCCTCCCTCCCAAAGAGACCATTCATGCAACAGGGCGGTTGCAAGGAGGTTGTCCTAGCAAAAGCCTCCCACTTCAGCTCCCCAGATCCTCTAATCCAGCAGTCTTCGTGCTGCACTTCACAGGGAGCAAGCTTGTGACATGGTGCCGGTTCTTATTTCCAGTTGCCTGAAGGAAATAGCTAAAAATACTTTTGCTTCATTACTACTTTAAAGCATAAGCACTAATTGTATTAGCTGCAGGCTACGCACCGGGAAAGGTCTGGAGGGGAAGGCAGGCAATTCAAAGCACCACCCTCCGTTGCTGCAGCCCCGGAGCTGGGTTTTCAGCTTCCCTGAGGCACGTGGTGATAGGGATGGACTGTCCCGGGAAAGCGCTAATGCTGCCATGCTGCGCCTGCTTCTCCTGACGGAGAAGAGCCTGTGCCGGCACGGGTTAAACGGGTTAAAAGCTGTGGTCCCGTTTGCTGTCATTTCTGGCAGGCCAAAAGCAGCGGGGCCGACATGAACCTCAGAGTGCCACCCTTACGAAACCACGGTAATTTCTCACGAGCGTGTCAGCATTGCCAACTCCTCTCAAACTCTCCACGCTTCTACTGAATTAACATGTTTGTGCACGGTTTTGAACCGTAATCTGTAACGCCTGTGTCTGCTTAACCCCTCCTTACACCCTGTGCTGCTTCGCCCGCATTTGCCCTCCATACATCACATCCATACGCCGCGGTGCGCACCAGGCAGGCTCCGCGATCGCGGCTCGTAAATCACCGGGGTTAACATTCACTCCCGCTCTCACGGCATTATCCCCTAATCTCCAAAACACGTCGGGGGAAGAGCTCGCGGGGGGGCCTTTGGCGCCATAAACGGGCGGCACGGTGCCATGGAAATGACCCCGAGGAAACCCGCCCGCGGCGGCCCGGGGCCCGACGGCGGGGCCGAGCCCGCTCCTGCAGCCCCCCGGGGCTCGGCACAGAGGGGAGCCGCCTGCACCGAGCCCGAGCCCCGACGGCGGGGCGGGCACCCCGAGGCTCGCCGCGCCGGGGGCCGGAGCCGTCGGTGCACGCCGGTGGGGCGGACGGCAGGCACGGGGCCGGCCAGCCGTGAAGCGGAGCAGGCGAGGCACGGCCAGGAGCAGTGCCCGGGGCGGGGGCCGTGCCCGTGCCCGTGCCCGTTCCGCTGCCGGTGCCCCCGACGGCCCCGCCGCTCCCCCGGCCCTGGCGCGGCGCCGGCGGCGGCAGCGCCCGCGCTGCCGGGACGGGGCGTGGCCAACGCGGTACGGGCGAGGCCCGCCGCGCGCCTCAGCCAATCCGCGTGCCGGGGCGCGCCGGGATGCAAATGAGCCGCGTTGCGATTGGTCGCGCCGGGCGGCGGGGCGGGGCTCGGGGCGGGGGCGGGGCGGGCGGCGCTGGACGGGGCGGGCGGCGGCGGGCGCGCAGCTGGAATGGGGCGGGCGGGAGCGGGGCGCCCGGTGCAGCTGGCGGGGGGCGCCGGCCGGCCGCCATAAAGTGAATGGCCGGGGTGAATGGGAGGCAGTCGGCCGGCGCCCTCCCCGTGAGCCGCGGGCCGGCAGCGAGGCGCCGAGTGCCCGCCGAGCCCCGGGATTTACTCGCCGACGGCGGCGGAGCAGCCCGGGCGGCGGGGCGGGGGGCAGCGGCTTCGCCCCGCTCGCAGGACTGAGGCCGCCCAGCAGCCGAGCCCGCGCCTGGAGCCGCCGTAAGTGCCCCCTCCGGGCCCCGCTTCTTCCGCACCCCCCCCCCCCCCCCCCCCCCCCCCCGCCGCAGCCGCGCCGAAACCGGCGGCGGGGCGAGAGCATCCCCGGCGGGGCGGCTCGGGGCGCTCCGCCCGGCTCCGCGGTCCCGGCACCCCCGTGCCGGTACCCCCGGGGCAGGGGGACAGCGGGCGCACCGGGAGCTGCCCCGCGCTCCAGCAGCGGCCCCGGGGCCCGTGCGCTCCCCGGCTGCTCCCCGGGCCGCCCGCCGCCGGAGCGCCGCAGCCCCGGCCGCCCCCTCGGGGCCGCCGCGGGCCCCTCCCGGAGCGCCTGGCGGTTGCTAAACTTAGGCATTTTCCACTCGGGCGAGCGGGGCAGGGGCTGTTTAAATTAGCCGGGGCTCGCTGTAAATAACGGGCTGCCGGATCGGCTGTCTGCAGGGTCCGGGGGAGCGGGGAGCAGAGGCGGGGAGACATCGCCTGGGAAAAGGAAGGCAGCCCGACGGCTTCTGGACAGCTGGATAAATGATATTTATGTAACGGGCTGCCGCCTGTTTACAGCGCGGCCGACCTCCCTGCAGCTCCGGGGAGAGGGCGAGCCCGGCCCCCGCCGACGGGGCGAACCCGCTGGGCTGCTGGGGGCTCCCGGGGGCCGCCGTCGCCGGGGCCCCGACCGGGAGCGTCAGCCCCGGCCGGCCCCCGGGGGGAGGCTCCGGGCGGAGCCGGCTGTCGGGCTCCGGCGGCGAGCCCGGCCCGGGGGCAGGCAGCAGCGCGGCGCCCCGAAGCCCTCTTCCTCGCGGCGGGGGTGCCGGTGGCTGCGGGCGGCGGGGAGCCCGGGGCGGGGGGAGAGCCCCGGGGGCTGCGCTGCAGCTGCTGGAGCCGGCTCGGGGGGGCGGCGGGGCCCCGGCCCGGTGCCGCCGAGGGGGGCACACCTGTCGGCCCCTCGCCCGGAGCCCCCGCCGCCGCCGGACAGCTGAGCGGGATGGGCAGCCCCCCCCCCCCCCCCCCCGGGCTCCGCACACCGCTCCCAGCCGGCTCGGCTCTGCGGGGGAGGCTGCGGGGGGTGCGGGAGCGAGCCCCCGGCCGCAGCGCCCCGGGGATGCTCCCACCTTGGTGTTCCCCAGCAGGGCTTCGGGGGGTCCCAGCCCGCTCTGTGCCCTGTGGGGCGTCCGTGTGGGGTGGCTTCGTGCCCTCCGCGAGTTGGAGAGACGCTGAAAGCAACAGTTTTGGATGGGAGCTCTCGGGAGCGTCCCCAGCGTTCCTGTCCCAGCTTCCAAAGGAAGGAAAAGGACGGCGTTTTTGGCGATGGGACCAGGGTCTCCGTGAGCCCCCCGCTCCCGTGGCGTGCCGGTGAGCCAGAGGGATGGGTGTTTGCACAGGCTTCGGTCGTGCCTTGCTGTGAGGGACAAAGAGCTTCCTGCTGGCTCCAGAGGGACCAGCAGGGCACGGGAGCTGCTCTCAGGCTCCACAAATGTTTGCAGAAACGGGGCAGGGTTTGGTTTTCGTTAGCAAATGGCCGCAGCATGCCCGGTACTCCCTACCGGGAGCCCTCGCAGGAGATGGCTGTCCCTGGCGACCCGGAGGGGGCTCTGGGCAAGGGCGGTGTTTTTCCTGATGTTACCGGGATTGCACAAGACCTGCAGGCTGGGCTCTCCCCATGAAACCCACCTATGTCCCAGTAACTGGGCTCTCCTGTACAAGGCACTGGTTTAAAAGTGTGATATCTGTTGCATTTCTAAAAGGGCTTAGTTCAGGCAATTAACAGGGCTGAAAACTTTGAATTGCCAAGTATTGGTTTGTGTACCCTGTGGGGAGTCGGCAAAAAGAGCGGCATCTTTTCTATCATCAGATGCTACCCAAAACCTTGAGATTGAGAGGTGAGGCTGACTTTGGAGACTGCCAAAAAGAAAAAGCCAGAAACCCGATCTAGGAGACAGCTCCAAAAGGAAGATGAGATGAGCTGGGGACATGAGTTCTGTCTCGTGACCTGGCACATGTGCCCTGGCTCTGGGGACAGGGGAGGTCCTGGGCTGGGAACGAAGTCCCCCGTGGGGATCACTGGTGGCCTCACACCATGCGCCCCGCTTCGGGAAGGCAGCGGGATGAGGCTGTGGGGTCGGGGGCAGGAGTCTGCGGCATCTCTGCGTGGGCTCGGTGGTTATCCGGCCATTTGAACATGGGACCTTGCTATTTGCTCAGGGCCTGGCTGCAGGGAGGTGGTCCCCACTTGTCACGGGATGCTGGGGTCCGAGGACATCGAGCTGAGCCAGACCTGGGACCTGGCTTTTGGCCGGGGCGCAGGGGGCACAGCGCTGGGCTACCCCCAGCTTGCCCTCTGCCTCCACTGACCAGCATCACAGTTAGCCTCGAGGCTGGGGGAAAAACCCTCTCTGGTCAGCACGGGGCTGAATCGGGGCTGGGGGCTTCAGGCGGCCAGAGAAAGAGGATTTGCGAGGCCAGCCTCGCTGCGCCTCCCCTTTGTGTGCCGCTCCCCGCGCCCGCACCCCTGCCCTCCCGCCTGGCTCACCTCTGAATATTAATGCCTCTGGCAGATTGGATAATAATGTGACTGGGAATTGAATGAAGCTGGTTATTAGCTCTTGGCTTCCGTGGGGCATTTAAGGCAGCCCGCAGGCTGCTGCTGGAGGCGCAGCGGGACGGAGCGCAGAGCGGGTCGCTTCTGCCGGCAGGGCTTTGCTCAGCCCTCCCGTGCCCCGGCCCAGGACTGGTACTGCTGTGGGGTTGCTGGAGACAGCCCTGCTGGTTTTCAGCATGGGCAACAACTAAATCCTGAGTCCTTCTGGGGAAGGAACCAGGAGATCTAGCTGGACGGAGGCTGAGAAGCATTTCCATTATTATTAGGCTTTAAATAGAGATACGGAGCTGGGGAGGGAAGCCCCCTCCTCTGCTGTCCCCACCAGTTTCAGGGTATTGCCCAGCAGATCTGGGAAGAGGCTGGTCCCCCACATGCTGAACAGGAAATTTCCTGCTGATTTGATGGGAACAAGTTCAAGCTCGGAGTGCCCCTTTTTGACAAACTGCACCTTCTGATCTCTCCTCATGAGCCTTCCCGTAGGCGGGTTGCTGAATGATTTAGCAGGAGGGAACGTTACCCATCTCGCAGAGGGGAAGCAGCCCAGCACAGAGCCAGAAATGCTGCCTCTGTCCCCTGACCCTTGATGCGATGCTCTCTGTCTCCCAAAGCACGGCTCCGCCAGAAAGTAAACATTTACCCCCTTTTTCTCCACGCACAAGAGTAGGGAAACCAGAGCTAGAAGTGCAGAAGCTGCTATTAATTTCGCACATCTGATTTTTCAACGATTCGAAGCATTCAGGAATGCATTGACGGTTCTGTAGCTACTCGTGATCTCAGCTGAAGCAGACCTGGGGTCCTGCATTTGTACAATTAAACTCCTAAATTACCGTCAGAGCTCCCGTGAATGAGACACCTGTCCGCAGACCCCGATTTCCCCGGCAAACAACTTCCACCGCCCCAAAACCTGAGAGCCCGAGAAACATTTGTGTCTCTGGGATGCGGCACATGCTTGGCTGTTTCTCCCAGCCCTGGTCCCACAGACCACTTTTATTAAATAAACGCCTTTCTTTGCTGCTAGCGGGGCTTCGGGGGGATGGCGTGGGCTGGGAGGCTCAGCCCCAGCAGAGCTGCCTGCAGAAATGCAAAGAGCGCACAGATGAACCGAAAGGCATCGTCGGCGAGTGCGCGGTGACTCTGGCCTTCCTTCCCCCCCTCCGTCCTGCCTCCCAGCTCCCTTCCAGCAGCAGCAGCCCCAGCCTCGTCTCCCTTCCTACCCCTCCTCAGGGTGCCGTTTCTGCAAGGCTAATTTTTAAGAAGTGCTTATAATAACTGACCAGAGAGAAGCATGAGAGCTTAACCATGAATCAAGTTGACCTGTCTGCGTGTGGACATTTTTATTTACTCGTCTTTCTGAAAAACAAATAAACAGAGAATGCCTCCCAAATAAACCAGCTCCCCACTTAGATTTGAACATACTTTAAAAGAAATCTCTTTTGTTTTAGCCATTTTTATTTCCTGTTTGTTTCTGAGCTTAGACTTGACAATGAAAACCACATGAAATTCCCTTTTTGTTCCATCAGTTTTATTTTTGGTGCCACAATATCCAAAACTTCCAGTTCTACAAGCTTTTTTTTTTTTTTTTGAGATGCGCATTTATTGCAGGGCTATTTTTTTAAAGTAAATTCATGGATTTTTTCCACCCAAAAAAAAGAGGAAAATTGTTTAGAGAGTTGGATGGATGGTGATGATTTTAAAAAATAGATAAATAAAAATCTTGGATGTAAGAGATATATGTTGAGCCATAAAAGTCACGCGGTGTGCGGAGCTGTACTTAACCAGGGAGAAATTTCACGGGCGAAGCGTTGAGCGGTGCGTACTTGTACGTCCTGCTCAGAAGGGGTTTTCAGCACAATTTTAATACGGGTGCAGAGAAGCCAGTGCGGGAGCTTGTCTGCAGCTGGGGGAGAGGGGCTGCCGGGGTGCTTGGCACACCGCGGCCGGTGCTGGGCTGTCCCCGGCCGGGTTTGGGGCTGGGGCTGCCGAGGCGTCTCTCCGTGTCCCCGCAGCGGTCGGGCTGAGGGGCTGCGACCCGAGCTGCTTCCAGAGCACTCGCTTCCCTCTGCCCCGGCCCTTTTTTCTCTGAACCACTTTGATGGGATTGCCCGAGGGCCAGGCTGAATGAGTAATTATGGATCTGCAGCTTTCTTCATTACCCACCCAAAATGCCTACCTCCCAGGGCTCTGTATGGGATGCAGCGTGGAACAGATGGAAAAAACTAAGGATTAAAAAAAAATAAATTAAAAAAGCCCAGACTTTGCACTTAAGCAGTGCAGTGCATTTCAGGACCCTGACGTTCAAAGCCGGGTTCCGCTGCTTCCCACGTCTTCGTGCCCCAAGATTTATGGCACGGTTTGCTGCGGGGCGAGAGGTTCCCTCGGCACCCTGGGCCCAATCCTGCAAGCGTGGGCCACTTGCACAAGGGTGCAGGGCTGGATCCAGCCGTGTTTGCAGTGGGGAGGGCCGATCCCCCCCCTCATCCCCCTCTGCACAATGTCTGGGTAAACAGGCTGACCTTCGGGGCATGTTGCAAGGTCCATAAAGGTGGTGTGTGTGTGTGTGTGTGTGTGGCGAGCTCCAGCATCTGCCCCAGCGACCCCCCCCAAAGGGGTGCTGGCAGCTGCCGCACGTCCTCTCCTCTCCTGCTCGGGATGCTGCGGTCTGAGCTCATTGCTTGCTTTATTCATGGCAGCCCGCATCCTGCAAGGGCGTTCCTGCCAGAGCACTTAAAAAAAAATATATTAAATATAAATTGCTTAGGAGAAAAAAATAATTATCAGGGAAACCTTACAGCCCAGACATCGGCTCCGCCGGCTCTGCATGTTGGGATGACGCAGCCCTGGCAGCCAGCTGGCCACATCGGGGCTCCGGTTGGCGTCCCCAGCAGCGCTGCCCCTCGGCCACCGCGGCACCCCCAGCCAAACTCCTCTCCCCTTCACAGCCCTGCCGGGTTTTAAAACAGCAACCCGGCGGCACTTCCCCCCAAAAAATGATTCTTTCCAGCCACCATTTTTGCCAAGTTTTGTCACGGAGCAAATGTTTATGACCGAGTCAAACTTCTGCGGCGAGGATTTATTGCAGAAACGCTGACTGACGGTGAACGCGGGCGGCTTCGCAGCGCGCCAAGGTCGGAGACGCATAAAGGGTGTGACGTGCCGGCTGCACGGCGGAGCCTTCCCGACCTTCAGCCCTATGCATCACCCGCCTGATTAGGGGCTTTCTTGAGCTTGTTTACTAATTGTGAGAATCATTTACATCCCTGGTAGCATCTGAGTCATCTGCTGCCCTCCATCTGCATACAAAGCTCCCGATGGCAGCTGGAGCCGCATAGCTCCAGCACCGCCTCTCAGCCCCAGCCTCCCTCAAACGGGTCAACTTTGCAGCCACAGAGATACCAAAAGGATGCCGAAGCTCTGCCGTGAACGCATCCGCCACGGGCATTGGGCCAGTTCCCTTTTACTGCTGGAATAATCGCTCAAACTCATACAGCCACCCAAACAAACGCAGCACGGCGTACCGGCGCACCCATGCCAGACCCGCTGCCCTTTGCGCAAGCAGCAGATCCTGGCGCGTGCTTCCGCCAGCGACGCTGCTCCACCACTGTCTCGCCCCCATCTCCGCTTCTGCTCAGCTTCTGGACGTGCAAACATGAGTGCTTTGTGCGTGCAGGGGGAAACAGGAGTCCCTCAGCCGCCGCAGCTGCGTTGCTTGCTGCCGTACAGATGCAGGCAGATGTGCTGCGAGCGCAGCCTGCCAGGGCGCACAGGGATCGGCAGAGCTGAGCCCCCTCTCTCTGCTTTATTTCGGTCGTGAGATGCTCTCAGGCAGAATTTGTCCCCCAAATCAGCCTCTTTTCTCCCCAGCCGAAGCGATTAGTTTCTCTGAAGGACTTCCCTGCGCCCGCAAAGCACACTTAGCTCCCAGCACTCCTGTGCTACAGGGCCTGACACTGCCAGCAACTTTGTGCAACTGCGATTCGTTCTGGCAAAACTAAGCCTTTGCTGATTTATTTTGTTCCAGATGCCTAACAAACAAAATAAGCCATAACAAAGTGCAGCTTTATTAATGTAGCTGCATAGTCTGTCAGAAAGAAAATCGCAGCCCCGGCTGATGGAGCCAAGGTGCTGCACGCCCCGGCGAGGCACAGCGTGCAAGGCACACAGGGAAGGCAGCTGGACACAGCTAGACCCACGCTGCAATTCCTACAAGGATGAACACAGCATGAACATTTCATTTAGGAAAAAAAAAAAAAAACACAACAAAAAACAACTTTGCAGAAAGTGTGGCGGGGCTTCCCTTCTGTATTATGATTAGCTCTTCATGTCCAAGCTTCGGGCACCATTTCAGAAGCTATCCAGGTAGGCTAACGGCAGCTCCGGTGGGGTCCCAAGCTTGCTTTGGCACAAGCCGAGTGAAGGAGCGCTCCCCTGGCTCCACAGATCTCTCTGCCCCCTGCAGCTGAGCTCAGCGGGGGCTGCCACAGTCTGGGGGCTGCAGAGGAACCCCTCTGGGTGAAAGTGTTGGGGAGGGCGATCCGCAACGCGTGGGTCACAGTATGCCACAGCTCTTCCCTGCGGCAGGGCCGTGATACAGACTTTTTTCCCTGCGGACATAGGTACAGACCTGTCAATCCTTGGGACATATCCACTGTGATAATCCTGCATGATACCAATGCTTTAATGCCTGCCCAGAGCAGGCATGTTGGCCGTCACCCTCCTCCACAGCCAGAGGCTTGCATGGAGGCCCGGGAAGCCAGCGGCTCGCTCGCACCTTGTGGGCTGCCCCCAGCCCCTGGAGAATGCGTTCGGCAGGGTCCAGCGAGGCTGTGCATTTCCCTGCCACCTCTTATCTGAGGATCTGGAAGCACTTAAAGGAATTTTGCTTCATTGCCTCTCACAGCTCAAAGAGGCTCATTAACATCATTTCTGAGATGAGGAATGGAGTCTCAGAGCAGCCAAGTGATTTTACCTACATCACAAGCCAAGTCAGCGACAGTGCTTATCTCCCCATCCTCTCCCCACCCTAGCCCACATTATCAGGAGCTTCTCCGATAATGAAGAGAGCAGATAGAAACAGAGAGGCTGCCCCTTGCAGCCAGCCCAAGCGGGAAGCCCTGCAGCGTGGCACCACGCTGCCTGCGATGCTCTTGCAGCTCAAAACAGCTTGCTCCAACAGCAATCAGATACCAAGCACCCCGGGGAGCTTTGGCAATTCCTACCGATGGGAGAGCAGAAAAAAATGTTCCAGGCTTTAAAGCTGCACACACTGCTACAAAGACACCCCGTGCCAGAGCTCAGGGGTTAGCAACGCACTGCAAGGACTAAATCGAGAAATAAAGTTTATAATAAACTGTGACTCAGCCCTCGCTGGTGGTTCGTGATCCTCTGGTGAGTGCACGCCTGGAAGCGCCGCTCGGCCAGCCGGGGGCTGCACGCAGCCCCGGGGTTTTGGAGGCAGGCAGGCAGCTCTCCTGCCTGCAACGGGGCTGCGCTCTGGGTAACCGGTTTGCTGCTGCTGTTTATCTTCCAGTGATTAATGGTCTCGCTTGGTTCCTGCTGCAATTCCATTAAGATTAGAGACTTAAAGTTACGCCGAGAGGTTTAGCAGCGGATGACCCTGGTCTCCCTGTGGCTGTATTTCTGTAGTCTTGAGGAAGAGAAGATTATTGTCTCATATCCCACCCTTCTTGCTCTCTTGCTGCAGGGAAGGAGCCCCCACAGGCAGCACGCGTGTCAGCCCTTAGCTTGGTGTGCAATTCGTGTGCCACGCATGCTGTGCCACTGGAGACCCCAGCCCGTGGACACTCGCGTGACACCGTCCTGCACAAACACATGGATTGGGACAGCAAAAATCTCTTGCAGGATGGGACAGGGCAGCCCCAGCCCTGTTCCCCTCTGATATGGGACAGAGGCAGGGGCAGCTCCACCTTAGCTCAACCCCCATGAGGACCAAAGTACATGTGGACAGATCCTCTTCCTGTATACGTGGTTAGATAAACTCGAGGGGCAGAAGGGGATACGGGCAGCCCTCGGGATCCCAAATGCCAGCTCCCTGCATATCCTCTTGGGGAAGGCAAACAGCATTAAACGACCGGACGGACAGCCTCTCCCCCCAGACAAACCTGCTGGTGCCTCAGCTCAGCGGGCACACGCTTGTGGCCCACTCCCTGGTGGCAGCGCAGGGAGCTCGGCAAGGCGCGCTTGTCAGTCTCGGGGTAGCTCGCCGTGGGCAGCACCCACAGCACCAAAGCCACTGCTATAATTAGCCCTGCTTGGCTTGCAGTCAGCCTTTATGTTTCCTTCCCACCCCTCCAAAAAAAACAAGCAGAGGAATCTCTGCTCCCAGGCGATGGAGCAGCATGTTACCGAGATCCAGGAGGAAGGTCATGGGGACCCTCGCTTGCTCTCTTTGGGTAAGCGAGGTGTCCCCCCTGGGTGGCTGGAGATGCTGCACCTCATGCCCACTGCCTTTCACAGCACCCAGGCAGCAGCAGTTGCTGCTCCCTGCCAGCAGAAGGGATGTGCATGGGTGGTGGCCTGAAGAAAAGACCTGTTTGTTACAGATTTGGGAACCTTTTATCACGGGCACAGTGAAGTATGTAGATGGAAGGAGCTACACGCGCCAGAGCAGGCTGGGGGCCAGGGGTGATTTTACAAAACTGAAAACGGAGCGAGTCTGGCTCCACGTTACAAATACAGAAGCTGCCCCTAAAGAAATGGTCCTTTTACATTAAGAGAAAATGAGATGAAGGCTCAGATGGCAACAATAAATCTGATGCTATCTAAAGACACTTCTGAGGTGCCAATTCCAGTAACTCCCTGAGAACAAACGACTTGGTAGGAATGCCACAAAGGTTTATCATCGACTCTCTTAATGTCTCTGCCTACAGCGAGATCTAGCCAGTGTGGAGGAAAGCTCCTTTAATTAAATCCAAAAGGGCTGTATAATCTAGAGTAATACCTACAGCCCTTTGTGTCGGCAGCAGGGGGTGTCCCCAGCTACGTACACCAGTGCGGAGTTCGGACGTTCACCCCAGCTCAGACCTCCCCTGCAGCCCTCCATGGCTGTGCGGAGCAGGTCTCCTCTTGCTTTTGTTTGTTCTGCCCATGGCAAGCTAAAAGGGCCTTGCTTGATGCCACTGCATAGGGCACTTGTAGTAGGTACATAATCACACACACACACACACAATTTCCTCTCTGAAATCCTCATAGTGTTATATTTGGTTGAAAAAATCAAACTTGCTCCTGAGTCAGAAGTCCTGGTTTCAACTTGAACATGGGCCACGCTTTACAACCAGTTTCAGTCCAGATCCCTGGCACATCCCTGAGGCAGGCCAAGCAGACTACAGTGCCCAGCAGCTCATATCAAGCACAGCCACTGCATGGGTGCAGTGCGGGATGGGATGTGAGTCCTAAATACTGGGGCTGGCTTCCCCCAAGCCTTATGCCTTATGTTGTCATTTACACTTATAAAGGCGGCTGTAAAACTGCTCCCCTCGCAGTTTCTGCATCTCCACCCCAGTTTGCACAGATGAAACCGATGCAAGACGAGCAAGAGTCTTGAGGCAAACAGGACCATGCACAGGAGGATGCTGTCCTGCAGTTACAATGAGGCAGGAGTCTGAATTCCTCCTTAAATCTGGTCCAGTGTGGAGTCAAGCCCTCGAAGAGAGGAAATTGTGCTTGACAGATGCAATCATATGCAAATGGCTGTAGAAGAGGGGAAATTATCATCTACAAACATTGGGCAGAAATTCCATCTGCCACCGCCTCAAGAAGGGCTCTTAATAAATTCTGAGACAGCAAAGTGACACACATCTTAATCAAGACTTAATCCAGCGAATTAATTCACTGCGCGTTTCTGCATAATTCCAAGAGCCATGCTAAAAGCCATGGCAATATCAGCAGCAGATGGACTCTCCTTACTCCATGCAAAGGTATTAAAGAAAACACAGCCCCCGTCACACTGTTGTGTGCGTACACATGGCAGAAAGCAACAGGGCTGTGCCCCGCTGCCGCCGGGAGCTCATGCGGCCTGCAGACACCAAAGGTCAGACAGCCATGGGGGGGAAATGGAAACCAGTCCCACGGCAAACACGGAGCCACTTCTGTCCGACAGGAGACAAAAAGCCCAGAGGAGGCAAAGGTCTGGGAAACCAGCAAGGGATGCTGCTCTCAGAACGGGGCTGGGGCCAGCACTGAGGTTCAGCAGGGGCTGGGGATGGAGGGGCATCAGGGAGGAGAACTTCTGGGGGAGTCGTGACCATGGCCTGCTGCAGAAACCAGCAGGACAGGCGCTAGGAATGGCTTCTCTTGCAGTGGCCTTGGAGGCATTCTGCAGGTACAGGGGCTGCCTTTGCCAAGGGCCCCAGCAGCAGCCCTGCTCAAATTGACAGGAGGCTTTTGACAGCTCTGAAAATACATTCTTAGTCACTGTCATCCACCTCCAAAGGAGGTGCAAAAGCTATGTTATTAATCTCTTGTTTACATGTTTAAAGGCTAGCGCAGACCAGATGAAATGCTGCCTCCAGTCAGCCCTGCCCCAACACGCGTGGATTAGAGGGGTCGTGCAATCCTCCACCAACCTTCCCAACTGACCACAACCTGTAGCTCGGAAATCCCAAACACCTGGTCCCACAGCCCTGTACCTGGAGGTCCCTGGTCCTGGCACGTGTTTACCGCCACTGAGTGACAGGCTGCCTGGCTGGGGTCACAGGAGCTTTAGAAACTGCTGGGCCCAGCCGCTCTCCTTGAAGCCTTCAGAAACCATTAAACCAGTGCGCACTGGCAACCACACATCATACTGTGTGCGGCAGCATTGTGAGATGAAACTTGGACTTAGGGCCTAACATGGGGCCTGCTCACCTTGCTGAGGTGACGTGGCTGGGCTGGTAGCACCTACTGCTTCACTCCTGCCTCTTCGTGAGACTCCAACAGAGTTCTGGATAGAGCAGCTCTCAACCAAACCCTTCCAGGCAACCTAGTCACAGGTGGAGGGCATGGAGGCCCAGAGGAGTGGGACTGGAATAATTGACCCTGGGACAGAAAAGCATGGAAAAGGAAGGTTGGGGAGTCCTGGTCTTGGCCACACTGTGGGGAGCAGCTCCCCAGCTGGGATGCTTTCAGTGAGGGAGGTGGCCCACAGCCGCAGAAGAGGAGCTGGGGAGCCTTTGGTCAAGATGACCCAAAGCTGGAAGCGAGCTGCTGCTGCAGCCAGGCTTACTCATCCCCCCAGCACCCAAGGGCGTGTAATGCGATTCCCGTGTTAATTCAGGCTCCAGAGGTCCTCTTGTAACCAACAGGAGTCCACTTGCACTGACCCAGCTCGTGGCAGCCTCCGTGCAGGCCAATGTGCCTTCATCCTAGTGCCACACGCAGGGGCTGCTTTCTGCTGGGTGTGCACATGTGTTTGTCCACGTTCACGGTCTCCAAGCATTGCTTGTGCCCGGCCAGCTTGCTGGGAAGTGAAGGAGAGCACAGGGAAGCTGCAGCAGGAGGCTGGGGAGAGGCGGGATGTCTGGGGAAGGTGCTAACAGCCCTTGGCTGGCCCAGAACCACTTCCTCAGATCTCCGTTACACAGCATGCTCCGGCGTTGCTATTTCAGTCTGAATGTCACCTATAAATTGGAGGCTCTTTCTCTGAAGGCTGCAAATAGAAGTGCCGCTAGATGATCTTTGATTTATAGGGGAGCTCAGCAGAAAGCCTGGCATCTCCATTTTCCAGCCAGGAAACTCGGAGGGGGTCCGAGGATCACACAAGGATCCCTTGCTCTCCCTAGGCCTCTCCTCAAGGGTTGGAAGGTCCCTCCCCGAGCGGGTGGGGAGAGGTCAGGAACACAGGTCCGTCTCCCTAACCACCCCGTGCCTGCTTTTTCAGATTCCTCCTCCTCTGCTGCCCATTCCTGCCCCATGGATTTCAACCTGCTGGCGGACGCGGAGGCTCGCAGCCCAGCCCTGTCACTCTCGGACTCCGGCACCCCCCAGCACGAGCACAGCTGCAAGGGGCAGGACCACAGCGGTGAGTGCGAGGCCCCGCGATCCTCCCTAGTGGGGGAGTGGGACCTGGTGGGCAGAAAGCGAGCAGGGGGAGGCATGGGGCGAGCATTGCCTGTGCAGGGGGAGCTGCCCGAGTGCTCGGGTTGAAGCTTTCCTTGCTGTGGGTTAGGTTGGCCTTGGGCTCAACTTCCTGGGTTCAAAGGAAGAGATGATGCAAAGCTCCCCCTAAGAGCACCTGCGCAAGGGGAGGCGAGGGCTGGGGACAGCCTGCTGCTCCCTGTGTAAAGCCTCCAGGCTCACCCGCGTGCAGAAGCTAATCAGCATAATGATGCAGATTAAAATTCCCTGGAGCAAGCATCACAGGGGGAGCATCGTAGCTATGGTCAGAGAATCCACCCGTCGAATTCCTCGCTGCACGCGTACCTTAGTTGGGCACATCCCCAAGCTCAGCGGCTCCTCGTCAGCTGCTGGGGATGCATGGCGTGCGTCTCCATCCAAGTGGCCTTCCCGATGGAGCCCCCCAGTCCCTGCACAGAACTGCCAATTTAGGAGCGGACTTCTCTTTTTTTCCATTAGGCGTGAGCAGCTAATTCCAGCTATGACTGCAGGAGTTTCATTGAGTGGGTGAACGTGCATGGGATGCATCCCACAGCCTATTTTAGGGCGATAATAAATGCTTGGTGCCTGGCGACGTCACACCCCGCTGTCTTACATAGTCTAGAAATAAAGTCACTCTGTGAGGCGGCCGTGTGCCAGCGTTACCTGCGCACGGGGACTGCCAGCTCCTGCTCTCACACCAGGGAGGCTGATGGCAGCTGCACCAGGCACGTGTCCCCAGCACAGGCAGGGAAGGGCATGGCACAGCACCATGGTACGTCACTTCTGGAGATTCCTGCCTTCCCCCCAAAAAACACAGCCCCACTTTTCCTTTGCTCCATCTGCAGAGCAAGAGATGGTAGGGAACAGAGCAGAAACCTCCTCTGTCTGGGCTTTCTGAGATTCTCAGCACCCTCCAATGGTGCTGAGCGTTTGCAACACCCCCTTCTGTTAGCTCTCATCAGGCAGGAGGAGAGCAAGGGAGAGGAGGATATTTTCTACAGCCAGCTCCTCAGTGTGGATTCAGGGCAGCCCAAGGGGCTCTTCCTTTTCCTGGGTTCCCCCAGACTGCCACACTTCTGGTCCCCACCACAGTGCCTTTACAGAGAGCACATTCCCCTGTCTGGAGAAGAAGCAGAAATGAAGACGATGTTCCCTGTAAGCAACGTTCAGGAAGAGCCAAAGGCAGCAGGTGTGGAAACAGAGAGGACACTAAGAGGAAGGTACGGCTGCAGGTTTTTCCAGACTCAGAGACAGGATTCCCACATCCGCTTCGACTTCACAAGATTTAGGGAAAGTCCTACCCCAGAGGGCATGCAGGAGGTGAATACCAAAGCAAAATACTTGGTTAGCTCTTCCACCAAGATGCAGCCCATTAGCCAGTGGGTTTTGCTCCGTTGTCATACCCTTTTGCTGTAATTTCTTCCTGCGTGAAGAACGGCAGCTGTCAGCAGGAACTCCCGGTTTGGGCACAGCCTCCTGTTTGGCAGCAGCCCCTTTTGAAATCCACGTGTCAGGGGCTCCTGTGGGAACATATCCCCTGTATGCATCAGGCTCTTAATTAACCCAGACTTAGCAGATGAGCAAACAAACCAAATGTTGTCCCTTCATCTGTACTGAGCCATTCCTAATAACTAGCTCAGATGTGCTGCCATCACTCCCTTTTTAATCTGTTTTAGAGATGGGTGATGCAGGAATCTCCCTCTTCCAACACTGGCTCAGAGCACTCAGCTAGAGAAATCAGATTTATCCCCTTGGCAATAACCACTACTGAAAAAATAAATAAATAATCAAGAACATGCTTCCAACAGTTCTGTTGGGATCCCTGCATGAGGGTGCTCGTGGCAGCAAGGAGAGCTCCTACAGGTCCTGTTTTCAGGTCTTATGGCTTCTTCCATTTCAAGAGTGCACTTTGAAAGTTCTCTTGCTGGTCCAGCCTGTCTGGAAACAGTGCCTTATGCTGGCTCTGGGAGCAGGAGATGGTGCCTTCCTGCCCAGCACAACCAGCTTGTGCCCTGCTGGTGGGAACCAACATGTGGCAGAGCTTTCTCCAGCAGTCTCAGGGCTGCTCTACACAGCCAGCTCGCTCTCCTTGCATTAGTTTCTCTGCCATCTGTTGGTACATAAAGAAGTGGTAAAGTTATTAATATTGAAGGTTTCAGAGGTCTGGCTAAGAAGTTTGCACTACCATTCCTTTCAACCAAAAGCCAGCAGCTTGTGATGGTTTCCAGCCCTCACTGCTGAGGCAGGGTGTGCCACCTCTGCAGACTACAAGCAAGCTACTTGATGAGTCCTAGGGTGGGCACCTGGCCTTGTTAACACTGGAACAGCTTTTTCCTCACCTCTCCTTCTTTTTGGAAACAGTATGGAGGTGAGGTCTCTGTAATCACTTAGCAGAGACTGCGGGAGCAGAGGAGATGCTGTGTGGATGCTCTCTTGCCATGAGCATAGTTAACAAAATTTCTGCCCGTCCCACCTTAAGTTTTACTTGCATTACAATGACCTCGGTCTCCTTTATATCCAACAGCAGCATTAAACATGCCACAGAACAGGAGGTGGATAGTGGGGAGCATACAGGAACTCTGCACTGCTGCAGTCCTTGCATCATATATCCGTAGAAACAAAATTCTTCTGGCTCGTGCTCAGGCTGTCCTCCATGAAGGGTGGTCACCTCCCCTGCAAACGCTCCCCAGGACCCCAGCATTGCTCCCCTTGGGGGAAGACAGGTGCTGGGGAAAGCAGGGTTTTCCCGGGAATGGCAGGGAGGGGTTTAAGAATTGACCGTCTGTGTGTCTGGGTGCCTTTCAGTCTCTCTTAGGGCCTCTCTGCCATTTGGATTTCATGGGTCTTACTTTTTGAAGGGCATGTCCATTGGCCTTGAAGAACCTTCTCTCCTCACCCAGCTGTATTCCAGGGTCCCCTGCTTCCTTGTGTCTTAATGGGCTGCCCAGGACAGCTTCCATGTTAGGATATTTTTCTGGGCTTTGAAGCCTTTTAAGCTAGCTTCCACTTAAAAAACCACAACCAAACAAAAAACCCGTTTCATCTGAAACTCAGTGGAATGATGCCAGGCTTTTTAAAACAAGATTCTTCTCCTGAATGCAACAGTTTGGCCATTGTTTGCAACCATTTCTACTTGGTTTTGTGGAATATTTCACACTGGAAAAGAACACCTCCCCTTCCTGCTGAAATCCCGATTTTCAGTTGGAAGCGTATCAGAAGCTCCTAGAGCAGCAGAAGGTGGTGGTGAAGATCAGCAGTGATTCATTTTATCTGGAATAATTTTACTCCATGGTGACTTGTCTTGTTTCCTGGCAGGGAATTCCCCCCTTTCTTTTTTTTTTTTTTTTAAAAAAAAAAAAAAAGCTGCATTTTCTCTCCCCTCTTACTGTTGTCCACTCACTGAGTGACTCAGCTGCAATGTCCTCTACTGAAGAGGAAGAAATCTTTACTCGCAGGGCGAGGGCTGTGGCAGAGGGAGGAGGGAGGCACCTGGTTTGGCCGAGCTGCCCACCTCCAGCCCGAGCTCAGAGCAGGCAGGCATGCTAAGGTCTGGATTTAGCAACTGGCAGCAGGCTGAGCAGCACTCCGTGGTTAGATATTGGTGCAGCCACCAGAGTTTCAGGATGTTCACCGAAGGGGTGATGAAACAAAAGACACAGCCTCTCAGAGAGGGAGCTCTGAATGAGGAGAAGGACAGGGAGATGCTCAAATAATCCATGGTAAGGTCTAAGAGAGGCTCTTTCCTACTTTTTTAGAATGAAAATATGCGCACCTAACCAAGAAAGCACTGGAAGGATAAAAGTTTGTGTTTCTTTGGCTTAGTTAATTTAAGAGCCTCAACTTGCCATCACTAACAATCTGCCTTTCCCCACTCACTTCTCTGCAAAAACACCATTTGATCTTTTGCTGTGCCATAAATGACAATTTCCTTTTGATTTTTATAAAGGGAGCCGTGGGTGCGGTACAAGGCAGACACTTGGTCAGCAGGGTGATGGAGGGAGGTGGGACTGCTCCTCTGGTGGGTGCTGCTGGAACTGCTGGTGACCACAGCAGAGGGGCATGCATCCAATACCCCAAGCAGAGGCTCCCCAACACATCCAAGCCCCCAAACTAACTCTCCTCTGTTTCCCTCACAGACACTGAAAAGTCCCAACAAAACCAGACGGACGACTCCAACCCTGAGGACGGCTCGCTGAAGAAGAAGCAGCGGAGGCAGAGGACTCACTTCACCAGCCAGCAGCTGCAGGAGCTGGAGGCCACCTTCCAGAGGAACCGCTACCCGGACATGAGCACCAGGGAGGAGATCGCAGTCTGGACCAACCTGACGGAGGCACGAGTGCGGGTAGGACTGCAGCCCTCTCACCCTCCCACGCACAAGCTTGTGGGGCAGGAAAACGCCTGTGATGCAAGCCACCAAGCTGTCCCCGAACCCAGGAAGGAATGAGGAATGCTAGAACACTTCCCCCTCTAGAGAGCACCTCACAATGGTCTCCACCTGAGATCCAGTACATCCAGCCTCACACACAGCCCGTGCTGGCCATGCCTTCCTCACCCAGCACAAGCTTACAGTAGTAGCACAGGGAAGTCCAGTGGCCAAGCTCTGCCCCACCAGCCAGCTCCCTGACCCAGCAAACCCCTTCCTTGTGGTACTGTCATCCCCAGCCTCACTGGAGGGCTCCCTTTGGGGTTCCCAAACCGCTGTGCAGTCACAGGCATGGCGTGGCAGGGCTCCAGCTGGAACGAGGTCTTCTCTCCGCTACTAGAAATATGAGTTAGCAGCACCATGAATAGCCTTCCAGCAGCTTCCATGCTGCAGGAAGTTATATTGTTTGAGTCCCTCCAACACTAACAGATTTTCCTGTTAGAAGACAGACTTCTAGCACCCGCCCAGCTGATGCTGAGGTGAAGGCAAAGCAAGAAAGGTTATTTCCTCAGCTGAGCAGCTCTCCAGCTGCATCCTGCAAATGCTTTGCTCCCAAGTCACACAACCCCAACCCCTGCTCCCAGGCTGTGCACACTTGGTAACACAGAAGCTGTTTTCCTCCTTTTTCTCCATGCAAAGGGCATTTGTTTGTTCAGTGTGGTGGGTGAGGCAGCACACAGAAGGCGGGCAGCAGGGGCTCTCTCTGTTAGCCCATGCCCTGACACAGATGCAGGCCTGCCCTTTAAAGCCAACAAGAACCAAGTATGGGCCACGTCCTTAGTCACTCCTTGATCTCCTCCACTAGTTTATGCCAAACAAACTCACTGCAGCATCCAGGGCCCATGAGTCAAAGCTACATTAGAGACCAGGAAGACTTCCAGAGGTGGTTTGTGGATGTGCTACCTGTGTAGGACCAGCACCACTGTCTGGCATCAACATCCACACAGCGATGTAGGACTGGGTGGGACTGGTGTAGGACTGATGTAGGACTACTGACTGTAGGACAGCACCCCTCCCTGGTGCCCAGCCTCCCAGCTCCCTGGGAACAGCCCCAGCCCTTCACCCACTCATGGCTCACCGGAGAAAGAGGCTGGGGCAAGGTCCCCTGCAGGGGACAGCCCGGAGTGACTCCATCCCCTCCCTTCTCTCCCTCTTGCAGGTCTGGTTCAAAAACCGCCGAGCCAAGTGGAGGAAACGGGAGAGGAACCAGCAGGCCGAGCTCTGCAAGAACAGCTTCGGAGCCCAGTTCAACGGACTGATGCAGCCTTACGACGACATGTATTCCAGCTACTCCTACAACAACTGGGCCACCAAGGGGCTCGCCACCAGCCCGCTCTCGGCCAAGAGCTTCCCATTCTTCAACTCCATGAACGTCAGTCCCCTCTCCTCCCAGCCCATGTTCTCCCCGCCCAGCTCCATCGCCTCGATGACCATGCCTTCTTCCATGGTCCCTTCCGCGGTGACTGGGGTCCCGGCCTCCAGCCTCAACAACCTGGGAAACATCAACAACCTGAACAGCCCGAGCCTCAACTCCGCTGTCTCATCCAGTGCCTGTCCGTATGCCTCCACAGCCAGCCCCTACATGTACAGGGACACGTGCAACTCCAGCCTGGCCAGCCTGAGGCTGAAGGCCAAGCAGCACGCCAACTTCACCTACCCGGCTGTGCAGACGGCTGCTTCCAACCTGAGCCCTTGCCAATATGCCGTGGACAGGCCTGTATGAAGGGCTGCCCGCCACCACCCGGGGACTTGACCTTAGCCTGACAAAAGGAGACCTTTAGCCCTACAACAGCGTACGTCCTGCAGAGAGTGAGAGTGAAAGCAAGAGAGAGCAAGAGAGCGCGAGAGAGAGAGTGCGCAGCAAGCGGGCAGACGGACCTCTATGATTTGTCTAACTATCGTATGGTGAATTTTGACTGTCTTTCCCCTCCCAAACCCCTTCCCTGCCTGCCCACCAACCCCCTTACCCTCCCTCTTGGTAAGGAAACCAAAACAGTCTACTGGAAGCCC
Organism: Cygnus atratus; assembly: GCF_013377495.2. Taxonomy (NCBI): domain Eukaryota; kingdom Metazoa; phylum Chordata; class Aves; order Anseriformes; family Anatidae; genus Cygnus; species Cygnus atratus. The sequence continues at coordinate 20,812,994 of NC_066368.1, forward strand.
CATGGGGAAGCAGGAGCCCCAGCGGGCAGGGCGCCTGGCCCGTGGGCAGCCAAGCTCAGCATGTTTCAGTCTGACCCCAAACCCTCCCTTTCCCGGGACAGCCAGTAATGGGAAACAGGGACGGGGCGACGTGGGGCTGCTCTTCAGTGCTTGGCCGACCCCTTCTCCCTGCACGCCTGTGAGATTTTGGTGGAAGACATCTTGCCCGCCAATTTATCTGGCAGATGGTGAGAAAGCATTTCAGTTGATTGGCATCTCTTTGTAGTGCATTTATAGGCATGGCCCTTCAGACTTGAAACCTTTAGGAACTGGGAGTTGGACGGATATAAAATATGTGTATGTATATATATATCATGTATATATACAAATACATATGTAGACATATATATTAAAATATGCCTTTTTGTTTTGTACCTGAAATAACCCATGAAGTAGACCTTAAAACCAAAAAACCCCATAAAGCAAGCATGTCCACCGAGGCGGTGTTCTGCCTGTCTTGCTTTACTGCTTTAGTCATTTCCAGTCAGACAGGAATACCTTTGCCAGTGTACATCCAAAGCATCCCTTTTGCAACAATCAACTCCCCCTTGCACATCTCCTTCCCTTCCTCAAATCCCATTTCAAAAAAGGAAGTAAAATAAAAGTTGGCACAATCCCTCTAAGGCTTCCGCCTGTCTGGTTATTGAGAGCACAACCTTGCACCTAAAGATTCAGAAATGGAGCATGAGTAGCCTGGGTGAGAGCGAGCGTCCTCAGGCAGGGCAGCGTGGGTGGGAGCAGGAGGAAACCTCTCCTTGCTGAGGTTTCCCCAGCTCACTGGATGGGACCAGTGCCTCTAGGCTCCTTGCAGCCTTCCTGGCTCCAAACAGCACCTCCTGGAGAGGTCGGCTGCAGGAACCTGGCCAGCTAGCCTGTCCCCATGCTATGTCTTTTGGGAATGGTGTAAAACAGAGCTGGATCTCCTGAGATGTACTCACACCAGCAGGACCTGCTGCTTCAACCGATGCAGAGGGACATGGTGGGTTTCTCCAAGGGCACAAGGAAGCTACACAGACCATGGAGTTGCAGGACATCCCCACTCAGTGCAGACTCCTTTTCCTCCATGGGGCACGTACCTCAGGGGCAAGCACAACCCTGATATTTTACTTTTCTCTTTGAGAAAAAAGTAAAACATATTACCAAGACCAACCAACCTGCTTGGGTGAGTGGGACAGACAAAGCTGGTGCAAAGATTTCTGCAACACTGCTAGCATGCACAGAGGAAGCAAACTGCTGAGAAGGGATTCTCGCTAGGAGACACGGAGAGGTCCCCCACAAGCAAAGCGTGCAAGTCACTCAGTCTTTGCCATCACCTGTTCCACAGACAGCAGCTGCTGCTGAAGGTATTGGTGAGCAGACACAGAGCAGTCACAATGTCAGGCCAAACACACTGTAGCAAAACTACGCTTTGCTCTGACCAAGATGAGGGAGCCAAGTACCCCTGTGCTGGAACAGCTACTGCTCCATCTGCAATGCACATGCAGAGATCAAGCACAAACACTGAAAACACACATCCAAGACAAGACCCAGATCTTACCTTGTTGCTGGGTACCAGTGCTGCTGTGGTAGCTTCAGTGATGGTGGCCTCTGTTCTAGATCCTCTGCTCCGGGGTCTCCCCACCAAGGCCTCACCTCAGTGCCCTCCCACTGACTCCCCATCTGCCACAGCTCCCTCCCCAGGAGAAGGAGCGAGGCCCTGGCCCCTCTCATTTCCTCTCCCCCTCTGGCTCTCCCGCAGCTGGGTTCCATCCTCTGCCTGATCCCGTGAGCCAGCTGGTGCCACAGCCCTCTCGTGCTCCTACAACAAGCCGCTGAGCCCTTCAGGCAGCTGCTGCTCCCCCAGTATCTCCACGCACCCTGCCCTCCACCCCACGCTGACCTCGAGTGCAGGTGGGAACACGGCAAAGCCAGAAGAAACATCTCTCATAAAATCGCAGCTTTGCCTGGAGAAGAAATCAAAGGGAGGCCCAGCTTCCCGTTCCCTTGGGTGATGTGTCTAAAGAGGGAAAGCCCAACTGGAGCTGAGAGCAACACGAGCTCCTTCTTCCTTTCAACCTGCTCTGGTAGCTGTGCGTTGCCTTCAGCAGCTCCATGTTGAGATGAACTTGTGGTGATCCAGCTCTCGTCCCACAGCGAGGATGGAGTTGGGGTGAGATGGGGTGGGATGGGGTGCAGCAGGGGAGCCCGGGACGGGTGGAGCAGGGAGCAGAGGGGACACACTGATCGGATGGGGCCAGCAGCTGCTGAACGTTGCAGGATTCAGCCTACGACAGGCAGCCCACATGCATGGAGTGAGAGGCCAACCTCAGCACATGGCTCTCCTGATCTCCTTTTGGAGAAAAGCCTTTGGGGGAAAGCCAAAACCCAGTTCAGTTACTGATTTTTCAGCCTGAGATTTTCCACGCAGTCATTTTGATTACCTTTAGGCCAGACCAGTCTGATTTCTGAGCAGGACAGACTCAGTCAGTACCTGCACCAGGCCACTGCTGCATGCAAGTGCATGGCCAGTGGCTCTGCAGACGGGCTACTGGGAACAAGTTTCTCCTCCCCAGTCCTGTATGGAGAAGACGGCGGGGTCTGTCTCTGCAGTCAGAGGTACTGCACCATGCAGCATCCAGACCAGGCGGCAACCACACACCAGCTCTGAGCTGAGAGCACTTTGTACAATGGCACCAAATGACTGACAGAACTTGGGGAAAAACCTTAAAATCAGCAGACACCAGAGATGGCCAAAAGCAAATAACGGAGCGAGCAAATTGGCAGCAGAGAGCCCTGGGAGAGTCCCCTGCTTTCCAAATGCCACCTGCCCTCCCGATGCAGCTGAGCCAGCGCAGCCTCCCGCACTCAGCTCCTTCCCCAGGGTCCCAGGACGTGGATGAGATGCTCGCTGGTCCAGCACAAATACATCGGGTACCCTGCAGACCTTCCCCAGGACCTCTCTCTCCCCCCAGGTCCCCAGGACATCCCTAGCTGTGTCTCCCTGATGCTGCAGCCCAGTTAGGTGGGGTTTAGCAGGCTCCTGCTTATTCTAAAGGCCAGTTAGGCAAGAAGCTTTGTCACTGGATACTTCCCAATCTGCAGATATAGCAAGCACACATTCTCCTCCATCATCCAGATCATTAATGAAAATGTTGAACAAAACCAGACCCGGAACAGATGTCCCTGAACTTCACTCAGCGTAACTCTTCTTTTTCAAAAGTGAACCCTAGATAACTTTCTGGGTATAATTATCCAGTGGGTTTTGTCCCTACCCAACATCCCATCCACATCATGTTTTAAAGGTTGCTTAAGAGCCTAGAGCGTGACACAGGTCAGAAGCCTTAAAAAATCCACTGAAATGGCAGCCAGGGCTCTTCTTCACCATGCCCTTACCTGTCACAGGAGCAAATCAGATTGCTTTGACCAGGTTCTGTCCTTGGCAAGTCCCCATGGCTCCTGCTCATCTCCACTGCTTACAAGCAGTGAGATTATCTGTTCCAGCGGTTTTTGGTGGGTGAGGGGATTTAGCTGTCAGCAGGTCCCGGCTTTTGGCCCCAGTCCCTTCTGAAAGGGTACAAAGCTTGCATTTTCCAGTCTCTTTATGCCTCACTGTCCCTCAGCAGTTCTCATAGATAACAGCAAACGTTTCTGGGCTTGCTTAGCAGGAAGTTCATCACGCCCACATGGTATGAAAAATTCCTGTTTGTCTAAATACTCCCTTTCTTGGGCTTTCCCTATTCAAGGCCAGGCTTGTAGCCCCCACCACTGGCATGGCTTGTGCTGCCCACTTCCTCATAGCTGTCTTTTTCCAAAGGCTAATGTAAAGTGTGCAGAACAGTTGGGTCTTCTCAGTGGCTGCCAGCAGCGTTTTCCCTCCCTGCTGAAAAGCCACGCAACACCATCCTTGGTTATTCTCTTACTGTTAGTGCAGTGGGGAGTTGTTTTCTGACATCTTGCTTGGTGCATGCCAGCTTTTACCATGGTCTGGTATCACAGCTCCAAACTGCAGGCTGGGTGTGAACGTCCAAGCTCCTGCTGGAGATGTTCAGTACTGGGCTCAGGTAGCGAGCTACCTGCGAGAGATGGAGCTAATTCCTGTCGACAATTCCTGTCGATAATTGCCTTGGGGCACCTGGCTGCATCCAGGCATGGGAAAAGGCTTGGGCTGGGCACGTTCCCTTACCACCTCTGGCCAGCAACACCCCAGCCAAAGTCCAAATTTCTGCACGGGCACCTAAATAACATTAAAACTGAAGAGGATTCCTTGCAGCCCAAAGCCTTTGCTGGCTACGTGGGGTCAGCAGCAGCGTGGTGCTGCCCGGGGCCAGCTAAGGCGAGCTGTCCCTGCCAGAGGGGCCCTCCAGCAGCAAATGCCACTGCTGGGCTGTCCCCACCCAGGGCCACCGCAGCACGGCCCCATGTCTCCGGGGCCCTGCCAGCTCCAGGCAGGGCCCCGGAGGCCCCCTATAAAAGCAGGTGAGGTGGTGTCACCTAGCGGCTGCCGGCACCCAGGACAGCCTGGGGCTGGCCCCACAGGGCATCCGGCTGCCACCCGGGCTGAGCAGGGGATGAAGCTGGGGGACACGGTAGTTTTCCTCGCAACTGCACGGGGCCCCCCAGGTGGCCTCAGCGGCTCGTCTACCCCACAGGAGCTGCCATTAATTTCTGCCATCAAAGACAAAAAAAAATATATCAAGTGCATCCCCTCCAACAGGGCTGTTTGCTCTTGCAGCTCACCAGCACTATGCAAGCTGGGCTTTTTTCTTCACGGAGTGCCAGGAGGAGTCATCTCCACAAAGACGTCCATGTGCCCACGGGGATGCCCGGCTGAGCTGAGCACTGCTGGGGCAGCCAGAGGCTCGGGGAGGAGAGAGCTGGCACGGCCCAGCAGGGACCGCACCAGGCACAGAAATGCCTCAAACTGGGACGTGCCATCATCTGGGGCTGCTCCTGGATGGGCTCAGGCTCTAAGGCTCACCTGACATGGCATGGCACCCTCAAACAGCCACATGGTCGGGTCTGCTGGTAACACAGAAGCCTAATTCTTGTTTTTATCATTATTTCCCTCTCATTCTCAGTTGCATGTGATGAGCAAAGGGACCAAGGCAGGTCGGGCTGTCGGTGACTGCTGAACGGGGAGCACAAAGGGACAGAGCCTGTCCGTACCTTGCTGCAGACAAACCAGCAGGATGCAGATGGGGAAAGCAATGCTTCTCCCACAGCCCAGAACAAGGGTTAGGCATGAAAATGGTATCAAATAATAAACCCATATGCAACAGCATTTATTAGTCATTTTTACATATTACGGCAACAGTTCTTGATGCACCCTGAGAGGAGTTTTTGGACCCTTCTGCCTCCCAGCCCTGGGGCTGTCCCTCAGTGGGACCACGGGCAGTGCCTCACTCTGCAGGCCAGGCAGGGCTGGCTCTGCTCAGCTCCCAGGCAGCAGCCAGCCAGGTCACACTGCTTGGTGCTGTGCAAGGGCGACCCTTGGGGTGACAGCCGCTAACATTTATGTGCTTTTGGGTGCTGCCATACAGGAGGTGGTGTTTCAACCTGTGTCAGGGCATTTAGCATTTACAGCTGATCACATAAGGCATTAACTCAGGCATTACCAGGGCTCAGCTCAGAGGTTGGTGTTGCTTTTCAGTGACAAATTCTGTACTCTGTGAGCAGCTGGGGTGAAGAGCAGCCACTCAGGCTCTGCTGCCTGCCCAGGGCACGGTGAGCCATGGGCAAAGGGGTCTCCAGCCCCTGACTGCACCCCTCTCCTGGCACTGCCAGCCTGCGACAACCCAAGCCCCCCTCTGGGGAGTCACTGCTGCAAGAAGGACAGGCCAGAGGCCGCTGCTCAAGTTAATCTGAAAGCTCTCATCCGCAGTGACCCTCATCACCCCAGCCCCGTCAGGTTCTTGAGCTCCAGCCAGGAATTAAAAGTTCCTCCTTCCCTCTCCCTCCCTCCACCCCAGCCAATTCCTCCCTCCCCGGTTTTATTCCCCCTTTGATTTCTGGGTGCTCGTCAGGTAAGCCTTGAAGAAGAAGTTGCAGAAGAGCACCAAGTAACTGAGGTACATTAGGGATGAAAAAGAAACGTTTGACCAGGTGACAGGGCAGACCTTATCCTCCATCCAAAAGATAAGCAAGACATTCACTATTATGGCTATCAGCATCTGCAGGATCTGTGAAAAGGTGATGGCCATGGCGATGTAGCGGGGCACCCGAAAGCCCGCAGCTCGCACGGAGTAGTAGGAGTACATGAATGTGTGGACGCTGAAGTTCATGACAGTGAACCAGCCGCCGCCAGGCACCATCTCCTTGTAGGCGTACCAGGCGTAGATGAGAGTGGCGATGTGGTGGTACCAGTGGAGGAAGATGAGCTTCTGCTTCCGGAGAACGATGAACACAGTGTCACCTTGGGACGGGGGAGAGGTGCATCGTTAGTCAGGTAAATTGCAGCAGTCGTGCACATTTTCAGGCAAGGCAGAATGAGTGAGCTGCAATGCTAAAGCCATCACCTGGCTTGAGCCCACCAAAACCTAGCTTCACGTTGGATTTGTCTGTACCAATAAAGCCCATGTAGGCACCTGTGGTTTGTAGGGAAGAAACTTCCCACTGACACATTCAACCCTCTGTGCATTGCTGCAGGCGCTTTTCCTTCTAACAGACTTGGCACCTGTCAACCAAAACATTGCCACAGACTTTCCAGCAATTCCTGCTCCAGCAAAGCCAGCTCTCGCAGGGTCGATGTGAGAAATCCCTAGGGGCTGCCCCTGGCCTCAGGCTTCCCACTTCAGAATCGCCTGTTGGCCTGGGGGGATGAAACCAGAGCAATAACCTCAGGCTGCATCCCTGCAGAGAGAGGACACGAAGATGTATAGGGTTGAGCAATGGGAAGCAAGGAAACGAGCAATGCGTGCAAGGTTAGACAGCCCCGTTCTCTGAGTAACATTTGGACAGACACCTGTGAAAAAAAAAAAAAAACTACTTATAAAAGCAAAGGAGTTCTGAACACATTGCACAGGGAGAGGTTTCAGACTCACCCAGTTCCAGGACTTTGCTCAGGGCAAATAAGTAGGCCCAAAGCTTGGAGACGTGGTGGACGTAGAAGGACTGATCACACACCGACTGCTTGAATCCCATGGAAGACGTGATGGAGGCCATGTATTTCCAGGACCGATGGGTCCCTATGGCACTGCAAGAAAACCAGAGATCTGAAAGCTGTGCCCAACCCACCACAGGACCCTAGGGCAGCACTGCACCCAGGAACATTTGGCTAACTCCATTCTGAAGCTCAGGGCAGCCTCAGGGATGTCTAAACAAACTGTTGCATCCCACAGCAGCAGCAGGAGGGCTGAGCAGCAAAGAACACTCTCTCTCATACACCCTCTGCTACAACTGCTTGAGAAGGCATGCAAGGGTAAGAACTGCTGCGTTTGATCTAAGAGGGGGGCAGCTGTTCTGGTACCCCATCTCCTAACAGGCCAATGGTGCATGCCCAGGGAGAACACAAACGGGGCAAACACGTCCTTTCTGTCCCCATTTCCTCTCACAGTTTCCACCAATCTGTGGTTTGTGGTCCCCAGACCTCAGATGGAGCTTTCATGTTTCACAACAAAAAAAAAAAAATCTACCAAGAGGTACTCATTTACTTCTCTTTTGAATCCAAGTATGCTTGTACCATTTACAACCTCCTGTGGTGGGAAGTTCCTACAATTTAGCAGATTACAAGGGAAAAAATAATAAAAAAAAGAAACACCTTTTCTTTGCTATCAGCCTGCATATTTCATTTGTGTAAGATCATCTCGAAACAGGCCACGAGTGGTCATTCCCTGACCCCTCTCTCCACACAAGCTGTGATTTTACAGACCACTGCAACGAGGGCAACCAGTGACCTTTAGACTTGACCACAGCCAACTTGTGCACGTGGGCAGAGAGCCTGCTCTGGAGTTAGTGTGCAGCAAGGTACTTGTCTTGTTTTGTTCTCTCCCCCCAGCCTGAAGAGGTGTGGAGACGTGGAGTCTGCCTGCTTAATTACACAGTATGGGCTGCAGCGTTCTCACCGTCACTGCAGGGAGGGAGGCAGCACCAAAAGACTATTTTAGACTGGTGTTCCTCTCTTGCATGGGGGATTTTTTTTTAATTTTTACTTTTTTAAAGAAATCAGAGCTAGAACTTGGCAGGTAGTGCCAGGCTCTTACCTGAACAAGGCCAGCCCGAGGGACCACAGGGTCAGCGGTGCGCGCAGCTTGTAGCCCCTCCGCTCCTTCATGAAGTGCTGGGTTCCAAAGATCAGCATCACATAAGCCGCAGCGAAGAAGAAGGACTTCTGCCTGCAAGGAAAGCAGAGGGAGCGGTCAGGGAAAGTGCCTGTTTGCAGCAGGACTTTGACAGCCCCGGCAGAGCTCTCCCCAAGAAATGAAACATGTCCTGCCAGCGAGCCAGGAAATCCCTGGGGATGGCAGAGGAGAAAGGGAGCTGTCATACCCGGGAGGCCCCCGCAGGACCCGGCAGAATGAGGATATGGCAAACTGTGGGCAGGGCCCCGAGCAGACATGTGGGTGCGTTTTGTCCCTTTACACACCTTGGGTGGTGCCAAGGGCCCGTTGTGGGGCACGGGCTGAGCTGCAGGCCTTCCCTCCCTGCTGCAGCAATGCTGCATTGTGTGGTGGGGGGAAACGAGTGGGAAGAGAAGGAAGCAGAGAATTGGACCCAGAGCTGCAGCCTGGCCCTGACAGCCCGACTATTGTACACAGGGCAAGCAGCAGAGTCCCAGAGGAGCAGGTACACAGATGAGACCTTGGCTGCACAGGTTTGGCAGCCCGGAGCCCAGTGACAAGTGTTCATCACAGTGTGTCTGACAGAGCGGCACAAGTTCAACGAGTGGATGACCCCGAGCACTGCAGCAAGCTCTGCCCCCCCCCAGCCACTGCCACTGGGAAAAACAAAAGGGCAAGGAAGTTTCCACGTACTCCAGGAAAGTGGTCAAGCCTCCTTCAAAACTTGCCCAAAGAAGCGAGGCATGGCTGCAGGAGCTAATCTTCCTGTTGGTACATTAGGGAAAGGAGGAAAGCACCAGCTGGTTTAGGCTCAGACACTCCTGGAGCATAAGCCACAGCTTGAGTAAGCTACAGAGCAACCTCAAGTCAACTCGGGCAACCACAGTTCACTACTGTGGGGTTATGGTAAAGGGTCTCCAGAGACCTGCCCTGCGCTTCCAGTCCTTTCCTCCTTGGAGGAAGGCACCCGCTCTGATGGATATTTATCCTAAGAAACCCCACCCCATGGACTCAGGAGCCCAGCTCCAACCAGCAAACCCCTCAGTGTGCCGTCCTCTACACGACGGTGTGGGAAATCAGACCAGCAATCTGCTGTGAGATCCCCAGCCCTCCTCACAACAGCTCGTGGCTGGTAAGTGCCTGGGTTTGGCCCCTTACAGCCTGTGTTCACTACGCACCAGCCTATCTTCTCAAGCACTCTGTGTGGCTTTCCCCAGGGGCATGTAACAGGTTGCAAGGAGGGAGGGACGGGGTTCCCAGCACCATCCGGGTCTCCTGCCCAACCCACAGCTGCACCAGGTACCCCACGTTTAAGAGCCACAGGAGCGCTGTGCAAACATCCAAGCGGGCTCTTGAAGCGCTTTAGCTGCCCTCATCCCATGACATATGCTGGCCATAAGGGGCACTCAGGGCAGTGACATGAAGGACACTCTAGGTCAGGTGAGAGATGTTTTTTTTAACCCCGCTCTCCAGCAGTTAGGCAGCTCCAAAATAAGCAGCTAGTGGCAGACTGGGCACTGCACTCCCACCTCTGTACCTTGCCCCTTCCCCTCCCCTGCTCGTGGCCTGCACACCAGCGGGGTGAAGCTGCACAGGGAGCGGGGCTGCTGCCCCCTGGAAGCCCAGGCTGGCCACCAGCGAGATCCCTTCGGGGCGAGCCTGCCCTCCTCCAGGCCTCTCTGCTGGGCCAGCAGCTGTGAGCCCCACGCAGAGGCACAAAGCTCTGCCTGAGCAGCCCTCTGACCCGTCCTCCATCCTCCGCCCCATAGGCTGTTAAAGCTGCAGATCCCAGACTCTGCCGCTGCAGCCCCACCTCTGAGCCACCATGTCCCTCTGTCCTGTTACGATTGCCACTCCTGCACCCAAATTTTGCTTCTCGCCCCTGAAGCCCAGGGTATAACGATGTTTCAGCTGGGGCTGGGCTCTGTTCCTTTCAGATTTCATCCACAGAGGTTTTCTGCCTAACACAATCATAAATATCACATGTAAAAGGGAAAAAATGCAGACAGACAGGCTTCCTCCAGCTGAAGGGAAGGCCAAGAAAGGGAAAACTGCCCTTTCTCCTGGTGCTCAAGCACCAAACAGGCTGTGCACCCCAAAATACAGAACTGCACAGGTACCAAACACTGCTGGAAGCAGGACAGCGATCAATATAGCTGTGAGTAAATGCAAGTGCTGAGAACATCTTGCCTAAACAGAAAGCCCTCTTCTCCCCCCAGATAAATTTACTTAGGGCAAGAGAATTAACCCTGAGCTCTAGGAACAGAAAAACAGCAGCAAGTCAAGAGCGTCACGTGGATGGGCTATGAAGCAAGCCCAGAAAACAAGGAAGGCATTGTGAGAAGCGAGGTGCCTTGCTGCGGGTTCCCCTACAAGGAAAGGGACAGGCTGCGGAGGTGTGTTTGTTAAAGGTGTTACGAGGGAAAGAAAACTTATGGTGAGCAACAAGAAAAGCAAATGAGAGGTGTCCCTGGCACTTCGAAAGGCGGAGAAAGCTTAAGGAGGAGATATAGCTAAACCTGGTGCATTTCTTTAATACTCAGCTCGCTTCTGTACGGCCGCGCACGAAGGGGTAAAGCAAGAAATCTCCAAAGAAACCAGTGAAGAAATAGCTCAAACGAGAGCCCAGTGGCGATGGCGAGGAGGCTGCTCTCTGCCGTCTCCTTTGACGCGGAGGGAACAATCGCACATTGAGGGCAGGCGGGGAGCCGAGCGGCTCTCCCGCAGGACAAGCCCCGCCGTTCAGGCCGCCGAGCAGCCCCGGTGCCGGCGCTCACCCACCAGTTGTCCCGCATCCAGCCCAGCGCCTCCCGCTCGTCGAAGCTCCGCTCCAGCTCGTACTCCCGCAGCGGCGGCGGCGCCGACAGGCTGAAGCCCAGCGCCATGCCGCCTGTTCCCAGCCGTGCCGAGCCGTGCCGAGCCCCGCGTCCCCCCGGGCACCGGCACCGCCCCGGGGCGGCCCCGGCTCCGCCCGGCCGGGTGCCCTCGGGGACCGAGGCGGAGCCGCAGCCGGCCCCCTCGGGCTGCCGGCGGTCCCGCAGCTCCCACCATTTCACGCGTGCCCCTCAGGAAAGCCCTACGCGGCCCCCAGAGCTGGGGAGGTTTGGCCGCCCCGCAAAGGTCACCGCGACCAAAACCAAGGCACCGGTGCAGCCACTGGGTACGTAACCCCCTGCCGTGGTGCGGGCTCCTCTGGCGGCATTGGCACCCAAATCACACACGGACACGCAGCCTGTGGGCAACCCAAGCCCGGTTATCTCTGTGCTGGGCGCTTGAAACCCCTAGGGGTTTCCTAGTCCACAGCCTGAAAACTGAAACATCTTTTGAAACCTTGCCAAGACTGCTCATTTGCTCAGTACGTATAAAATTGGGCTGCATCCACGTGATGAGAGGGCTTGCTGAACTCAGCCAGTTGTACCTGAACTTGCAATTGGGGCATCATCTTTCCAGGAACATAGCCCTTATAATTATTTATCTCCCTCTTTACAAGAATTATGTAATAATACTCTGCTGAGTTTTCCTGCGCTCCACTCGTTAGCTGTCATGGTCAAAGGCTACTAATTTTTGTTTGTTTGTTGAAGAGGACGATGCTACACTTTCCATAGGAAAAGCTTTTGCTTGCATATGGCATGGAAGGACGTGGAGAAAATGCTGCCTATGTCCGAGCTACTCCACGTGTTAGACTCCTCCACTCCACGTCAGCCACTCCAAGAAGGTGCCCGTGGGCAGGTACTGCCATCCTTTCCCCTCGGGCAGCAGTGACCTGAGTTGTCCCTAATGGGTGTGTGGGTGACACAGTGGCATGTTTCTATAGCAGCTTACCTTTGAGCCAAAGAGGGAACACCCCCAGATCCAGTCCTGTTGAATCTTTTCTATAATGGTCTGGATGTGAAGTCTTGGGGTGTTTATTAACATACTACAGAGTAGTGCTATTTCAAGTAAGAAATACAGATCTCCAGACAATCATCTCACCTGCTTTCTGCCAAGGACTTGTATTATCATTAAAATCACAGATAAAATTACTTGAATAAGAGTGGAAATGATTATTGATCATTAGCTGGCCACAGTCTTGACCCAAGAGAGCTAACTGCCTTGTACCACTGTGAGCCATCCCAGGGCTCCACCACACTATGAAAGCAAAGAACAACCTTCATGATCAAAAATGGTCAAAATGCCTTTTTACCACAAGAGAGAGAGCATAGCAGGCAAACCATGACTTTGTTACACCTATACAGTTTAAGTAGATTTAAGGGGTGGAATGGTGAGGATAAGGAAACAAATGGCTACTCCTGGCGGACTCCCTAACTTTGAAAAGGAAAGCCCCATTTTTTTTAAAAATGCATTTAAAACACGTTGCAGCAAAGAGCTTAACAGAAGATGCTAGAGGAATTACTCTGAGTATTATGCTAGCATTCAGCTAATGCAAAGCTTATGCCCACATAATCCTTAGATGCTGATGTAAAATGAGATATTACTTACATTTTCGGCACTTCAAAATGATATTCAAAACAGAATGTAGGCAGCAATGAACAGCTTTTTTTTTTTTTTTTTTTTTTTTTTTTTTTTACAAAAAAAGGCAACAGCAGATCATACAACACAATAAACAGAGGAGCTCTCTGAACACCAAAGCTCTGAGCATACAAACACACATTATCAGGTACATGGAGGCCTCGTAAGCACCAGTCTGCAGGAGACTTCTTACAGCTGTTTGGGTGAAATGCAGGCGCTGGACATGACTTGTTCCAACCCGAGGGAAGGGCTACCCAGTAAATATCAGAGTCAGAGGGCTTCATCCACTGGTGTACGCAGGAGGAATCGCTGACTTGGAGGATTCAGAGATGCCCAGCAGAGCTGGGTGACACATGGGCACCCTCTGGCACCAGAGCCCTGAGAGCACGGTCTCCAGCAAGGGCCTCTCTCCTCCTTGGCCATTAGAGGGGAGCAGAAGCCCGTGAATGTGCAGGGAGGCATCGCCCAGTGCGCGGAGCTCTTCACTCCTCGGAAACAAAGGCAGGCAGGAGACCGACTGTGCTCCTCCCTGAGCCCTTTTCCTCTGGGAGAAACAGGGGGTTCAGGCCCAAGGAGGAGAGAGGATCCCCTGCTCCTTGCAAGCAGGCCATCCTTCTCTCCCTTCTGCTTCTCCCTAGTCTCAGGCTGATACATTTTAAAGTTTATACAACTTTTGCCCAGTACTAAATAGTCCTGCCTTGCAGCTCCCTGGATGGTGTTGGCTGGCAGTCAGTAAAAGATGCAGCTCAGCCACAAAGTCCCTTTGCCCTGGCAAGACAAAGCCACAATAGGAAGCCCCCATATCTGTATCAGAGCCTCCCTGCACAGCGTTTTGTACAGACGTTCTGAAGGTTGTGTATGATAATCAAGAAAGTTGGAGATCTGAGAACAGTTTTACAGAAAGCCAGCCTTTTTCCTCTTTGATGCATATGTACTCCAAAAGACTGCTTCTGGTGAACACACTGCCATTCAAGACTGTTTCCCAAACAGGACAAAACCAAAGCAGATTGACTGAATGGAAGGCGGAGGCTTCTCAGAAGGCACAGTCTGGAGTCCTTACTAGTGCTCCAATTTAATTCTGACCTAGTTGCTCTCACCACTGCAAAACACTCCAAAGCAATAATAATATAAAGGATAGCAAGTGTCCTAGGGGTTACACAAAAGTGATGGTGACATCAGGAGCTATTAACCTAAAGATGTCACAATCAGCGATTGCTCTTGGGATGAACACTATCACAGCAGCTTCTTTACTCTAAATCAAGAGTTGCAAATCCCATGTGAAACACTGATGACAAAAATCACCTCTAAGGAGCTCTCAGTGGTGGTGTAGTAGTGTGCCATTTACACAGCCTCCTGTTCTTTGAAGCCTGTTTGTAAGCTCGGTGGTATTTGTAAACAGTGATTAAGGTGAGTGAATAGAGTGAGTGGCTGAGGTTTTGCATGGAGTTGCTATGTTTTCAAACTCCCGTCTGAAAACAGCAGTTGAATGCATTTTCAGAGTCTGGTGAACCCGATGAGTTTGTCAGTTTAATTCGCCACTGTTTTCACAGCTGGAAATTCACAGAGGCTGAAGGAGATCAGGCACATCTGACTACCTAACAAATGGGCCAGCTTCTTGAACCAAAAATCCTATTGAAGGACTTCTGATCAAGATTGAAGGTGTCCTTTAAACAACCTGATCATCTACATCTTCATCAGAGAAATCTCAAGACCCAGGATGAGTTAAGAACATCTACAGGGATTCATATATGCACCTATTTGTATTTTCTGAACTACTTATTAGAGAGAGACTTTGTACATGACATTCAGATTTTTTCAGCCAGAACACACTCAGTGCTTTGAAAGAGAGTAAAACAAACCACAGCACAGTAACAAGAGGCTCATTAACCAAATTGCCATCATGAGCGGTCATCTACATTGGTTATGGTACATAAAAGCTTTTCACCTTGCATTCTCGGACCCTAAATACAAAACCTTCTGTTTTGCAGAGCCAGAGTATCCCCTGGTATTCACACAGCCAGACCTTGCTGATGGCTCTGTCAGCCTTTCTTCACTTCACCGTTCTTCTGCTCATGTAAGGGGTCTGGGCTCACAGTTAGCAGAAGTTACACTGACACCAGACACAGACAAAATGACTTCTTTTCTCCAACTGAAGTCCATCAAGACTATAGAGTCCCAGACAAAGCAAAGAGCACAAAATGAAGGTTCAGCAAGTTCTAGAAAGCAAAGTGCTGGCAACAGAAACGGGACTAAAATGCTACCAATTTAAATCAGAGGAATTAAGGCTGAATGAGAAAGAAGTGTTACCCTAGCCCTGATCCTGACTCTGCTAATTGTTTTACTATCTGTTGTTACTCAGCTTTGTTAATGCATCGCCTGCCAACACACACATCTTCAGTACCATTCCTCACTCTGCCAATCCAGGGGGCAAAAGCAAGAAAGAAAAAAGCGAAGCAATTTATTTTTAGCAATAACTTTGGCCGGCCCATCTTCTATTTTCACTGAGGCATTCAGCTTCTTGCCACTTTGTTTTTAATGAAAATTGACTACTCAACACTTCTTCGCTATTAGTTTAGATTTTAAAAAGACTGGCCTTAAAAGAAAACCCCACATGTGATTGGTGGGTTCAGTGCATAGTCATTAAGAAGTTTCCCTGTCTAGAGTCCCAAATCCAGCATTACTGAGAGACCACCTCACCCAAGGCTTAGCACAAAGGGCACTAAAGCTTAACTCCAGCTGAAGCCTCTGTTGAACTCATGTCATTTGAATTATAATATATTTTTTTTTCAAGATATGCAGGTTAACCTATGGTGCTTCCAAGAACAGTTTAGCTATTGTTTTTCAATTCTTGATTCACTTTTCTAACAACAGACATTAGATATACAGGGCTGCCCATACCCATTAACATTCCGGTTCCCCTATGTCCTCCAAGCTTCTTCATTCTCTCAGATTTGATAAATACAAAAAATCATCGTTTCCTTTAAACTGTTGTTAACTGGTTCCATGTATCACTTTGAACATGCTTACCTCTTCACAATCAAGCAGGCTCATTCTAGTCTTCCAGAATTACCAATAAGAGAAGAAATCTCTTCGCTGCAAAGCTTCATACTAAAATCAGCAAGTTTTACATCAGAACCCATTTCAGAAGAGCTTGCCTTACAGGAGCACCTATTAATTAAGACAGGGATTAGGTTAACCAATGGCAGCACTATCATAACACTGATACAAAGCCCTCCTGTTAAATAATAATTCAAAAGTTCTCCTTAGGAGGATCACCATACAGGCCTAACTGTTAATGCTAGCACCAAGGCTACCTGCAAGAAGCCCAGAAGGAATCAGCCCCAGATGCATCCCACATGGTCTTTAGTAACAGCAGGTAGAGGGGCCTTGCTGGGGGTAAGCAGGCTCAGCTGGAAGGTGGGGAGCATGAGAACAAGTTTTTGCTAATGGCCTAGGAGCAATAAAGTCTATAATTGCTTTCCTTTATTACTTTGAGACTAAATACCCAGATAGCTAAAGAGTTAAAACCACAGCCTTAGTAATGCTTGTGCCTGTGACTGAGCAGCCATACATAATAAGAGGCTTTCCAGAAATTTAATTTAGCCCAGCCAAACCCAGCAATTGGTTTGAAGAGGCTATTGAGAGGAAGATGAGTGGGAATGGATGAAGGGTTAGAAAGGATGCAGTTGGAAAGAACAAGGAGAAGCATCCAAGGAAGGCATGGCCCACATCCTCAGGAGGATCAAAGAAGGGCATGGGGACCACTGGGGAGAGGTCCATGGGCAGAGCCAGCCCATAGTGGGCAAATGGCTGGGGCTGAGCCATGCTCAGGCTCCTGCATCAGCCAGAAAGATCTGCTGGCACAGAGGTGCAAGGAAGCTCCTTCACCCGAAGCTCTTTGCTCACTGCCATTTAATGATGGAATGAGTCAAAATCCCAGAGCCTTCAAGGAGCCATCCTTGACGTGTTCCTCCCATGGCCAGGGTGACTTCACACTCACCTGCAGAGGGAGACGGCTCCCCTTGATTAGCTAAATTTTGTTGACCTACTTTGGAGCCTCCACCTTCCCAGGCTGGAAAAACCAGCCGCGGAGCTGACGTGGCCGGCTGCAGGCCCGGGGACAGGCTGTCCTGCAGGGATGCTGATGGAGGGCACACAAGGACCCTCCCACACACGAACACGCTGGGGCTGAAGCAGCGGTACCTCATTAGCTGCTCACAGAGTCCTGCAGGAGATCAGCAGCTGAGGCCTTCCCTCACACCAGCCTGCTGCTGATCCCTGGAAAACATGCCCGTCTGCATCCCCAGGGTGTCTCCGGCGCTGGGACAGCTCTGCTCGCAAGGCTGCCATGTTCCTCACCAGCCCACAGGGCCGGGCCAACCTGAAAAGCCGGCTGACTTGCTCTCCGTGCCTCCCTGCCCGCACAGCCACACAAGGCCCTTGTGGGGGTTTTGTGGGCATGGAGAGGCTGCTGGCACTCCAGCTGGTGCTCGGGCTCCCCATGCCTTGCCAAGAGACAGAAGCAGAGGCAGAAGACAGCTTTGTGCTGTACGGGGCTCAGCTGGGGTTGCAGCTCCTGGGTGAGGCCTCGGCAGCCTTGGGGAAAGTGTTGAGTCATATCCTACTTCTCCTTGAGGATGAAAAAAGTGGGGGAGGAGGGGCTCAGTGCCTGCTTGGTGCCTCACAAACCATGGTTTTAATGCTAAATTACCAGACGTGGCACACATGTAATCTGGGGTTGCACATATTGCCCAGAGAGAGGTACCAGGGCTGCCGAGGGGCAGAGCGCACCCCCATCCTTCTCCCCCCCGACACGGGTTTTGACCACATGCATGTGTGACAGGCTGCTCATTATTAATAATTGAACTTAATAACCAGCTCAAGGCTGTGTTATACTTTCCTTCCGTATTCAACACTGAAAGAATAACATGGAAAAAAACAGAGAGAAAGCTGTGCTTTTAGCAGGAACACAGAAGAGTTAAGGAGGATAGGAATAAAACAAATCTGAAAAAACTGTATAGATGTATACAAATACTTCCAGAGAACCACCCTATAACTCTAAGAACATCTCCTGGCCATTTCAAAACCCAAACACAACTCTCCCTGGAGAAGACTCTTCCTTTTGGGGTGCCTTTTGAACGACCACTTCCTAGTCATGAGATCCTCGTATGGGTTTTTGCTTTACTTCACTAAAAGTAGCTTTCTCAGCAAGTTTTTGAACTATCTTTTAATAAGCATATATAATTTTAACTCCCTGGCTAGACATGCCTCCTAACTCTGCTGTATGTTTGGAAATGAGCATAGTCATGAAAAGCTTAAGGACTTAAGGATATAGCTGGTAGGAGGCAACATGTTAATGGTGCTATATTTTCCTTTTTGCTGGCTTGAACTTTTCTGAATTTGTAAACAGCAAGGCAGCAGCATTCCCAGTAAGCTAGAAAACAGACTCAGGTTTTTGTAACCCTGCACAGGCTCCTTGGGCCACAAACATCTCCCTGCTCTTTCACTTGAATGCAAAACAAGGTATAGGTCTCTGGCCCCATCAGGCCATGGTACCCTTGTTTCTTCTCATTAAGCTCACCAAGCCACAAACTTCCCAAATCATGTGCTATATTCAGACTGATCTAAATAGCCAGAACCTCATGTAGGCTGAAGTTAAGTCTCCCTTTTCCTCCCCAGAGAGAAGGAACTGAGCAAAACACCCTACCCCTTCTCCACACTTACCTGCCGGTAGATGACAACAAAGCCACCACAGGGCAACTGGCAGCCATGCTGCAGAACTTGCACCAATACATATTTTTCTCCAAAAAACTATGAACCTTTAAATTTTAACTCAACGGCAGAAAGGTGCCATGTAGCTCCTGTTTCTGCCACATATTTACAACCCCTGTTTTCCCCTCCTCCCTGTTTGTTTGCTGCTCACTTGGCTCTGACCTCCCCCGCTGGAAGCAACCAGTGTCCATGCCCTCAGCTCTGAGGCATGAAGCCACCTAGGGCTGCTACAAAGCTAGAGCAACAGGTCACCAAGCTCACCGCTGACTACAGCCAGGCGTGGGTATCCCAGGAAGCAGCAAGAAATTCTAGGAAAAACAGCAGCAGCTTAGGTCTATGGGCTGTTCTCATCCATCCTAGACAGCAAACAGGAATCTTGTCCAAAACACTTTTTTGCTACAGCACCACTGCAAGCTGAGGGCTGGGGAAGAAAGGTTGCACTGCCAGGCATCAGAGAAGCCTCTGAGTCAGAGCTGGGCACTGTCCCAACCCAGGGCATCCCAGGAACCCAGCCAAACTGTTGTTTGAGAGGTTATACACAGCACTGCACCTCCTTTGGAATGAGAAGCACATGCAAAAGCAGGAGCAGAGCCTGGAAATGAGCCACAGCCAAGAGCACAGCCATCAACCCTCGGTGCGGGGCATCACCAGTCAGACCATCAGCCAGTGCTGCAGGTAGGTTGTGCAACTGCACCCAGGTGTGGGTTTGTCTTAGAGCCCAGGGTGAGTAAAAACATGTGGGTATCGCTCCACACCGTGACCCTGAGGGGGACAAGAGCATGCCCACACATGTTGAATGTTTTCTTCAGAAAGAGCAGAGCTTGTTGCTTCTATAAACAGGCTGTATGGCCCATTGCCTGTGACCAGCTCTCCAAGCTGCTGGCTGCTATTCCTGTGGTCCTAGCACTTACATCTGTTTCAAATTCTTCTTTTATCACAGGTTTGGAGACTCCATGGGCATGGATGTGTTATGTACAGGCAGAGGAGGGATGGCACCACATGAAACCCTGGGAGAAGGCCAAGAGGAGTTGCTGACAGAGGTTTGTAGGGGTCTAGAGGTACGTGGAGACTGTAGCAGCAGTGACATGAAGGGAAAACCACTTGAGTCTGCTTGAACGACTTCCTCTTACAAGGACCAGAGGTTAACATTAAACTGAGACTAGAGCACTGCCACCCGGGGGAAAGAATATAACTTTATTTAAAAAAAAAATAATTTAGCTCAAACACAAACAAGATTGCAGAGGGTCGATGGAAGCAGGAAGAACAACATTCACCCACAGAACTTTAAACAGACCATTTTCTTTCAATCAATACTTTCATTAACCTTCCCTGTCCACAGCTCTACCTCCAGTCCTCACCTGCACATAAAGGAATCCTGACTCTTGGGGGTCTTGGTGACAAGCCAGAGGAGAAACAATGTCTGCCACGCACGAAACGCTATTCCTACCTCCAGAGCCTCCCCAGAGATCCAAAAAGCCAGAAGAGCAACACCAGCGTCTAAACCAACGTGCAATAAAAAGGGAACAACTCGCACTCCTCCCTGGAAGTCTACCTACCCATGCCCCATTCCCAGCGTCCTGGCCAAGTACTTCCACCCATGCCTGAATTCGCGTCCCCGCCCACAGGTGCTGTACACAGAGGTGTGCACACAGGCCTTTGCAATACACCTCCCTCCCCCCGGCTCTTCTCATCCAGACCTGCTGATCTTTCGCCTCTCTCTGTGCCTGCGTGCCGCACATTTCTTGGCACGGCAGCAGTTCGTTTCACAGTGAAGGGATGTGCCCTGGAACATGCTGAGCCACTACTGCAACTTCTTCTCTTCTGTGAAGTGGCCTTTCATGCAATTGCCATTCTGATAGACAGGGCTGGCCCTCTTCCTTCTGTACCACACCACAGACTTGTAGAGCACAAATCCAATGCTGGCCAGGCAGAGCAAGAGAAGAGCCAAGATGTCCAAGCAGAAGTACTCATACAAGGAGAGGTCGTAGACAGCGGGACGAAGGTAAGGTGCCCCATCATGACGGAGGATGTACTCCAGCCAGTACACTGTCCTGTTGAGAGCATGCATCGGTTTGTCCAGGTGCAGGGCCGAGATGAGCTTAGCTGCTTTTCTGTAACTGCAAAGGAAGACAAGAAATTGTCAATCTGACAGGGGCCTCATAGCTAAGAAGTGGCCTGATTCCGCAGTGCCTTCAAGTCCCAGGTGATACCTTAGGAGTGTGGCACGTTTACTCCAAGATTCATTTCACATCTGCCTCTAAAAGCCACTCTGATGGCAATCATTAGCCATGGCAGCACAAGCCAGAGTGCATTTTACTGTTTTGTTAACAAGGCTGGCAGTTCAGTTCCCAAGTTCCTTGGTAAGATGACTGCTCAGTGACTTCTGATGGATAAAGGCTTTTTGAGGGGAGTTTGCACCAGAAGGTCTCACCCAGCATCAAGCAGCAGTCACTTGTTTGGTAACTAGCCAAATACTTTGCTACTGAGTGGAACACCTCAACAACTTACTCTGAGGTCAACAGATGAATGCTCCTAACAGTTGATTAAAAATAAAAATAAAGCTCTTGGACTACACTAACAGTTGCATGTGTTGTATTAGACAGTGGGAGCCCTGTGTTACTGTGCTGCAGCAAATCTAGGAAAGGGGAAAAGCCTTGTTTTGAGAAGCAATGGATGAAGCATTATCTGCAGCCCATGGTCTGCACTAACTGTTTCTACAGAAAGCTTTTTGGACAAGACCAAGGAAATCACAAGGTAAGGATACAATCTCATTTTACCTGATAAAAGGCTGACATTAAAATGACAGAGGTTTGTGCCTCTGCATCTCAGAAAGCTTTCTAAGAAAATTACAGTCAGAGCCTAATAGGGCTAGACCATGCTCTCTCGCAGCAAATGCTGGAGTATATCTTCCTGCAAACATCTCAGGATTACAAGGCACTAACATGTCTGTCCAGCTGAGCAATATTTGCAACTCTGCTTGGTCCAGAGGCTGTGTAGGGGATGACACAAAGGCATCAGTCTCTAGGTGCAACCTGTACCAAGGAATTGCTTGATGCACCTGCATGGCTCACCTGGGGTCAGAGATAACTGTGATGACAGCCTGGTAAAGATCCTCTTCTCTCACGCTGCTCCAGTCCATGAGGATACCCATGCCCTTCGCCTGCACTCTGGTCATGATGTCAAACTGGTCCCCATAGAAAGGGAATCCCACCACTGGCACACCGTGATAAATTGCCTCAAATATGCCATTCATCCCGCAGTGGCTGACGAAGGCTTTCACGTTGGGATGGCCTGCAGGCAAAGAAACAGCAGCAGGTCAGTGCTTTCCATGCTGAAACAGGGCTACTGGTGGCTTCTTCAAGACACAGTGTGGATGCATGCTCAGGGAAAACCAAACGTGCTGAGCACAGAGGATGAATATTCACATTATCCTTCAGGAACACAGCAGCCCAAAACTCACTGGGCAGAACCTGGAGAACAAGGGAGGTAAGGGCCAAGATACAACTTCAAACAGGCCCTAGGTGAGGACCATACTATTTACAGATCAGACTCACAACAAGCAAGAGACTTAGACCCACACAGGTGCTGCTTTCCTTGTATGATCTTGCTGTGGTTTGGACTGAACTCCAGAGATGTTGCTAGTGGTACACACACACGCTCACACACATACACGCTCACACACACACAGCCCTGCCTTACCTAGCAGGTCGTTCTGGGGTAGCCACCCCATCATCAGTGTATTCTCGCCCAGGTTTCTTGGCTTCTGTCCGAAGTATCTGTGGGAGGAGATAAAGATAAAAAAAACAGGAAAAGAAAAACACACACAACGTAATTATAACAATTTATAACAATTATAAATTCAATCAGATGAAGAGATGGAAAGCAAACTGTCTGATTTTCATCCAACTGGAGTTAAGAGGAATCCCATTCCCTCCTCACCTCCACACCACCCTCTGCGGGAGGCGGGCAAATGCACCAGCCATCTTCTCCACCAGGTCGTTTGGAAGAGCTCGGATCCCAATGCCAAAGGAGACAACAACAACACCTGCATCTGCTGCTTCCACCCAGAGACGCAGACCCTGCGGGCAAAACACACACAGATGCCTTGAAGTCTTGCTGGAGAAAGGCCCTTCCCCCGTAGCCTCTGCCAGCAGAAAGCTGTCTACGAAGAGGATGAAGCCAAATCTATACAGAGCACAAAGCTAAGCGTTTCTGACCAGGGAGATGCTAAAACTACTGTGATTTCTGCAGCCAGACAGGCAGGAGTTACTTGAGCACTCAAGATGAGCTTGGCACTCCACACAGAGGTGTCTAGAAGTTGCATTTCGTAATACAGCTTTGGAGGTGACACAGTTACTCCTTGGTAAGGAGGCCTCTGAAAACACAGGGCCCACATAGGTACAGCCAGAGCAGCTAAGGGAGCTGGAGTGAAAATATTAAGGCTGTTTTCCATCAGCGTGCTAAAGCAGAAGGCCTGCCAGGATCTCTAAGTGTAGGCTAGAGGCTTCCTGAGATGCTGCATAAGCAGGTGGGTATCTAGGAGGAAGTCCTCACTCTTTTTGACTGGCAGGAGGCGAGGAGGCTGGAGGAGAAGAAATCAGCCAGCACACCTGCTGAGGAGAAAACACAGAGTATTCCCTTCTATGCCAGGCTGGGCTGAGCCTCTCTTGCCATGCGTTCTGTCCTGCTTCAAGCTTCCCATGCATCAGCTCACAGTCAGTAGCATTTTAGGGAAGTTTCTTAAAACGTCTTTGAATATGAACACTGTAGAAGATTTTGAAGGGCAAAAAAATCCCCAAACAAAACCAACAAATTAATTATTTTTTTAAAGGAGAAAAATAAGATGATTAATCTAGAATATTTTATTAGTAGTAGTCTACAAGGTTGAGTATCAGTACAGAGGAGTTACCCCCAGAGAGTAAAAATGAAATGTGCTTTATGTTTGTCCTCTGTTAGGTGCTTCAGGGACTCAAGCCTTTCTTTGCAGAAGAGCTTAAGAAGCCCAAAAATCAACACAACAACAAAACGATCAAGATGATTTCATCTAAGGGGTTTTGGTTTCTCCAGGCTCTTGAATCTCTGATTTTCTTTTGAGCAATACGACTGCTAGAACTTAAAAAAGAAGAGAAAGTACTCGTTTGGCTTTGCTTGATAAAGCTATAATGACTCATATAGCAGATGATTACATTATCCATTACAATCAGGCTTTCAGAAACAACTTCAGAGTTGCTAAGGGAAGCATGGTTGACCACCGCAGATTCTCACCACCTCTCAAATACATATCTATATTCCACCATGCCCTAATTAAAGGAACTCTCAGCCACGACGTTCCAAATATGAGGAAATAAATACCTTAATTATACAACCCAGCTTCTGTGGAGATGGGAGATGCCTTACGCTACACCTAGACCTACCAAGGCCCTCTCTTCTGTCAGCATCCTGTACCCTGGGCACAGGCATGCCTGCCTGCCAACACAACAGCCACCGCCTACTGCAGGGCTCTGGACTTATCTCCATCGTTCTTCCCCTAGGCGCCTTCGGCTCTGTTCTTGAAGCCATGAAGCACATGAGTAATGCCACAGCAAGCAACTCCCTTCTTTATAAGCCAGGCGTGTACGCAGCCAGGTTGGACCAAGCTGGTGTTTTGCAAGACCTGTGAGGCAGACACTCTCTGACACAGCTTTTGGAGCACCCTACATGCGTTACATTACCTGCATGCTGTGCCACACGGGAAAGGGTAATGTGCAGCCATACGCATCTGGAGAACTTCTGCTCCAAAGCACCTAAACTCCCTTTTTCCTTTTAACTGCAAAAAAATGGCATCCACAGTCTTGACTAAAGCTGCCATCGGAGATCTAGACAGATCCCATATCATTTGAAACTTGGATCTTATCTCTATTTCAGCCCCTTAGTTGGGACATCAGGACTACCCAACTGCCTCAGGGTTATTATCCAAGTCTACTTCCCCACAGCGTTTGTAAAAGTGCTAAAGCAATGGGAGGAAAAGTAGACACGTCCTGCTCCATTCCAACACTGTCTTCGTCTGGAGGCTTTAAGGGCTCATCCTTGTTCATCTTTACTGAGGATAGTGAGATACAGACCAGAGAGAGCCTCTGGGATGCCTGGAGAGCTTTCCTCAGGGCTGTCACTTAAGGAAGAGAGGACAATACACTTCAGTTTTGTACACTTTGGCACTCCACGCTGAATTCAATGAGAAGAAACACAGCTCTCCTCTATGAGTCCTTAAGACTACAAGCTTGAGGGCAGAAATACCCTGCAAGAAATTGAACTAAGGAAGAAATTCTGGATTGACTTAAACCAGTGATGAAGAAATAAAGACTAATTGTTCTTCCTATTTCCTCTTCAAATGTAGAAACAAACAACCTACTCATGTTCAAGTCCCAGGGGCAACACTGCCATCACAGGACTTCCCACACCATTTTACACAGACAGTGCAGCTGACTCCTACTTCAGGGTGGACAAATTAACTACATTCTCCCTGCAACCCCCCCAAGTCCTCAGTGCTCCCCATCTCCTCGCTACACACAGGCACCAAAATGCAGCTTCACATGGCATTTATAAGGCTCTTCAAAAGAAGGTTTGCACCACGTATCTCCGCAGGTTAATATGTAATCATGGCTCAAAGCTTTCCTGCACTTACCACTGGAAGAGGCTTTGCAGGCTCAGCAAGGATCCCCCCTGTGAAAATGACATGGGGGAGCGTTGGCCGGGGAAAGTCCAGCACCACATCATTGCAGAGGAAGAAGAGGCTAGTTCCATGGACAAGGTCCAGCATGGATGTCTTGGGCTCCACGCTGTGCTTCTCCATGAGACGTTCAAACTTGGGCAGGATGACCAGCTTTGTGGCCACGCGAGTGATCATGTAGACCAGGAGGTTCCAAGTCCTGCCGAAGAAGCCCATCCTGTCAGTCATCAGGGAGTTGAACTCAGGAACATAGGCAATGGGGGACGTGGCACCAATCTCTGCTGGGAACCAGAAACCAGTGGAGATCACAGCATATTTGACATGGAGGATGTGAGCCAGGATAAAGCCACACATCTCATTGGGGTCCACCAACAGGAGGTCAAAGTGCTCATGCTGGAGTTTCTGCAGGAGGGTATTGTTTCCCAGCACCAGGTCACAGTTTTCCAGGTACTTTTCCAAAAAGGAGAACATCTCCAGAGAGGTCATCTTCCCTTGAAAGACACGCTTTATCTTCTCCTGCACCCATGCGTCTGCGCTCTCCGTGCTGAAGATGCCCCAGTACCTCTGGATGCGGAAGGCGGGCAGGTAGGTTTCCACGTCCCGACCCTCGTGGAGGAGCAGCACGGGGTCGTGGCCCCGGTCAGCCAGTGCCTCTGCCACTCGCATGAAGACTCGCAAGTGGCTGTCGAAGACTATGGTGGGCATGATCAGCACCTTGGCACAGTGACATGGCTCCAGACCCAAGGCAGCCACCACAAAGAGAAGAGCAGCAGGGCACGGTAGCACCTTCATCTTCATCACTGCAAGGAAAGAAACATGTCATTAATATAATATAAAAGGCTCAGTCACATGCTTGGGCAACTAACAACTGGGAACGTAGCAGCAAGCTAGACGCTTATGAGGTGGGAGAGGAGAGCAGTATGGAGTTTGCCACAGGGAGAAAAGAAAAAAAGAAAAGAAAGAAGCCACACACACACAAAACTCAGATACTAGAGCGTGTCAGGTGCATTTTCCATAAATTCAAAGCCACTTCTCTGTGTCAATCCACTTCTAAGGCTCAAAAACAGGCAGACTGACTTGCAGAGAATCGGAGAGGGAGAACAACTGGCAGAGCCCTGCTGGGTCAGAGCACCAGCTGGGACCCCTGTGCTCCATCCCCACGTACCACTACAGAACCAGCACAGCTGGATTTTATCACTGTTTCTGCCTCCCCAGAACAGCTGACTGACTGCCTCCCAGCCCCTGCTGTCTGTGCAAGCTCCCCGGGAGGCCTGCAGAGCCCAGAGGGGATGCAGAGAGGCACCCTCTGCTTTTAGCCCTTGAGAGCCACTTTGCTCAGCGCAGACAGGGCAGGAGAAAGCCCGTACCACAGCAGGGCTCTCAGAGAGAAGCCTCAGCCCCAGAGAGCGCAGGAAGGGTCTGGATGGAGAGCTGCCCCACCACAGTCACTGCACCACTGACACATCAGCCGTGGGAGGGCAGGGAGGATCAACGGAAAGGGATGGAAGAGGTGCCAGGACTGATGGGGTGGAAGAGAGCAAACCCAGAAAGCAGCCCCGGAGACAACGTGCAACACCAGCGGCACAGCGACGCCCCTTAGTCACACTCCTACAGCTGTCACCCCATCCCAGCTTGGCGAAACACCCAGCATTTCTGTTGTGTAAGGGCTGTTGCTACATCACTGGAAGCGAACTCGCCTCACCCACACCTCACATTATTTTGGGAGAAGAATTACTTGATAATTATTTGGGAACAGTCAGAAGCAGAGCTGTGTCCTGAGGACCCAGTTCAGACTTGCTGGGAAGGGTGGGGGGAAGAAGTTATAATGGGAACAATTATAAGTGGATTTTGGATGGCCTCACATGCTAAGCCCCAAAAGGGCTGCGGGAATGTGGACCAAGATTTTCTGCCAGCTTCTCCACCACTGCTTGATCAATTAAGAGGCAAGAAAGAAAGTCACAAATAAGATCCTGCAAAATTCTACCTCCAGACTCCCTTCAGCAGCTGGATATCTCACTGCTTTCCAGTCCCACATCAAAGAAACACAGAGCAGCTGCTAACTGGGACCCTACTGAGTCCCAAAGACAACTACTGCCAGTGCTTGGACAATCATCCAGGGCCAGCTGGGCAGCTGTGCCTGCAGGAGTGAAGAGAAACACCAAAAATGCAAGCAGATGCTAAGGGTGTATATGGACCAACAGAGCAAGAGCTCCAGGAGGATGGAGGCACAGGTGAGAGCCTGGAGAGAAGGGAACAGAAGCTCCACGAGAAAAGTGAGGACCTGCCCAGAGCAATCCCTAGAGGTGCTGGGAATCCCTTCTCCCTGCCCAGACAACAAGAAGGCTGTAAGTCTTCCCAAGTGGTGGGAGGATGTCAGGCTGTGGGAAGGGACCTTTTTTCCTGCCCCAGCTCAAAACCACCAGAGCACCTCCCCGCACTGCCCATGCCCAGAAAGGCACCAGCAGGTACCGTAGCCAGGGCAGTACTGGCTGCAGCCCAGCCCTCCAGCTGGGGGCACAGCTGCCTACACACATTTTGGGCTGTGCACAGGTGGTTCAAGAACACTGTTAAGGGGGCTGTGCCACAGATGCTTTAGGTTTCCAGGTGCAGCAGGCAGCTCAGGGCAGCATCTCGGTAAGAGCCAGGACTGCTGCCTGCTGTGGGAGGAAGCCCTCTCATGACTGCCACAGCAAGCAGCAGTGCCCTGCCTGCACAGCCCATATGGCCCCCAGCAGCTGCTGGGAGCTTGCATTCAAAGCCATCAGAAAGAACTGAAGTTGAGATGGGAGGCAGTGGAAAGGGAGCATTAGTGAGAAGAGAGAAGAAAACCCTCTGGACCCATCCAAGAAACTTTTAACTGGGCAGAAATTTGCCCCTTGGCTTTGCCCTGTTTAACATGTTTGACAAGGAAGGTGTCTGATATTAATGGATGATTATATCAGTTTAACGGAAGTGAAGTAACTGAACATCCACAGCTCTAAAGATTGAAGTTTCTTGAACTCAGGTGCCTTTTTTTAGGATGAAGTACTAAAATCTCTGACAACGAGCATTCTAGTCAGAGATGCCAATGAAGAAAAAGCAGTAAACTGAGACCCCATAGCAAGGAAACTGCCTTTTACTTCTCTCCTCCTCCAGCATTTTGTATTGCCGAGTTCCTACCTACTACTTGGAAACCCATATTCACAGGGCCAAATTATTTCCTTACCTGCCTTGTAGTCTCCATCTAGCTCTTGCACACAGTAAGAAGAAATGTTTTCCCTGTAAGCTTCTCAAGAGCTAACAAAGCAGCACAATTCACTTGAAGCCAAAAGGAAAAGACATCTTCACCAGGACGCTCAATACTCTTCCTGGAACAAGAAACCAAAGTTTGCCTCCTCTGCTGGGTGTGATCCAGAGAAAACAGCACCATCTGCTACCATCAAGTTGATGACAGCCAACCCAGTTGTGGCTAATTTATGGAAATGAAAACTCCGTGCAGGCAGGCAGGTATGCAGCTCTGAGAGCAATGCTGCCACTGCAGGACGATGTCGCACTACCAGCAGGAGCTGCTTGGGGGGATCTCTAGTACAAACCTAGAAGATACAGTGCTGTGTAAAGCAAACTCAATAAAACGTATGTTGAAGCAGGGAAGTCTAACCGTCTAACACAACCCAGTGCTTGGTGGGCTCTGAGCTCTGTTTTGGGGTTATCACAACCTTCTACTTCACCATGGTCAGCAGGGTAAATAACACTGAAATACTAATACTAGTGTTTTAGTATTAAAAACAGTAAGCAAGGAGAAAAAATCCCTTCAAGTATAAGCTTTCCCACAGAGCTTATAGCCCTGATTTTTTAAAAATTATCATTCATATATATATATATAGTGAACAGTGCACATCTTGTCTGCTCAAAACAGCATTCCTTTCTAGCATTTTTCATTTGATGTCTTCATGGCAGCCCACAAGAAACACGAAGAATGAACAAAGCCCAGGTCCCAAAAAGACCAGAAGAGGCAACCACACGAGCAATCAGGTCAATGCCAGAAAAAAAAAAAAAGTGTTTGCACCACACTCAGTCCTACTGCTTCCACATATCAGCAGTGCTCTGCTCATCCTTGTCCATTCCGGACAGAGAGTTACGTAGTCCTGAGTCAGTGTGAAATTTGTAGGACCTTGGGCAACCTTCAACATCCTTTCTGGATGATCAGAACTTTATAGAGGAAGCTCTACAGGCAAGGTGGGAATATGTGGGCCAGCAGCAGGTTGGCAGTCCATTGGTCACAGCCAGGGAGCCACAGGACTAAAGAAAATAGCTGATCCATAACAACTGAGAAAATAAAATCTGTATGTCAGCTCGTCAGGCATTTGAAACTACAAATACCTTCAAGAACTTGAGCTGGCAGGTGGTGTCTAACATCACACACCTGCTTCCCCACCTGACCTTTCATCGTGCACTGAGTCTGGCTGGGTGGTAAGACAGATTCCCTCCGCTCCACACCCCCAGGCTTCCCGACTGTCTCAAGGAAGGGTCAGAGATGGTTTGCAACACCACCAGGCTCTTCCGGAAGGCTTTCCTCCTGCTTGCGACACGGTTGCAAGACGCAGAAGCAGCTGATGTGCAGCTGTGCTCTTCGTGAGCTGTCTCAGGTCTGCAGCGCGGAAGCATTCAGGAGCATTATTTGTAATCCCTGGGTGCTAGAGACAGACAGGCCAGGGGCCATTTCCAAACATTCATGAGAGCCACAGACCTTGAAGTGAGCGCACACAACAGCTCAGCATGCATTTCGGTCTTAAGAGCGGGTTACGTCCATACGACAGTCAAGTTTAACAAGTTCTTGAGACTGCAGAGAAAACCAGAGAGATACAAGAGCAGCAAACAAACTTTAGAGAAGCGGTCGAGAGGGGTGGGGGAGAGAGCCTTCCACTTACTGCCCTGTCATCTCAGCTTCTTTCTGCAGGGAAGCACCACATTAAAGGAAAGATGGCATTAAACACCGCAGAAGGTTGTGAAACCTGTGTAGGAAGCACTAGGGATTGATAAAGCCCTGCCAGACAAGTCTGATCACATTTAACAGCGTTACAGGAGCAGAGAAGCAGAAGATAAGGCTCATCTTCTGTATGAGAACTGACGCCCTCACGTACACAATCCTACTGGGCTCCGAGCGGGCAGCAGGGACGAAACCCGGCTGAGCTGCCACGAACACAACCGAGAAGGGATGCAGAAGAAGAGGAGGCAGGAGGGGAGGGAAGGCTCACCTGGGACGCAACCTCCTAGAAGCAAGTTAACGCAGAAGCACCCAAAATCTCCCCTCGGGCACCAAGGGGTGATCCTGCCCTGCCCAGCCCAGCCCAGCCCAGCCCAGCCCAGCCCAGCAGACCCCAGACCCGCGCCCCTCGCCAGCCCCGATCGGGCACAGCCGGAGCGATACCGGCCTGGTCCCGTCCCGGCACCCACCTGCACCGAGAGCCGGCGGCAGCGCGGCCCGAGCGGCGCCGCAGAGCCCTTCCCCTTTCATGCCGGCCGGCGGCGGGCGCGGGCGGGGCGGCCCCAAACCCGGCCCCAGCCCCGGCCCCGGGGCCGCCCCGCCCCGGCCAGGCCTGCGAGGCTCAGCGGGGCGGAGCAGGGCCGGGCCCGCCCGGCGGAGGCTGCCCTCGGGCCTGCGGGTGGACGAGGGGCGAGGCGGCCGCAGCAGCAGCAGCCCCCCGCCAGGGCAGCAGGAGGGGCCGAGGAACGAGGGGGGCCGAGGGCAGGGCGCCGGGGCACCCACACCGACCAGAAGGGGCTGTCCTGGTCGGCCAGTTCCAGCATTAACCGCGGCTCGGCCCAAGCTGAAACTGCACCGGTGAGGCACATGGAAACTGGCCCTAAGCACCCCGAGAGGCATTTCCTTCACGGCAGAGATGTAGGTTAAGCCTGCCTAGCAGCTGCGAAAAGCTTGTGAAGGGCACGGTCCTTCCTTAGGAGCGTCAGACATGTCACAGACCACGTAGCTTTGAAGGTCTCACAACACATTTCCCCTCCCAGCACCCAGTCAGGCTGGTGCTTATTTTCAGCATGACCGGTGACACTTTCTGCATGTGCTGCTGAGACCTCAGGCAGCAGCGTTACACCTTCTCCTACAGCACAGGCGAGGGGGCGAGCTGTGGCTCCACTAAGGCAGAGGGATTACCTGATGGATGCCATTAATTATGGACTGACACCCTATCAACCTGGCACTTCTGTTCATCCCAGCTTTTCCTTAGAGGTATAGCACAAGGGAAAAACAAGCATTGTAGTGCTCAAGACCTCCACCAGTCTTATTAGGGTTGTTTCCTTACCCTGCACACATAGTCACAGAGCAGGAAAGGATCAAAGGGAACATTGCATCTTTAACCAGGTACATACAGAGTTTGAGTTGTGCCTATTGTTTCTTACTCCCACAGGTTGTTGCTACCCACGTTGTATTGCCAGATACCATAAAGCTACTTTGGCAGCAATATTGCAGAAGAGCTGACTAGTTATTCTGGTGTGAAGTGACTCAAGAAGCCTGAGTTTGTCTTGGTGTAAGTAAATATCCTTCTACTCCCGTTTTCTCCAAATTTCTTGCAGCAACTTGACAGCCAATTGCACAGGCCATCTTTCATTTTTGTTACATCCATGTGAGTGTATAACTTAGGAGACAAGAATTGGTTGCAGACAGATGTAGTCAGACTTACCAATTCAGCTTTAAGACAGAGCATAGCTACACAGCTCAACATTTATCCCTCCCCTCTTCCCACCCACTATTCCACACCTTTAACTGTCAGATCCACACAGATTACAAAGGCAGCAATCTTTATTTTTTGAGACACTTCTGTGCTCACACATAAAATACCCCCAAAACATAAGTTTTGTTTAAAAGTTAACTTTGTAACTGTCAAAGGAAAAGATTGAAGAAGAAAAGAGGACAAATGACAAATTACAAACTGTATTTTGTTCAAAACCCCAGCACAGGCAGAAAAGTACTCTTCCCACCTTCCTTTGGCCTCTAACTTTGAGCTCTCTGTAATAACTGGGGTCTCCTGGGTCCCTCTGCATTGCTGCCTAGAATCCAACAACTCGACTGATTGTGCAAGCTTGAGGGGAAGTCCTGAAAAATGCTCATCGAAACATGTTGCGGTGTTTGCATATGGGGTTGTCTCATCACTCTCAGCCAACCCTCAATTATGAGCCATTGCTTTGCACACAAATGTGTCTTCCTCTAACAACAGGGCTCTTCTTACTGGCACCCTTCTGGGAGTGAATGGAAACATGGAAATAAGGCCCAACATAACCTCTTAGTGGCTGGCAATTTCACAAGATGGGGGGGAGATCTCACATCCCACTACCACTTTTCCCAAACATGCTTTACCACTGTTCAACTTATCCTGGCTATGCGCTCAGCATACTGCTCCATAAGCTAAAATTAACTTAACTCACCTTACGAAAATAACGCAGTTGGGAGATATATATACTTTAACCAACTGTGAGTTTACTAGAAATAGTAAAGAGGGCAGTCACAAAACTGGAGGGAAAGCAAGACCTCTCAACAGCAGCAAGCCTTTAAATTATCACAGTTGCACATGAAATCTCAGTTTAGGCTGCAAGTTACTGAACTTGAGATCTCATTTGCCATACAGAATTAGTGCTTGAAGCTAACACTTCAAGACAAACTTTATTTGCCACAGTGCTATAGGAAACTGACATTTTAATTCCTCAAAGGGACTTAACAGGTAAAAACAGTTCAGAGAGCAAGTGATCCAACCCGGTAAAGAAATTTAAGGCATCAGTTACATTCATCTCATCAACTAACAAGCTGTATGGCACACTGCTGAGTAACCATAAGCTGGCACATTATATGCTCAGCGAGAACAGGGAGTAGTGCCACACCGCAGTCAGAGCTTCCAAGAGAAAAGCAGCTCACAGCAATAAGCAGAGCTGGGTTTAAAAAAAAAAAAAAAAAGGACCTTGTTTCTTCTGCCTCCTTAAGAACTCCCACTAAACCAAAAGACTTCTTCAAATATGATAACCTACCTTTTGCTGTCTTCAACCCCCAGCTACATTCCCAGCATAAGCAGTACCAAAGGCAGTACTAAAGACCTTGGCCTTTTTGACAATAGCACCCAACTTGTAACTCCAAGCCATGTGATTCCTTAGCCACTCAGGTGTGTCTATACTCTGCTCCTTTAACTGCTCTAGTTAGTTGCCTCAATAGGAATGGAGGGAAGAGGAAGGTAAGAATTTGTTGCAATGTGAAACTGTAAGAGAAGGAAACAGAAGTGAAATCCTGCCACACTGCATCTATGAATTTGAAATGTCAGATGGGGATGGGGATTACAGCCAGAGTGTTCAAATGAGTTATTCTTACTGTAATAAGTTTTCCAGTGCTTGCAATTTCACGTCTGATTAAAACTACCTGAAAACGAAACAGGTTAAGTTACAGGGAAATAAATTCTTTCTTTACTAGATGGACAGGAAATTGGAAGGAAAAAAATCACTATCAGCCTTATAAAATTAGACTATAAAAAAATTAAAACTTGGAGGTCACCCTAGTGGCATCCAGTAACACCAGCTCAACGATGGTTCCGTATTAGGGCCTAAACCAGAATTAAAAATAAAGGGGGGAAACGTCCAACCACTCTCCCATATCCCCATACTGGAACTTCCTGCTCCGCAAGGGGCTGTGGAAAGTGGCATTCCAGGACGGCTCGTTGATGTCCACAACATCCAAATGCCCATCCAAGTGATTCTGGTGAGCCGACGGTTTACAAATACCCAAACATTCTCAGTCACTTTCAAACTTGACTGAATTGACTTGGGTCGATATAGTGCCTCCACAGTAGCTGCCTCGTTTTTTCTTAGTCTTCTCATGACGAAAAGATTTGCCCTTAGTGAATTTCAGGATATTGTTAGCCTTTTCTCCCCAGTCACCAGCTGCTCCTTTCTGTGAGATGAAGGGGGAGAAGAAGAAATTCGTGTCAATACTAATGACAGTAAAGGCAATGCTCTGCACATCATCCTGCCCAGCAAGTGCCAGTACAGGATCACTAGAGCTGACACCACTTCTATGCACCTCCTGACAGTGCTCATGCACTTCCTAACAGCACCTCCTGGTGGAAAAAGTTCCCACCAGAGGACTGCCCACAAGCACACCAAGGCTGCTCTGGTGACCTACATTTGCAGAGGTCAAGTGTTAGCACTCTGAGCACTACCCAGCCATACCTTTGCATCAAATGAGTTATCAGCAACACGGGCATCCACCTCAATTTCTTCTTCTCTTACACGTCGAAAAGGAGAAGCTGGCTGTTAAAGAAAATGAGATACAGTAAGTGCATACGTGCATGTGCTATTCCCTTGGTGACAGCCTCCTTCCCTCCTTGCCCTGCAAATATGGAGCCCTATACAGGTCACCTCAATCCTTAACCATTTCTCAGATTCATAATCCTTTCTGTTCTTCAGATCAAGCAGCACAGGGACAAGCACATCCAATCAACCTTTGCCAGAATAACATTATGCACATATGTGCATTAACCTAGGCTTTTCCAGACAAGATTCAAGTGCTTGAGGAAGGGACAAAAATATAAATAATTTGTGGGCTCCACCCAAAAAAAATTCCACAAAAAAACATTATTGGTTCAGTAGACAAAGACGCCTCTCCTACCAGTCAGCAGTCTGCCCTCACTCACCCGTTTCACCTTAGGAACTGTGTGTGGTGTTTTGGTTTTGATCTTTGCCTTTTTACTGTCTGGTGTCTCTGACTCCTGAACATCTTCCCTCTTCTGTTTCTTCCTGATCATGCCTGTTAGATGTAGAGCAGTAAAACTTCAAAAGGGAGTAACTGCAGCGTTGGGAAAGGTAATAGCATCTCTCCCCCAAAATGCAGTGCTGAGACATGTCAGTCAGTCCCTGCATTATCCCACCAAGAAAACAAACACCAACAGCTATCCTGGGGCAGCAAGGATTTTGCCATCTATCCTAATGAATAATTACCTTTATATTAATGACTTAGTGAACTCAAGAAAGTTGTCAGTTAAAATTTGCCAGTTCTTGGAGTCATCATGTATATACTCAAGCACACCTCTACTGCATTCAAAGTGGTTTCCCTCCTGAATGGATAAAGATTGTGCACTGGGACACCTGTGGTGCCCCATTCACAGCACAGACAAGGGCCCTCCAGTAGTCTGCCTTGCTGTCACTAACAATCTTCTCCATGCACAGATGGCAACCAGCAACAACTGTACAGAAGCGTGCTCCATGTTAGCACAAGTTCCATCGCCAACAGATATGAGATACAGACAAAAAGGAACAAAATAAAAACTGGTCCTTCCCCCTCTGTACTGCACTGGCAGTTATAACAGGATACACAAAGCAGACAACACTGTTTAAGAATGGCTCCCATTGATGTTTAGCTCAGTAACACACTGACCAACAGACCCAGTTCCCAGACTATAATACCTCCATTTGCTTTTCCTTTCTCCTCTTCAGAGCTGCTTTCACTGCTGCTACTGCTGTCATCTGCTGGCTTAGACTTCACATTGTTTGCTGTTGATGTGGATCCTTTTGCTTTTTCTGTGGAGGCAGTGGTCTGAGAACTGTTCTGTGCCCCTTTCCCTGTCTTTTTGGGTTTCTCATCCTCTTCACTGGAACTATCAGATGAGCTGCTACTACTGCTAGAAGCAGCCGTCTTCTTCCCTACAGTTGCTTTTGCTGCCCCTGGAGATTTGCTGGCTGGTTTCACTGCTGGCTTCTTTTCCTCCTCACTGCTTGAGCTCTCAGAGTCAGAACTGCTTGCTTTGGGTGCTGGGGTAGGTTTGGACACTGGCTTACTCGCTTTGACAGCGGATTTAGCTGGAGGGGCTTTCTTCTTTTTCTCATCCTCAGAGCTGCTGGAGCTGCTATCTGAATCAGAGCTACTTTGCGCTTTCTTTGCGGTAGGTTGTGGCTTCTTTGCTGCAGGGGTCGCTGCTTTAGTTGCGGGCTTCACAGGGGTCTTCTTGTGAGAGCTACTGGAATCTAGAACAGGAATCAAAATTCAAGACTCAGCCCTATTCAACATGAAGGTAACATTCAATGCTGACACAGTGCACTTCTCTAGCTGCTCAAAACAACACTGCAATGGGTATTTCCCTGTCCAACTGCAGCCTCATATACAGGATAGAAACAGAGATTTAGGAAAGTACAACATGCAGGCAGTAATTCTTTTCCTCCTATCCCAATACCTGAGCTCTCTGAGGAGGAGCTGGAGTCCTTCTTTGCCTGTCCAGGTCTGACAGCTGCTTTTGCTGGTTTGGAAGCATTCTTTACCAGAGGTTGTTTAGCTGGGGGCTTATTCACTACCTTCTTCTCATCTTCAGAGCTAGAATCTAAACAAAAGGACATTCCTCCAGTTAATAATCTTATGGTGCAAGTTATTTGAGCAATGACATGTGCATAACTCATGGGAAAATAAAAAGCAAAACTGGTTGTAGCCTAACACTGAGACACTAGATAACTGGCAATAAGCAGTATTTGATGAATGGGCAGGGGACAGCATTTGCCTTTCTTTGTTGGGAGAAGTGGAAATAAGGAGAAGTTTAAGTTCTTCATTAATTCACGCAGTAAGCAGCAAATATTTGGAGAGTAACATAAGAGAACAGGTATGGAATAAGGAACTGGAGAAGTACAGATATCACCAAAAACCAGCTCAGGGAGAAGAAACAGAGAAAAGCGCTAAAGATCAGATAACAGGCAAGAAATTACAAGATACAATTGTAAAAAGGGAGGATACAGTGAGGAGGCAACAGATCAGTTATCTCTTTTTAGCTTTCTATTTCCTATGTCAGATGTGCTTAGTATTCTAAGGGACTGGAAATTTCTGCGTACAAATACTTTTTTCACAGCAATCTGGAATACTACACCTGATCTATTCCAACATTTCTGAACACCTTCTTCACAACAGTAAACAAATCACTGTTAACTTCTGAAAAAACTAGGCAACAACACCAGAGAACACACAGAATTCCCGCTACTTGTTAAAAGGCCATACAGTCTACTGCAAGCAGATAGGCTGCTATCACCCACAGCCCCTGCTGTGGCATTACAGATTTTGAGATACAAGAATCAGGAGACCCCTAAACATGGGGGGAAAGTGTATTGCATAGGGAGCCCATGTGTGAAATACAGCGTTGCAAACCCTAAACCTGATCAACAGAAAACACAAAGCATGCTGTCCTATATTTCTAGGGCAACACTAGAAGGCATCTTTTGAGTCTGTTTTGAAGTTGGTATTGTGATAGTATTTTTTAATTTCCAAAACTTCCCCCAAAGTCCATAATGGGATAAAGTGAAAAAGCTTAAGATATGGATCCTCAAAAAGTAACCACAAACCTTCCTGGATAAACTTATTAAACACAATGTTCCCACCCTCTCAACCTAACAACCTGGTCTTAGCTGGTGCCTCACAGTCAAGCTCCACGCTGTGATGCAGGCTGTTCTTCATTTTCAGACCTTGTTAGCTATGGGGACTGCAAAGCTTTCAAGCTCATATGCTACAGATCTTTGCAGATACACCACTGCACACCAACTTGGCCAATGCAAACATTAGCAAAAAGCAAAACTATTTGTTGAATTACCTGAATCACTGTCTGAACTGGATTCCGCCTTCTTGGTAGTCACAGCTTTGTTTTGGGGGACAGGGGTTGTTTTAGCCGCTGCTGCTTTGCCTGCAAGAGCAAGTCTAATGTTAATAGGCCACATCCACACCAAACCTTTGACTCGAAGTCCAAACCTTTCCAGAAAGCTCCCTATTCAGTACGCCAGTCATTCAGACAGCATATCAGAAGCCAAGCAAGGACCTGGCCAGCTGCAGTAATGGACCTGGCTCATTCTGGCTAAACCAGATCCCAATGACTTTTCAAACCAACATGCGTAAATAACCCAATCTGCACAGCTCATATCCAGAGCTCATAGTGTTATGTGTGGGACAGCTTCAAATTACCCAATCTTCCAGAGAAACAAATAGCAACGTAGATCCATCATATGGCTTTTTCAAGGAAGCCAAGAGACTGACAGAGCACTGACTGCATCACACAATACTTCCTTTGCAGTCTCCGCTCCTCACAGCATACCTGTTCCTCCCTTTGGGGGCACCTGCTCTGCCTCATCGCTACTGTCTGAGGAGTCACTGCTGTCAGCCTTCTTCACTGGAGCCTTGGCAAGGCCCTTCTTTGTCTGCGCAGCTTGAGGAGGTGGTACAGCACTGTACTGACCTAGAGAGAGACAGCATTCAGATGCCTGTATGGTAACGCAAGCAGCACGTTCAGTTGTTATAGTTAGAATAAAGCACTTCTGCTATTTGGCTCCATCTACTCCTCTTCTGTATCTTTGATTAGATATTAGCTTATAATTTGAAAGGTTACACCCACTCCAATGCTGCACACCGCTTCTACTGTGAAGTTAGTTCCCCTCTTAGGGTTTCAGCTGACCCTACTTTCTCTGAGAAAGTTTTCTCCTCTTCTGGAAGGAAGAGAGCTTCCATTACCAACCTTTCAGAAAAAATACAGATTTCAATTGTTGCTAGTTTTCATTTACTACTTTCTCAAGTCCTCTGGTTAGAGCACCAGACTTGAGTTTCAGTGCTTGATCCTTCACTCCAATCATCTCTCTACTGAAATCCTAAAAGGGCTGTATTAGATTGGACATAGGCCCATTTAGGTCATCAGCTGGACTACAACCTAACCGCCCTGGATACTTCAGGGAAAAATAAAAATGGCTTCAAGTGCTGCAGTTACCGAATAACCAAACCACAAACAAATTACCTCCCAAATCCTTGCAGATAGGAAACCTGCAAGATGGTCCAAGACTATCTGAACAGAAAATATGCAGTAAAGCAAGAAGCATCAGAATCTCTCCCATTCCCCGTCCCTTAATGAGGATGGGTCTGAATTTTAAACAGCACGCACAAAAAATCTGCTCTTTCTGCTTTATGATACTACCACTGCTTAGAGGCTTGTGGGCAGCAAGATTTGCCTGTGGCTGGCAGCTGGTAGTCCTGCTGTCCTGCAGGAAGTATCCTCCCACATAGCAGTAATGGTGTTAAGTGCTTACCAGACTTTGGCTTTTTTTTTGCAGGTGGCTTTTCATCATCTGAGCTGTCAGAAGAGTCTTCACTACTGGAACTTTCCTTGGCGGGGGTAGGTTTGGTTTTTCCTGGACATGCCTGAGTGGCTACAGGTTTGGGCTGAGGTTTCTTGGGAACAGCCTTATCACAAGAAGAAAAGAAATATACATTAAAAAATCGTATTACAGAAAATCTTGGACATGGAGTTGCAGAAAATATTTTAAAACATTCTCTAGTAGAAAACCCAAAATTACAGGTAACTAAGCACAAAGGATTCATGCAAAAGTGAACATATAATGGAGACTACAATATGGTTAAGATACAAGGAGATGTCTTCCTGTAGAAAGTAGCAGAGGAAAGCCAGGGCATAGAGAGAACAATTCCACTGTAGAAAGGAAAAAAAGCTGTGTAAGAGCCATAAATGCTGCACTCAGCATCTATGCACTCTCTGCCCTACTCTATTCATTTCAGTTCCAGAAAGACAAAGATATACCCAGTATTACTACATTTCTACAGTCTTCATTAAGTCTTTGACAGTCTAATTTACCTTCTTTGGTGCAGCTTTTTCCTCATCAGAATCTTCACTACTGCTGCTACTGCTGCTGCTTGGTGCTTTTCCATTGACCACCTTGGTGGTTGCCTGAGCAGCTTTACTTCCTTTTGAGAAAAATAAAAAGGGATACTAGAAAATGTTCTGGGAGATGAGGAGTAATTGCATTCAGTATAAGGTACTGTAGATAGAAAAACGCAAGAAAAGTCAATAAGGAACTATTAAGGCTGTACTGTGAAGCTTTTGCTTTACCCTTCTGTAAGTTTAGAGACAGTTTACAGAAAAACATCCATTTTAGCTGATTAGAAGTTCCAGGAACACAGACTAAATACCGCTTTAAATTTTCTTCAGGTCTGCTCTTTATGTGAAGACACTGAGATAAAAGCACAGCATTAGCAGTTCGGGTTGCTGATTGCAGCTACTTATGGCAAACAATACAGCATTTGTGACCTGATGTTTTATTTGCAATCAGCTCTATACCTGACCGATGTTGGAAGCAGACTGTGCTGGAGTGCAAATGGCTGGGACAGTAGATTTTCAGACTATGTTAACACATGTCTTAGCATGCAGGTATAACCTCCATCGCTCCTCCCCATGCTTTTTTCGTGCGCTCAGACTCACCATACATAACTAAGGAGGTACCTGCTTTAGGCGCTGCTGGTTTTGGTGGCTCTTTTTTTGGTGCTGCTTCTTCTTCTTCTGAGCTGCTCGAGTCAGAGCTGGAGCTCTCTGCTTTCTTCTGAGGCTGGGTTCTGGTTACAGCTGGTTTTGCTGCAGGTTTTGCTGCAGGTTTTGCTGCAGGTTTTGCACCTTTCTAAAAAAAAGGAAGAAAACTGATTAACCTTTGTAGCAGAGCAAAGAATAACAGGCTAATAAATGGGACACGTATAGGAAGTTCAAATAGCTGGAAATCTCACTGCCTAATGGTTAGTGTTTGAAAAAAATCTCTGGATAATGGCTTTGCTCTGGGAAGCCTCCCAGAAGTCCATGGGACACTTCCTTTGCTCTCCAGTCTCCAGTTCTGCCTCCTCAAAATGAGGGAGATCCGAGGTTGGCGCTGTGTTCTTCCCCTCTGTGGATGTGATTAGTTTGAAGACTGAAAACACTGACTAAGTAACCCTGTTTTGTCTCCTGAAGTATGACACTTTTTCCTGCCTCCACTTCTCAAAACCATAAGTGCAGCAAGAAAAAGGAAGATTCTCTTTTTATAAATGTATACAAAGAAGTCTAACTCATTCTCACGATTTTAAAAACCTTCCTCTAGAAAAATAAAAACATCTTACTATGTTGCACCTGCAGCAGTCTAGGCCCTTCACAGAACAGGAAAAGTGAGCTCCATTTCAGAGAAAATTTTGCTGGTCAAGTTTTCTATTATTGATCATTATCAAGTACACATTAAAGCAGCTAGAAGCTGACCTTTGCTGGCTTCTCCTCCTCCTCCGAGTCTGAATCATCACTGGAGTCCTCGCTGCTGCTTTCTGCCTTCTTGGCTGGAAGAACTGCTTTTGCCTTGGTTACAGCTGTTGCATTAGCTGAAAATAAAGGACAGCACACCAATTGGTAAGCTAATTCACAACTTTCACACACACATATCCTGCACATCAGGCCAAAAGAATATACTGAATTCAGTAAACAATGCCTGAACTCCGTAATACTGATCTTCAATTTTTTTTTGTCAAGCAGCATATGGCAAGAGACTCCAAAACAGGTAGGCAAGAAGATAAAAACAGTTCTAAATTCATTCAGTCTTACTCATGCATTTAAATGCGGACATCTATCAGAAAAAGAACACCCCATATAAAAAGGGTCCCCACAAACTGGGAGAACATTAATTGGCCCTGTACAACTTCCATATATATATATACACACATAAGAAACAGACAAACGAAAAGAACCAGTGTAATGATGTGTTAAGGTTCTAATTAAGTTACACGTGGATAAGGAGCTCACACTTACCTAGAATAAACATACACCACAAATGTAAGTGCGAACCACAGGCAAGAAATTTGCCAGAAACGAGATCAGCATACAAACCCAGTCTTTGGTAAGGACCCTGAACGACTTCACGTGAGGCACAGAACTGAGACATACATGCAGGCCAAGAACAGGTTTCAAACAGACCCGTGGCCGGCCCCAGCGCCTTCCACAATCCTCACCTGGCTTCTTGGCCGGGGGCGCCTCATCCTCCTCGCTGGAGCTCTCCTCGCTGCTGGAGGAAGGCCTCCCCTTCGCCTGGGCTCCGTTGGGGACGAGCTTCCTTTTCTTGGCCGCGGGGGACCTGCGGGAAGGCGAAAGGCAGCGCTCCCACCAGCCCCGAGCGCCCCCGCGCCCAGCAGCCCCCATCCCTCACAGGACCGGGCGGCGCCCCCCCCCACCCCTCACCGCGCCCCACTCACTGCAGCCAGTAGCTGAAGATGTCCAGCAGCGAGGCGTGGTTGGGGTCCTGCTCCTTCTGCGGGGACACACACACACACACACACACAGAGGGCTCAGCCCCACTCACGGGGCCGCCAGCCCCCCCCCCCCCCTTTTCGTCCTCCCCCCCCCACTCACCGCCGCCGCCTCCCTGGCGAAGGCGCGCGCGGCCGCCTCGAAGCGGTGCTCGCGCAGGAAGCCGAGCACCAGCGGGAACAGGTCGCTGGGCACCGCGCGCCGCGCCGCCATGCTGCGCCGCCACGTGCCGCCTGCGCGCGCAGCGCCGTCACCGCGTAGCGGCAGGAAGGAGGGCGGGCGGGAAGGAAGGAAGGAACCCCGCCGCCGCCGCGGCTCCGCCCGCGGGTGAAGCCCCGCCGCCATCTTGTGTGTGGGGAGGGGGGGGAAGGGGGCCGGCCTCGCCCGCTCGCCCGCCGGCAGGGGGCAGCCCCCGGGCAGGAGAGTAAAAGTAACGCTGTGCGTCTAAGGGGGCTGTAAGGCTAGGGAAACCTACAGCACAGGTTTGAGCGATAACCGAGAGATAAAGTTGGGGATAAAGCTCACAGCAGATACGCCCGCAGAAATAGTCTAAGCAAGTACCAAAGGGCCAGGGGAGAGCTTAACTGGAGCTCCTGGCCTTATGGGAAAGGGGTGGGGTGGATGTCACAGGTGAGGCTGGTCAGGACAACGGTGGCCTGTTTGCGTGTTCGGGGCCCTGATAAAGAGGAAATTTAATTCAGCTGCTGTATAGTGCTGTGGTTTTAAATTAGTGGCTCTGGAAGTCGCTATTCTTGTAGTGTTAGGGAGGAAAAAACACCTTATGTAGTGGTGGGCTGTGCTATAAGCCTCTCCCATCCTGTTAAGGTGCTATTATGCATAGTGTAGAGGAATGCTATTCAGCTGAGGGCTTATTCAGTAAGTGCACTTTGTTTTCAGCCGCTCCCATTACGGTATGCCCTAACATGGGTTGCTCAGATTTATGTTGCAGAAAGGAAACTTTCCAGGATCCACTTTTTCCTCCCAGTTTTTGCAGTTCCTGCTTATTTGGGACTGTAAGATGCAGCCAGAAGCTTCACCTGTGAAACTCAGCACAAATTTTGTGCTTCTTTGCGTTAGAAAGGAAGAGGCACAGCCATTGCTAGTAAAGTGTCCTTAGTTTAAGTTCTGTTATCTTCAGCAATTTTGCTGTGAGGAGTCAGGGAAAGTCCTGGCTGTATTTACTATATGCTTGTTTCACTGGTGTACTTCCATTGCTTCTCATGTGGTTAGTAGGCATCACCCTGTCCTGCCAGACCTTTGTCAGTTAGGTCTGTTTACAGGTGTGCTGTGAGTGCCTTTTTTTTTTTTTCTTTGGAGGTGTTCCCCTGTGTGGTGCCTGTAACTTTCCATGTGACCTGGTAGGGCACTGCCATGCAAGGAAAGCTTCTATCTTGTTCTGTATTCTCCAAGA
This sequence comes from Cygnus atratus, assembly GCF_013377495.2. Classification (NCBI taxonomy): domain Eukaryota; kingdom Metazoa; phylum Chordata; class Aves; order Anseriformes; family Anatidae; genus Cygnus; species Cygnus atratus. The sequence goes on from NC_066368.1 coordinate 20,856,761, forward strand.
TAGTAGTGATAGATTCTGGGATCTTAAAAGCAAACAAATTCAACTGATTTATGTAACTGCATGCAAATTCCTTGGTTTCCCTCTCCTATTTCTCATAGCTTTTGTCAGACCTTCCTGTTGGCTGGTGTATCTTTCATTAGATTGCAGAGAGAGTGTTCCATCAGCTCAGAAGAGAACGTTCCTGTGAGAGGTGTCTGCTATTCCCATTTTTTTTTTTTGTGGCAAAGAAACAGTGAAGAGAGATGGCATGGGTCTTTAAACACTTAGTGAATCCTTTCCTCCTTATTTTTCAAAAGTATATAGTAAAGTTGCTGTGCTATTTGTGTAGGTTTGCAGAAGCAATGGCTCTGAAAAGAGCAATCCTTTTCTTTGCACAGGGCCGCTGAGAAAAATGCTGCAAATGTAACTGTGTTCAAATGCTGCTCAAAACTGAAGGAAAAAAAAGTTACGATTTGTACAGTCAACTGTGGGCAAGGGAACATGAGAGGCTACCTCTCTTTCCTTACTTCTTAATAAATTACAAGCTGTGTAAATTTTTCACTTAGGCCAGCCTAACATACTAGAGTGTGAAGGGGCTTTTGTCTCTTATTGGTCAAGTCTCCAGGATGTCCGTGAGTTTGAATTCTACTTTGCATGAAACCATTAATATGGTAAAGTGAGGCTGAAAAACCAAGAATTTGGACAGTACTGAAAGATAAGGTGTAACTTTTGATAGACAAAATTTCTTTCTATTGCCTTTATGGGATCTCAGAGCAAATGGATTAGATCAGATCTCCCAGTGCACAAGGGAGGCAAGAGAAGAGCTTTCCCATTTTACAGGAGTTAAGGAGTGATGTGTACCTGTCTGCCATGAGAATCATCAGCTGAGCCTGTCCTGTTTCCCTACCAAGCACACAAATGAAATTGCCTCTAACATCAGTGCGCTGTGGGTTTGAACAACAGCTCCAGCAATTCAATCAGCTACAAGATCTGACCTCCGTATGGTGGATTTTGTGGGACAGATTTTCAGGAAAGAGAAAGCAAGTGATATATGTCTTCCTGTCAAGTGTAGCTTTAGTCGGTGCTGTAGTGGAAATGTGGTGGTAGGTAAGACAGAAATCACAGAATTAGAAGCATTGAGATCAGGGGTTTGTCACCCACAGGGGAACTGGAGGTAATAACATACATCCTGTGGTGAATTGTCGGATGTGCTCTGTAAGTCCAGGGTGACATCTCAGCTCTTACGTTGCAGGGTGGGTTAAGGGGTAGTGCTGTTCCAGCGTGGGAGAAGCAGATCATGCAGGTTCCTAACTAAAAAAAGTAGTTCAGCAGGGCTCAGGTTTTCTCTGAATTAAAGTTGAGATTTATTTTCCTTTATAGAGGAGGAGAAATTTGATATAGCATGCTACTGTGCATGGAGCTGCAGTCAGTGCATGAGGGCTGAGACCCAGAGAATGCAGAGCGATGACCAGGCTCTTCATCAGTAGAGCAATAAGGCATTTCTGTTGCTTTTTCCCAACCCACAAATTCTTCCATGCCTTGAAGTGAGACCTGCATTTTTTGATTCTTAATGTATAAAGCATCTAGTTGTCATCAGATTTTTTTTTCAGGTGGAGGCTGTTGTAAAGGTTGCTGAAACAATGCTTTGACAGTTACTTCACCTAAAGTCCTTTGGGGAGGCATATTAATTTTACTTTAGTGGCTAAAGAGGTTTCCTGTGAGCTTTGCATTGATTAAATAAAATACTCAGCAGCCTAAGCGACACTGGTCCATATGGAGAAGTCCCATGGGTTCTCATTGAGCAAGAAGCTGATTCTAAAGCCTGGCAGTGTCGTACAAAGGGCTAGCAAAGGGAGAAAGAATTTAAAAGTTGATTCCAAAGAGTATATTGAAATCCTAATCTAATATCAGAGAGATGATTTTGAGATAATCTTTCGATGTTTTATGCTGGGAGTTAAAAGATGCACAGCTTTACAAGGGAAATAGCATGGAACAATCGTTATGGATGTACATGCTTATCCATCTATTTTACTTTTATCTATTTCCTAGTATAGAGTATTATTCCATAATATTCAAAGAATTTGGATAGAGAATCTAGTTTCCAACTGATATGTTTTTGTCCTTTACGTAAATCAGAAGTAGATTCTGTAGTTGCATATTTCTACAGCACCCAGCTGTTCTTTATTCTGTTGTACATTTTTGGGATTTGTTTGGGAAAGTCCTGTTTTTTTTTTTCTCTGTGTGCCTAAGTTTCTCATAAGGCTGTATCATCAGGGATTTTATCCTTGTACTTATTGTAGGAGCAAACTGCCAGTTTTTGGAAGACAGGCTGTGGCATGCAGTTACGTGTAAGCTTATATTAGGCTTTGGTTGAAGAAGGATTTGGAGGTAGCAGGAGAGTTTAATCTAACTTTAAAGACTGAGTTGATTAGTAGGAAACAGGCTTGGTTCCTTACCGTGTGCAGGTAGCTGACTGGTGTGCTGTAGCGTTAGTGTTCGTGACATTCAGCTACACGCAGCGCGTGCACTGCCTGGAGGTGACTTTCTTCCCTGGGAAACCAGATCGCAAGGGAATCTGGTTTTGCTCACTAAAGTGCAATGATGAGAGACTTCACTGGTTCTCAGCAAAGAGGTGTTTCTGGATGCCAAGCTGTGCAGGTGGCTTTTTTTCTGAGTTTGCAAGGGAGTAGTCTGAAATAATCATTGGGGCAGACCCTGTTGGTTTGTCGTGGGGGACAAACTGCACTGAGCCCCGTGCTCTGAACTCCAGCAGAGCCTTTCTGCAGCTTATTTTCTCTGTGCTGAAACATGAGCGTAGCCATGTGGAATGGAGTAAATCTGAGTTCGGGCACCAAGGTGTGCTCACCGCTTGTCTTCTGTGCTTTCTCCTCATGTTTTCCACTTTCCCTGACCGTCCCCTTGCCGTTACCGCTCCCCTTTCACCTGCTCTTTCCACTTTCTCTCCCCTCCCGGCCCTCCGGCAGCGCTCTCCCCGCAGAGCCAGAGGAGCAGCAAGCAGCACTCGCTCCGAGCGCATCCCGGAGAAGACACGCAGGACTTCGCAAACCGGAGCCCGGCAGCACCTGGCCCTGAAACCCCTGACCGGGGCCGGGGCCGGGGCGGCGCTGGCGGGGCGGGGCGGGCAGGAGGCAGCCGCCGGCCGGGCCGAGGAAGCGGCCGCGGCAGGGGCGGCCCCGAGCGCTGGCGCCCGTCGGCGGACCCAGGGCACCGGGAGCGGCCCCGGGGCACCGGGAGCGGCCCCTTCCCCGGCGGCCCGCACCATGACGGCCCCCGGTAGGTGCCGCGGCGGGGGGGTGGCGGGGCCGGGGGGTCCCGCCTGGCGCGGCCGGGACGGGAAGGGGAAGGGGAAGGGGGCTGGCGGCCGTGCCCGGGCTGCGCTCCGCCTCGCCGCGCTCCGCTTGGCTGCAGCTCGGCAGGTGCCGCGGGGCTCGGCCAAGCCTCAGGGCCCTGCCCCGGCTGGGAGCCTCCGCAGAGAGGTTTCTCAGCTCGCGTTTCTTCCCAGATAGTGCTTCATCCCCTCCCGTTGCGTGCTCCCTCTTTGGGGTACGGCTTGCTGCTCTGCGGCACGGGACGGCAAGCGAACTGCGCTGGGCTGGTGTCAGGGAAAGGGTTTCACCTGCACACGCGGGGTTAAAAGACAAGAGCAAACTCCGGAGGGAGAGGGGTTTGACCCTTGTTGTGTAATCTCGCTGGTGCCCACTCTGCAAGTTCCCCTCTTTGCGGGGAAGCGCGTGCGTTTTATCTAAAAAAGGAAAAGCGTGCCATTCGCAGGGTGTGAAGTAACGGTGGGGTTTCACTGACACATGTCTCCTGGTGATGTAAAACAAGCTAAACGGAGACCTCGGGAGACTTGTGGGCAAAACTACTTTTCTCCCTAAAAACGGAAGGTGATTTCAGAGAGGCTCAAAAGTAGAACGACTTCACGTTCATGTATCGTAATGCAAATCTCACGTTCCTATCACAGAAGTTGTCTTCACCAAACTTATCTAGTTTTTCTATTTCCTCTTGCTTGTGTGCAGCGGTCTGAAGTGAAGGTTTTCCATTCCAGTCGGTTGCATGTTAATAATTACTGCGTGTGATCATTGTGACTTTGTTATGCATTCCAGCTAGGCGAAGAATGCATTCATTTCCTCCTACATCACTTAAATACACACACTTCAGACACCGCTATCGGAAAGGTACAGCGGGCTTCTTTGAGTGGCCTACCAGCGGCTCCTGGTACCTCTTGCGAAGGTCTCTCTCATTTAAGAATTTGATTTTTAAGACACCTTGGGTTGAGTTTAATTTATACCATAAGAAATTGGTTTTGATAAGAAGTGCATCTCCTTCTGTCAAGGGTTTGGACTCTGTATATTCTTACACCTTCCATGCACATGCGTACCAAAGCAAATTGATGATGATGTAGATAACGGGCTGTGTAGCACTTCTTCATTTAGTCAAAATTTGAGGCAGATTTGATTTAGCAGATGAAAATTGACTAACATGGTACTAGATAAGATCTTCTGAGTTGGATTGAAGGATTTATCTGCCTTTTTTTTTTTTTTTTTTTTTACCCATGGTTGGTCGTTGGACCACGAGAAGTCATGGTCTGTGTAGGAAGGGGATGAGCAAAGTGACATAGAAAAGCTGTGTAATGTTAGAGGCCTTGAATTTCCTTTATCAGACACAGAAATACAATGGAAAACTACTTATGATCTGTACACTGTAAAAGCTGAAACATTTTGGCTTGCACAATGAAGTAGTGGGTGGTAACAACTGGAGGGATCAGATTCAAACTTGGGAAGTGTAAAGTGGGCAAGATGTAGTCTTACCCAGAGCTGATCCACCAGCTTCCTGCGGTGTTCTCTAGCTCTTTCAGCAGTATTTAGGATCTTCCACATGGTAATCAGAATCTTTCAATATTGCCATAAACTGCTATCCCATGCTTATCCTAAGCTCAGAGATTGTGACCTCACTACTCCTAACCACGGTCCAAAGATTAATTTCTTTCTCAGAGGGACTATGAGGCTGTGATACGGTCAGTCACTTTAGGATACTTTTCTTCTCTTGCCACCAGCCTCTGGAGATTTTGACTGAAGTGATTTATTCCTTTCTACTTCATGTGCAGTTCATAAAGTAGGGGAAGCTGTGTATCTTGCTCTTTCTCCATGCTATTTAGTCTGTTAGCCTCAGTTAGAGATCTTAGGCATTTCTGCGGTGCTAGTTCATAATCACATCAGTCTTATGTCAGGGCTGTATAACTGAGTGTGCAACTAAGCACTAACAAGGGAGTTACAGCTGGAAAGGAGTCCAAAGATTGTTGCAGTTTGCAATGACAAAAACAGAACCACACCTAGATGATTTTCTGTGAAATAAATAGTTAAACATGCCCTGCAATATTATTAATATTGCTGACGTTTTGTAAGCAGAAGCAAAAATCACTTTCATACCCTAAGCTTGGGAATGCAGAAACAAGGTATTGCTAATATTCAAACAAGATAACGCTTGTTTGTGAAAGATTTTTGAAACAGTTGGCTGGCACAGATCTTTCTTTGTTGTGCTAATTCATATGCTGTTCTTGAATGGAAGGCTTCCTCGTGCTTGTTTTTCCAAAATCAGCCTGCTGAGTGCATCATCAAAGCACCTGAGTTCAGGCTTAAGGATATGCCTGGTGTTCACATAGGCATTTCCTTGTGTGTACAATTGGCAGAGTTTATTTGTGCTTTATTTTTCATGCTTTGAAGCGTGCTCTGCAAGTTCTTACTGTAACTGATGTGTCAAGAGCTGGGGGGACTCCCCCAGACATTCTGCATTCTCCATTTGTTACGCTATTCCTTGAGGACTAGCCACTAGTTAGTGCTGCGAAGGGAGATACTTGATTAGACAAAAAATAGCATGATCCAGAAAAGTGAGTCTCATGTAATTTTTTTTATTTTTTTAAGGGGTATGTTGCAATTGAAAATAAGTCAAAATTTTTGTTTTCTTTGAAATGGTCCCATCTGCTGACTTAAGCTTACTTGGCTCTTCACGACCCAGTGTTTTTGCTTATGAACCAAGATAATTTCCTTGGCTCCACTAGCGGAGTCAGTAATTTTGTTTTGCAGTTCCCCTTTTAAAGACCGTTGCTCCTCAGTTTATCTGAGGCGTGAGCAAAAGGCTTTAGGACTTAAGGCAAGAGAGCTTGAGGAGATCTGGCACAGCTCTGCGGGGAACGGCGTGCCCAGAGCAGTGCTACCCAGGGGATCGCTACCTTTCCTACACGCTGAGTGAAGTTTGTTGCTCCTGGGTGTAGAGGCTGCATGCTCTGGGTGATGTTATCTTGGGATATAAATACTGGCAGGGAGTCTGTCAGATTTGCATTGTCTGCATACCTGCTGGAGAAGGGAGGCTTCTTGCAGTGCCTGGCAGTGCAATCAGGGTGTAAAATGACTGGCTTCCCGAGCACACCCGCCCTCAGCATGGCTGCTTCCTTTTGTTGAAAGACTGCTGAGGGGGCTGTTTGCTAACAAGTGTAATTGCTAAAGCTGTGCTCTTTTTAAACATGCAGGGTAGGATTAGGTATTCTATTTTACAAACTGTTAAAATGCCCCAGAGGCTGCTGTTGCTTTACCCAGAGCCTGGAGGTAGGTGTCTTCCAGAGAGCTTGAGGGCAGGACTTTAGGAGGCCTGGGCACACCTCAGAGAGCAGCTGTGCATCTCCCAAAAGTGTGGTGCTAGTACTGGGGGTTGTTCAATGTTCCCCCACCCCATGCCTCAGCACCTCACTTCTCCCCCTCCCTGCTCCCAGGAGCAGAGCTGCTCTCCCCATCCAACCACCACAGGTAATCAGAACAGGGCTGTAGAAGCAGAAGTCTCTGGAGATTCTCCTTTTTTAGAATAAAACAATTGATCTCTGAATTCTATTTTTTTTTGCTGTTTCTGTTGTCCTTGTGAGGCATTGTTTAGCCAAAAGCAATATTTTGATGATAGTGGTGTTCTTGCTAGCATGAAAGCCATCTTTTTTTTTAAAAAATTATTTTATTTTTTTATTTATTTTCAGTGGTTCTGTTTTCTTAACCTAAAGGTTCCCAGGCTTTGGGTCTGTTTGTCTGTTTTACGAGTTTGCTGGATCCACTTCACTGAGAATGCTTTCTCCTACAAGATTCCATCTGGGGTTTGAGAGCTGTATTCATTCAGAAACATGCAGCAATACTGCTGAACTGCAGTGCCTATATTCTCGATAGCTAAGCCATCAGTCTTTCACTCTAAAGCCTTGTCCTTGTCCAGGTACATATAACACTGTATTGTGAGCACAGATCCCATCTCTGTGCTGTACTTTTCAACTGTATCACTTCTGCTTGACCACAGTTTTAAGTTTGTAACTGTATGGTTTGGAGCTGTGGTGCCGTAGTCGAGATGTCATTTCAGTCTTTCTTACAACTGTATTGAAGGTTCTGGGGAAGGTGCAGAAGGGAGTCTTTGGAGGCTGTTCAATTTTGATTGAATTTTAATAAGGTGACTGCAAAAATGTAATCTTCAATTTTGGTAAATTCTCTCTTTGCAGATGCTCTTCTTGGCATGCCAAATTTTAGGCATCGCCTTCTACTTTAATTAGCAAAATCTGCCTTTGTTTGCTTGCTTCTGGATGGAAATGGGCTGGAAATGTTGGCACTTTCAGTCAAACTGGAATTAGAAGGCAGTTTGCTAATGACATTTGAAATGCTCAGCATTGAAATTTGCCATGGGACCAGAGCCATAATCCTCAAATCTGAGTAAACTTCTTCACAGGTGAAGGGAAAAATTAAACTTAGACTTCAGAATTTTCTTGGGATTTATGGGGATAGCACTGCATCATGTCATATTGGTTCAATCTGCATGTGAGTTTTGCAGCAAACGGGAAGTTTTAAAAGTGCCTTTAATCCAGAGCACAGAAATGCAGGAGGGTGTAGTTAGCAGATACCTCTAGAGAGGCATTGAATAAGTCAACTTTGAGAATATTTCAGGCTGTTACAGCTACCACTATTGTATTATCTCCCTCCACGGAGAGTTTTTTTATGCCAAACAGGTCAGGAAACTTTTGTTTGGCAATTCTGGAGTTTCAATTCAAGCTTGCGAAGTGTCTGAAGCCTGAATGATAGGATTGTTGTGCTACAAGCACTGGGGCTGGCATACCCTTCAGCTGCACATCTGCCTTGCAGACGGTTTGCTTTCTGCTGCAATGAGAGAAAAATGTCTAACACCATGGAAGCCATAGTGACTTCCTGTGAGCATTGAGACCTCATTTAAATGAAGGCCTTTCTTATTTTAGGTGCACTACGTTCAGTGTGTACTCCACTTGAGCGTGTAATGGTCTACAGTTGTGTTGCAGAGCATCTGTAGTTGCCTAAAATGATTCCACTTCTCACCCAAAGGTGAACTCTCCTTTTCATGCTAATTTTTTTCCTCTTCATTCTTTTCCCTATTGATGTGCTTTACATCTGAAAATTTCCACGTGTGGTTTGTTTCACTTGAAACTACACAGGAAATCCCCTTCTTCAAGAAAGGTTTTTGAGAATGAAAAAACTACTTCAAATTTAGTGGGCTAAGTGTGTGTAGGAGTTCAGACAGCCTTAGAGTTGCTCTGTGGCTGTGAACACCTGCTCGCTTTGGATGCATCTACTGTGCTCTAAAAGTCTTCTGGAGCTTCTTACACGAATTACAAAGGTAGTGCTGCAGACTTTTTGCTGTAAAACTGACGGTCGATTCGTGCTTTGTATTTAATCCTGTTCTCCATGATGGTCTGCACCTGTACAGGAACCCATGGAGGATATGATGTGCTGATTGTGTACGCAAGTGACGCCACCGAATGGTGTCAGTACCTTCGGGACCTCTTCCTCTGTACTCGGCACATCCGAAAGCATCGGATTCTGAGCTACCAGCTGGAAGGCGACTCTGCCATCTCCCACCAGGAGCTGGACCTGTTCGCCAAAAGTCGGAGCATCATCGTGTTGCTATCTGTGGAGCTGGTGCAGAGTTTTTATCTCCCTCCTGTCCTGCAAAGCCTTCAGGAAGCTTTATGGCCCCCGCACAAAGTAGTCAAGCTGTTCTGCGGCGTTACAGACTCTGATGACTATTTGACCTTTTTCAAGGACTGGTATCAGTGGCAAGAACTCACATATGACGATGAGCCTGATGCTTACCTAGAAGCTGTCAAGAAGGCTATTTCAGAAGGTAAGGTAGCATCTGTGGAGCTGGGCTTTGTGATCTGGGGTTGGAGGAGGGATACATGCGATACCGTTCATCCTTATTTTAAATCTGGCAATGTATTTTTCTAAAATAGAAAACTAAAGTAAATTGCACAGCCAGTGTAAACTAGAAAGTTCTTCAATCTGTCCTTCGTGTACGTGGCCAATTGGTCCCTAATTCAGGAGAGATCACCAGTGACTCTCAGAGAACCTCTGAATTTGCGTATCATAACTGTTTGGTTTTGAATGTAAATGGAAAATTTTAAACTGAGTGTCTTTGAAATTCTGACTGTAAATATTGTGCCCGGGAGTTTATTGACTCCAATCAAGGGAAAACTAGCTTTTTCTTCAATCTTAAATGTCATACCAAAACCAAAATAAGGTTATCCAACAAGTATTCTCTAGCACTCAGTTTGAAGTCAGAGACAGCACCATTGTGGCAAAAGCTGAGTTTGTTACCTATGATGAAATGCCAGAGATAAGTTGAAGCATTGCACTGATGGCTTTAAAAATAACCCAGCCAGTCTGAAACTGATCACCTCATAATAAGCACGGAGGAGTTACTAGCACAGAAATATTAACAGGTCGAGACTAGAGATGCCAACGCACTGAATTTTAATTGAGTCTGAGATTTTCTAAACTCCAGAGGGGTGTGTGTGTTGCTCCTTTCTCATAGCTTGTGTAGAAATGAAGGCAGAGAGCTCCAGGGAGTCTAATGCTGGTTAAGATGTTTTTCTGATACTGCCATATTTAGGGTTACAGCATTCCTTGTCAGTCTTAGCAAGATTGAAGTCCTGTGACTGCATCTTGGATTAGGATTTATCTGCAGTTAGTGGCATAAATGAAATAGTGCAGTCTTTTGGTACATCTGGTGTTGTGCATACAAAGGGGCTTTACGCTGGGATAATGAGAGGAATGATTGTGATGACAAAATTATCACAATAAAAATAAATTTTGAAAGTCATGATCTTGGCCAAAACAGTCCCCCTGAAAAAACACGACTTAGGATTTGTGCGGGAGATGACACTATAAGGTGACCAGGCCACAACAGATGTTTCCTAGTACCATTTAACAACCTGCATAAACTGAAGTCTGCGTCCCCTTTTCAAATAACCCTCAACTGCCTTTGTTTCCTGATGGATAACCTAGGCCTCAAGCAGTCTGTCTCTCTTCCTTTTGGACTGAAAGAAGACAGAAAATAGTGCCTGAAGATTTGTACTTCATAAATAAGTAAAGCTGACCAGAGATTAAAATCACTTTTTTGACACTTTCTGGCAAAAGCCAAAGTTTTCTGCTGTTTTTCTCCAAACTTTGGCCTAGAACACAACATGAGCATTTTATTGTTTTGTTTTGTTTTGTTTTGTTTGTTTATATATATATATATATATATATATATATATATGTGCCTTTCAGAGTTAGGGAGGTTTAAACAGTATCTCCCTAGACTGAGTGTTAATCACTCGTAATTACTAGGGACTAACTATTAACAGTACAGTCAGAGCAAGAGTAAATTCTAATAGCTGAAGGATGTGTGAGTGCAAAGGGATGTAGATCCTGAAATCTATTCCCAGAGCCAGCTCTCACCAGCCTCTTCCTTTCTGGGTTATGGCATTCTGAGTGCACAAAGCACAGCATGGGGGCCGAAGACAGCCTCCTGCTTCCTGGGCTGCAGGTGGACTGGGAAGCACGAGTGTCTGTGTCCTTCATTAGATGGATTGGCTGGAGTGGGAGATCTCGCATAGCCAGCTGGATCCCTGTTAGTGAGAGGTTTTCACCCTTCTTGCTAGTTTGGGATGCATTAAAATTCAAAAAGAACTTGAGGTGGAGGGAAGGGGACAGGCATTGAAATGGGTCATCTATAAACTGCTCTGGATCAGCAACTACTCTATACGGAGAAGCTGTGTTTGTCAAAGGGAAGCGTGCATGATCTGACTTCTGTGCCCAGAACGTATATTTGTCTGTGGTGGTACACTGAATGCAGAGCCTTGTCAACTAGAGAGCAGCCTCCGCTCTTTTTGATGTCTGATGCAGTCAGTGAATTGTATTAAGCTGACCTGCTGTCTTCCTCCACTTTAACATGTGGCTCTCTACAGGTAAGCTAGCTCTTTCTCTGTATAGCTGGCTGCCCCTTGGCATGGGGGAGCTGCACCCAAGGGACCTGGGTGCTGGTGCTCCCAGCACTAGAGAGACTACCCTGGAAGGGGAGCGGAGGTGGGTCCTGCTGGCAGCACTGCCCTGTCTGAGCAGCCAAGGAAGGACTGTGTTGTGGGTCTGGCTGCCATACATCTATGGTACAACTTCTTTGGGGTAAAGCACTGAAGTCTGACTTTTCAGTTTGAAGAGTCCTTCTGCAGAGGTGATCTCTGTTGAAAGTTAGCATATGCTGAAAAAAAGTGCTTTAGCTACATGTAAATAGTGTTTTTAAAGGGAGATTCGGATTTTCGTTGTTGTTTCTACGTAACAAATAATTCAGCTTATTTTCTGTATATGCAGAAAGGAAGGAACATACAAAGATCTTACACTGGCTTTAGTATGTCTGGAAAATGTATACACAGAGTCAGAATCTCTGGACTTCTCATACTGTTACAGAAGGTCTCCCTGGTACGAGCTGTCAGCTGCACACAAGTTGGGCAATGTCAAGCAGTTCCATCATGCACGTCAGAGCAATTGCCAAGGCAAGCAGTTCCCTGTCACTGACTCTTGTAAAGGGAAAACCTACTTAAGATAGGCTGGGTTTATGGCAAAAGCATTTGGATGAATTTCTGCAGTTCTGCCACAGTGAGGAAAAAGGAACTGGGTGACCTCCCTCCTCCTGTGATCCTGCAGACCAAGTTTTGTGAATGGCCTCAAATGCAAATGCTCTGACATTTCCTCTGCAGAGAAGACAACCCCAGGTGTACATAGATCCCTTTTTGGGTGAAACTGTGAAAACTTTCTTCTTGACTGGTACAATAAAATTAGCATCTGCATTATAGTTTGGCTGTAGCCAACTCCAGCATGAGAGACATAAAGTACGGGTGTTTGTGGTAGCTGCCCTCTCCCATAGAGAAACACGGCCTGTGCTCTGCTCTCAGTGCTTCACTGTTAAGGTTTTAGATGAAGGCTTTATAGGAGGTCAGTTAAGTCCATTCTCTACAGCAGACTGAACTTTTCCCAAGAAAGACATCTCTTCCTTCCTGCAGCATGTAGCAAAGAAAGTTTATGACCATGTTTGAAATAACATGTCTCTGTGTCTTCCTCTCAAAGGGATTCTTTCCACAGGCATTCACCAGTGCTTCTAACAGCAGTGTCAGCACACAGTGAAAAACCAAGACTAATGCAAAAAGGACTGAGTTCAGCTTCCTGATAGCTCAATCCTGAGTAAGTGGACTGTATGACACAGGAGACAGCGGGGACAAATACTTCTCCATAGCCTGTGTGTTGGCCCTGTTCAGGCTATGCTATTGCCTCTAGCACAGCTGTGAGGCTGTGGCTTATTTAGTGCATCATGGGAACATGCCACCCACAGACATCACATGCTGAAAGCTGTTTTAATTTTTATTAGTTCAGTACAAAGTCAGAAATGAGGAAACATTCATCTAGCCATGTTGAGAACAAACTGTGTGCTGATGCTGATTCTTGCTGCCTTGTAGACAGAGCAGTTGTTACTTCAGTTTCTCAGTTGTGGCAAACTACAGAGGCCCTAAGGTTTCTGTTTGCAAGCCCTGTTGTTTGTGGGGAAGTTTTTCAGGCTGTGCACTACACTAACTGTGCTAAGGACATGAAAATGCTCAGGATGGCACTGCACAAGCTAGCTTCATTCTGGCAGGGTGTAATCACCAGCCAAGGTGCAGTGACCCGCCTGCTACTTAAACCGTTTTGTCTGGCTTGTGATACCACACCATGCTGTACAATGCACGTGCATTGAGCACCAGATGGGAATCTGTGCCTCATAGTTGGAGTCTTTCTCTTCCTCCTGTGTGTTCAGATAACTCAACTGACATCTGTTTTTTATTACACGCATATAGATTTATCTAGTTTATTTCAGCCCCTGCCTTTGTCTTAAAATTTTTGAAATGTCCTGCTTTCTAAGTCCATGTTTCCAAAATGTTTACTAATTAATCAGTGGCTTTGAACTTTCTATGCCTAAGCAAACTCTTGCAGGTAAAACCCTAGGGAAGTTAACAGCTGCCTGAGAATATTAAGGTGATATCTGGGTGTTAACAGCAGTTGTGAACCATGCTGTTGATGGACAGGTACAGCCTTGGCAGAGCTGAATTCTGGTGCAATGAGATGGACGGGAAGGAGAGATCAGTACTAGCAAACTTCTTGCAAAACAGGAGGATCAGAAGTGGCTGTTAGGAAGTGTGTGGTGAATATGAAGGACAGTGGGCAGCTAGAAGGAAGGTGAAAACTTTTGTTGAGGCCCCTTAGATCCAGAAGAGCTGGAATGTTGCTCCACCTAGTAAGAGGCTCATTGAGAGATGCCAGGGACCAAGGCAGTGGGCTTTGGTAACACCACAAGGAATGCGTGATACACCTGGAAGGACATGCGAAGAAGAGAGTCTCAGGGCTGGAACCCCATCTGTGTCAGTCAGAAAAGTGGGGTGAAGGAGCTTGTGATACTTTCAACCTGTGGTCATGTAACAGGAGCTTTTTCTGATGTGGGCTTGTTGCCCCTTCATTAGGGCTATGAAAAGCCTAATTCAGAGAAACTATTTGCCTGCCAAACGGCGTGTGGCTTGGCATTGCAGGGAAGAGAAGGAGATGCTATAAATGGCCTGGTTTATCTGTTGGGAGGGAAATGGCATAACAGAAACCACACAAACTGTTATCACTCTCGGGCCTGTACATGGCAAGGAATTGAATTAACTTCCTGGCTTTCTTTTCTTGCACTGGTGAAACCATGAATGAAACTTAAGATCATATAACAGAATTGTTGAGGTTGGAAGGGACCTCTTGAGATCTTCTAGTCCAACCTCCATGTTCAAGCATAGTCAGAGCAGTTGCCCAGGACCATGTGCAGTCAGTCAGGTTTTGAATGTTGCTGCTGCAGGAGACTACAATCTCTCTGGGCAACCTGTTCTGATGTTTGACCACCTTTACAGTGTGTGTGTGGGGAAAGTGTTTTCATGTGTTCAGATAGTATTTCATGTGGTTTAGTCCCTCAGAGTCTGTCTCCTTCTTTTTCATTCCCTCCCATTCACTGATAAGATCCCTCCAAACCTTTTCTCAGGTCTGGGGAGTCCTAGTTCTTGTAGCTTCTTCATGTGTGAAAGATGTTCCAGCCCCCTAATCATCTTTGTAGTCCTATGCTGGACACAAGCTATAAAGTAACCTTGGAATAGGATGCTCAGGGTTTGAGGTCCGGTTGGGCAGATGCATTAAATATTGTCAAGTGCCTCCCAACTCACGGAGTTGAAGTAGTTGTGCAGGGGAGACTGCTTTCAGCCTGACGCTTCTGTGATTGCTGGATTGTTAGCTTTTGCTCATTGCTACCGTTTAGGGCTAGAGCCTTACATTCACAATAAATTTTTAAGTCATGGCAGGAACTGTTCTGCCTTCCCACTACTTCTGGTGGTCATGCCAAGTGATCTGTGTAGTGGTGACACATATTCCTACTCGTTACCTGTCTTGATTTCTGTCCAAAGGCAGCTTTTTCTGGAGTAGCTCGTTGACCAGTAGTCTCTGTGGAAGTGTGTCAGGGCTCATTCCTTTGATTGCTCTGACAAGCTTCATGTTAGGCCTGGATGCACTTGTGGCCTGCTTTGCTTTGTATTTATTTCATGGCAAGCACAGTGAAATCCAGTGTTAGCTGATATGTTACCCTTATACTTCAGATGTCCTGAGGAATGACAAAGCAGATACTGTAACCTAGAGGAACAGTCTGTGGCTTTTGTGGGTAAATTTGAACACCCTTTCCCTTTTTTCTCCCTCCTCTTTTATATAAGGTGTATCCCTTCAGAATATTACCTCACATTGAATACTTTTAAGGGCAACTCTTCACTAGAAACCACAAATGCCACTAGCCAGTAACAGAGCTGCATGCTTTAGCATTGGGCACCGTTGATCTTCTCTCAGGTGCCTATTACAACAGTTCACTGAATTGTGGGTGCTCTCTATTGTACAGTGGAGTCGGTAAATTATTTCTCTGACCATAGCAACTATTGTACATGTTGTGCCATGTCTGCTTCTGGCCAGTAGTGCTTCACTCAGGACCCCTCTGTCAGCCTCACGCTGAGACTTGCAAGTAGGGCAGTAGGCAAGGGGATGCTGTAAACTAGGAAATACAACCTCACTCTCTCTTCATAGGTCCATTCCCATTGTATGGAAACATGCTTCTACAAGAAGTTGTGTCCTGTGATTTCCACTGCTTATGTAGCTTGCTTTATGTGGAGGCAGTGCAAGACCTAGTTCGTGTAGCAACTCTTTCCTGTGCTGCTTGATGTGTTTCATAAGGCATGGCCATTGAGCCTTGTGCCTAGGAATGCTGACTGCAGAGGGGAATCCTGGTAGGAGGAGGCATGGTAAGGTCAAGTACTTCATGAAGAAGTTTTGTGACCCCCTTAAAGGACAAATCCTAGATATAAAGCAGCCAAAAAGAGATCTGTGAGTTAATTTGACACCCTTGATCTAATACTCTATCTCTGAGGCTCCAACTTGTGAGCAGACCCCGGTTTCTGCAGATTTAACTGCAGTGTTCTTTTAAAACTCTGCTGGAGGCTCATTGCTTGTCTGTACAAGATCCTAGCATTGTATAGTCCTCAGCAGCTGATTCCCACGTCCTCACAGGGTGCCTGAGGAATTTCCAGTCCAAAGCATGCAGTAGCTGCTCTATGCAAGATCCATTTTGGCACTTGGGAAGTTCTAGCAACTGCAGATTGGACATGGATGTGCGTGCCAATTTTGTGATCTCTGCTTGCGTCTTCAGAGGCTGTTTGGATGTCTGAAGTGCTCTAAAGGAAACAAGCTGGAGTGAGGAAGGGCCAGCAGTCAATGTACATACCCTAAAGGGACAGAGATGTGAAGCTGGGGACCGCTTGCTGTTCGCTTCTGGCTGTAGGTGCTCTGTGGAGGAACATGTTCTGAGTAGTCCTCACACAGAGGATTGCATCCAACATTTATTTCTGTCAGCCTGTAAGAGTGGCCTTGGAGACAGAAGGTAACACGATTGTTGTACTGCGGCCCTCACTCCCTCCCTTGAATTTTTTTTTTCCCTTCGAAGGGGCAAAATTAAGAGAATACTTAAAACTGTATTTTTCTCTGTTATATTGTGTTGAAATAGAAGATACGCTTCTCTAACCCTGCTCATTGAAGAGGAACAGGTGATGTATTAGTCAGCCCGCTGAGCATAATGAGAGTCTGCTTCGTTATATGGGAGCTCTGCAGCCTGGCTGGTTCTCAGCGCCTGTCAGGGAGGGGAAACTGTGACACTTGCACAGGAGTTAAGGTTGAGAGAGCATACTGTTTTTGTACCCTTCCTTGCAGATGCTAGTGTAGCTATAAATGACTGATGCTGGAAACATAACATCAGAGAGCTGGTTAAAGCAAACAGAAACCTCAACTAAGCCCCCAGGAGATGCTGAGAGAAATGCATAGATGTTCTTATCCATCTGTACAAAACAGGATCAGGCAGTTGAAAGAGCCTTCCGAGTTACAGGATGGATGTGTTGTTTGTCATCAAGGTGCTTCATAAACTCTCAGTTTATGCACATTAAAAGCAATACTTCATGTCCTGACTTCCATGACAGAATGGGGTTCAAACAGTGCTAGTGTAGGTGCATACTGGCTTTCTAGATGGAAGCAAAGAAATGATAGCCCAGAACTTGTCAAGTACAGAAAATGGCATGGTTAGGAAGCATCAGGATGTAATAAACTTGATACACATCACAAATGTGCCAAACCTTTTTTCTCTATAGCTTGTATTTTTAATGATCTCCCCACAGGTTGCTTCAAGGTGGTAACTAAGGCTAATTTTAAATATCCGCCAACTTGAGCTGTGAGGCTTTAAAATGTGCTTAAAATAAGAGCCCAGAGACCATTGCTAATGGCTTCTTCCAAGTTTGAAACAGCTGAAGTTATTTCTGCAAAATCTTTGCAGAAGTTTGTGGTCAAAACAAACCTGCTTTACAGAGCAGGTCTGAAGAGATGTGTGGAGCAGACTTCGGGTTGTTTCGGAGACCTTTGTTGCGCACTTGAACGTTTGTCTTGTTCCTAGGTTTGCATTTGGTAGGATTTTGATGGATTCACCATTACCACAGAAAACTTTGGACACATTTTTCAAAAGTGACTTGAGAATACCAGTGGGTCTTGAGTTTCTCGTGGGGAGGTTTCGTCAGTGTCGTAGGATGACCTCAGCATGGTCTGCCCCATTCCCCACCTTTGATCTGGCTAACTAGCTGGGTGATCTGGTGTGGGCTGCACGGGTGGTATTCCAAGAGACTGTATGTAGAAAAGAGAGGGGGCAGGACTGCTCTGTCAGTAGTAGTCTGATGGAGTGGTTCTCCAAGTGGCTTCAGTAGATCTAAACCCAGCCAAGCGATGTTCTCTTGGTGGGATGTTTCCAAAGCAGCTACCCAGCTCTTAGGTGGAATGTCACCTTGTTGGACTTTTACGTAGACAGTCTTTTCTGTTGTGTGTTATGCATTGTGCTTAAATTGAAGCAAGGATAATTAATCAGCAAGTTGGATTTTCATGTTTCTCACATGTGGTAGCTCAGGAACACTGACTTGAGTCTGTGACTGATGTAATGTGATTTCAGTGTCCTCAAATTCTCCTCCATGCGTACATTTCTTCAGTACATGTGGCCTCCTCCTGGCACAGGTGTTTGAAGTGAACCATTCCAGCCCTTCTTTCTTGAGATTTTGGTCAGGTACATAGTGCCTGTTGTCTGGGTGGTCAGAACTCTGCATCTTCTTCTTCAGATGTCTCTGTCCTGTTCCCCTGCACCCCAGTTAGGTGTTTAGGTTTATGTACTTAATCCTGTTAACAAATTGAACACTAGGCTTATGAGACCCTCAGGCTAACTAAGAGCTCAAAGAATTACAATGAGTTGGCTTGCAATTTCTGAACTGTCATAGCCAGGCACACTTTTAGCTCAAGGCAGACGTGGTCAGATAAGCTACAGCAGATATATCATGTGTGTTGTAATAATGAATGTGCATTTCACCATGAGCTGGCAG
The DNA here is from genome assembly GCF_013377495.2 of Cygnus atratus. Taxonomy (NCBI): domain Eukaryota; kingdom Metazoa; phylum Chordata; class Aves; order Anseriformes; family Anatidae; genus Cygnus; species Cygnus atratus. Next base: position 20,875,104 of record NC_066368.1, read on the forward strand.
GTTACTATCTTTGCAGGAGGTATGAATGAAATGTATAAAAGTTCCTCCTCGTCTTGAAGTTCAGGGGCTGGCAACTTCGCTTAACCCCCCCCAGTTGTCAGCTGCTCAAGCAAAGATCCTGGTCTTGCGTTTCAGTGACGCAGCCAAACACGTTCTTTTCCACTGGCTCCGCTGTGTGGGCCCCAGCCTCTGGTGAAAGTAAAGACAAGAAGGGGAAGCAGGAGTGGGGAGGAGGGCCATGATGGGTGCAATTGTATTTTAAGCTGCTATAGCTTTTTCTGTTGTGAACATCTGTCCTCCAGACAAGTGCACAGTTTATTTTTGCAGTTTGGCAAATTTTCTAAGTCAAGTTTACTGATTACTCTCTGAAGTGAGGTATACATTTGAGCCAAAACAATCTTTTCTGGTCAAGTAACAGCGCTACAGGGGCAGTGTTTTTGCTCATGCTTTATTAGGCAATAGAAGATGACAGTTCCTCTCCATGACTCTGAAAAGTCAGCAGAATTTTGCACACTGTCTCCAAACAATATTTTGAGGGGTCTGTGTTGGGGCAGTGTTTTTCTGTTAGTGGGGTTGGAGGGAGACCTTTGCTGGATTCAGGCTATGCATTCCCTGAGGCTTTGCATGTTGCAGTGTAGGAGTCATTGTTATCTCAGGTCCATCCAGTGAACGAGCAGAGGAGCATTGCTGGAGCAGATGACGTGTGGTAAGCAGTTTTCCAGCTGTTGCTTCTGAGACACTGGATCCATGACAAGAATTCCAGCAGCTTGTTAATACGGTTCCCATTTCCATCTTTCACTAGTGCAGGAAGGACTTCCCACCAGGGGTTCTGGTCTGCGCCTCTGCAGGTCAGGGAATGCCAAGTGAGGTGCAGTGGTTATGCACGTGTCTGATCACGGTTGCTTTGTTGCTGACAGTGCTTCTTCAGTCCCAGTGTCTGACATACTCATGCCCTTGTCCATCTGGACTTGGGATTTGATTGTAGTGTTTGGAAAGGAGAAGCAATGGGCTTTGTGTCTGCAGTACAATGGGATCAAAGTCAGGACCATAATGTAAACACACAATTTTCTAATTTGTGTTGTATGTTGGTGAATAATTAAAAACTGAACCTACTCCAAACAGCCAACTGGAAGTTACTGCTGACATTTGTCCCTAAACTGGAATAATCCCACAGAAGGTGCCTTTGATCCTATGGGTTATCTTCCTGTTTTCTGCTCATTCTCAGTGTGCTTGAGGTTTTTATTTTATTACTCTTTTCTAGTCTGGTATTTTTTCTCTTGCTCTCTTTTCTGTGTCCTTTCCACTTACCTGGCTTTTCAGACTTTCCATTCTTAACCTTACTGTTCTCAGAACAATGCAACCCTGGTATGGCATTTACTGGTCACTTTCTCATCCCTACCTTCCAGCATTTACTGGAGTGACATGGAATTGCCCTTGGCATTCTTTCAGTGACTCAACTTTCTCCAAATACTTGCTCATTTCAAAGAAGAAATTTTAAAAAATAACCTGGGAGCAGCATTTGGGAACACCGAGACAGGAAAAGTGAACAGATTAATTCACTTGGGTTAAACATTAATGAAGGTCATGAAAGCCTCTTGCACTCTGTTGCAAAGAGATTTGCTCTTTCAGTTTCATGTTTTGTAGTTTTAAAATATAATAAAGGAAAAGTGCTCCTTGAAGTTAGAATGAGATGTGATTCATAGAGGAACTGTGGAGTGATGTGTGTTCTCGAGTGTTAAGGGTGTATATTGTCTTAGGAGGTTACAAGGGTAAACACAACTGTACCTACTGGCTTCTCAGTTTGCTGAAGCACCAGTCCTGTCAGCAGGGCTCTGATAGACCCGGTCATGTTCTTAGTTCGAAACCAACTTCCCTAAGAGATGGGCATGTGTGGGTATGCACAGTTGCTCAAGCAAATCTTGGCATAGTAAAATACGCTTTGTTTCCTTGATGGGGGGGTTGGAACTATAATCCCAAATAAAATTTGACCACTTTTTTAGTAGAACTGAGAATCTGGTTTTAGTTGCTGTGCTTGTAGATTTAAACAAGCTGCTTGGGGTGGTGTTTGGAGAGAATGGGGAGATGTTCCATACGTAATTTATTATGTAGAGGCAGTTTTACAAAGTCTTATTTCCTGTGTTGATTTTTTGTCCTTGCCTGCTGCTTTTCCACATGCTTCCTTTCACTCTGTTGAGAAGGGAAATGTTGCTACAGTATAACCCAGTGTGAGGGGTTATCACAAACTGTTGCCTGAATGTGTTTCTTTTGAGGAAAGCAGGGACCTTGAGGATAGCATGATGCAAGATAACTTTCCCTGCTCCTCCGACTTGTTTATCAGGACTTTGCCTGCTTCTTGCAAATGCAGCTGGCATTACTTGGAGTCTTAATGTCCTTCTTCATATTTGGAAGAGGAAGCCGACCAGCTGTAAGTCTTGGATGACGGCAGAAGCTCTCTGAAGGTCCTCCATCTTGCTCTAGGTATGCCGAGGTGAAAGTGTGAGGTCTTGTCAAAACTAGTCTCCTCTGCTGGAGAGCTGGTTGACGGGCCAGTGCTGGCGAGGGGGTAGTCTACACATGCAGAACCTGTAAGGACAAGTAGTTGCTCAGTCATGCCATTTGCCTTCGTATCTGGATGGCAAAGCGGCCAGGGCAGACTGCTGACTGCATCCAAGCGCTCACATGTCCTGTGGTGTCAGGGCTGACTTCTGAGAAACCACAGCTGTCAGCTCCACACAGGCAGGCGCAGTTTGGCCAGGAGGAAGTGGATGGCAGAGCAAGCTCCGTGCTCTGTACAGCAAAATATCAAAATAACTGGCTGCTTCATACTGGTTTCTAGAGCTGCTAAAAGGCTCATGAAGCACGTGGCCATGCCTGTGTTTCCCAGGGGTGAGTTCCAGCAGGGAAGCTGTGTGAGGAGCCGGGCAGGATGGACAGAAGGGGCTGCATGGGCTGCGCTCTGCAGCTGAGCTACTGATGTTTCCTGGTGGGGAGCACACTCTTCGAAGGGAAATGTGGTTGGGTTTCTTGGACCGCATTTCCTCCTCTAGCTGCTATTCTCATGAGTATTACAGAGACTGTCAGGCGTGGCCTGAGGTAGCCTTCTTTTAAAGGGGAATAGAAAGGGCTTCCAGTGAAGGCAGAGCCTTTTATAACCACGAGCTGTTGACCTACAGCAGCTGCTCATGGAGAAGCTCAATTCAGGTATTCTCGTAACTTTCTAATGTGTCTGATCTCAGTGATGGCCTGTCTAACCTGGCTACAGTTACAGTGGTATAATTGCTGAATCTTTATATGCAAATGGGTTGTCATTAGCCAAGTATCTTAGTGAGTAGGAGGCCTGATCTAACAGCATATCACTTCAGAGCACAGATATTACTGAATGTAATGGGACAGTTTCCTTGCATGTTCATAAGATGGCGTGTGAATGGAACTTGCAAGATGACCATAGCATCACTTCACTGCTTATTGGGGAAGTTGGTGACTTACAATTTCAGAATTTTCTGAATGAAGAAAACAGATGAATAATTCATACCCGAAACCCCAGAGCCTCTTCCGTCAGCTGTTAATCCAATTACTGATTAACAGTGCTTCTTCCCATATTACCTAACAGCTCTGTTCTTACGTATGACCTCCAGGCACTCGACTCTGTTACAGGAAAGCAGAAGTGCAAGATGGGATCTAGCAATGCCGGAACTTCTTTAACAGCTCGAGTGCAGACTCCTGTAGTTGTCCTGCTAATTATTTACCAGTGTTAATGTCAGTAAAGCAGAGACCTGGAGGCTTGCTCTCTCTTATGCATGCTTACTTTAGATGTTGCAGCTGAGATCCACAGCTGTAGGTTTTCTTTCCTCTGAAACGGACCATATGTTGGGCAAGCAAGGAACCGATGGCTCCATATTAAGGAGTGGGGGATGCTGCGCTTAGGGTAAGGATTCTGGCAAGTGTCAGCTTGTGCTTATGGTTCAGAAATATTAACATGTTCCTATAGTCTGGTCACTGCTGGTTCTGTTAATCTGTGATGAGCTTAGTCTTTCTGATTTAGTCATATTGGAAATAACCAAGAGATTAGAGACTCAATTCTAGTAATGGTTGCCTCTTCTCCTCCTAAAGGAATATGCTGCCTTGCTCTGCATATGCCAAACACCTCGAGTGATCGCAGTCATGCAAGGGAAGGATGTGGGACTACTGCTTTAATTTCCTCCTGTGCAACTGGGCAGCCTGGCTCTCCCAGATGGGAGCAGCCCACCTTTTCCCAGGACAAGGGTTCCTAAAACTGAAGTCTGGCTTTTGCAGCTGGTAACTTTGGACAGTATCAATTAACATATCGAGTTAAGGAATTTAAAACCTCAGACCATTTTCTGTAATACTTATTGATACAGCCCGAAATTCCATAAGACCTTCAGTACATAGCAGTTTGTCAAAGTAGTTTCTTCTTGGTCAAATCTGCAAATTTGCGTTGGTGCCGTTTTAAAATCTACGTGCCTTATTGACATACATTGTTCTAGGTTTAAGAAATACTGATATTGGTAGTGATGCCTTACTTGAACTTTAGAGCTGCAGATTTTTGGCTCTGCTCTTTCTACAGCAAATATTAGAGCAGCATTGTGGTTATACTTGCTATGTAGAATGATTCACAAGCTTAGAGTTAAGTGTGTGTGTGACTCCGTGACCAAACCTTCAGCTGAATAATTTGCTAAACTTTTGTGACTTGAAACTAGTCAATTGAAAGCACAGTCACATCTGTGTAATTCATAAAATCTCGTTCAAACATGTAGAAAATACTTTAAAATAAAAATTAAAAAAAAAGTGTGACAATTTCAAATATCCTAAGTTTCAATCTTTAGTTATTATAATAAGGAAGAAGTCTAGACTTAAATTTCTGACTGACTCTTGTTCACTGTTTGAGACTAGCAGGACCTGACATCCTAACAGAAGCCTGCTTTAATAAATTTTTGGCGGTCTTCATTTTTGGAAACTATATGCTTGGAAGTTTGGGGGCGGGGGGTGTGGGAGTGGGGTAAAACCCGGACTGCTGGCAACTTCTCTGTGAGATGCCACAGGATAGACATTGCAGATGCTCTCAAGTATTTCTCATCAGGACTGAGCATTTTAAATAGAAATGTCTTAATAACATAAAAACGGCCAGTCTAAATCTGAGAAGTTGTCTAGTAAATAATTTGTATTGCTCTTTACAGATGTGTTTTATGGTAAGTAGTAAATAAAATAAAAACTTCCAAAATACTGTCTTAAATATTTCATTGCTCCTCAGTTTTCCAAAATTTGAATGGAAATTTTTGCCTGTTGGAGATTGTCAGAAGACTAGCATGAATTCTTAAGACTGAAGTAAGACAGTGACTTTCACCCCATGTTTTGGAAAATGAGGAAGAAAAGGTGTGAATTGAGGTAGAAACCAGATTAAAAAAAACTTTCTTCTAACTAAATGCAAATGTGTCTATTTCCTTTCTGCAGCTGGGGAAAGTATTTCCTGGCAGGGTAGGATAACTCTCATCTATGTTACTTTTTGCTATCCTTTTTGTGTGCAAGTGTTTGCTCTTCCATCAATAAAACATATATGGCGTTACTGTGAATCAGGAAGGAGAGCATTGTTTGGTACATGCAGATTGTAGGGTTACATGTGTTTACTTCTCTTGGGGCTGTTTGGGTAGAATACTGTGATCCTTCCACACAAAGGCTCTGGTATGTTTCAAGTTGACTTTTGTATAGTTATAGGAGCTTATACTTCTTGCTTGTGTGGTAGGATCCCTTCAGACTATTGCCTCGTGTTGTATTTTATCAACGTAATAGTAAACTTAAGAGCCAGAGTAAGCAGCGCAAGCAGGGTCGAGAAAACTAAAGATACTGCTGAAATAGAAGAAAAGTAGATCTTCATTTACTTTAGGAGAGGAGGACTTTAAAGGTTGTTGCTCATTCTGCAGTGCACTCAGTGCAGCTGGAATCAGATGAGTCCATTACTGATCAGTCTTACACCAGACATTAAGATACTTATTTTCCTGTCTAATGTGAGAAAGGGAGTACCCATCTCAGCAGGGAATGGCTTTGTTGTTTGTTTTGTAAGCATGTTTAGTGCTACTCCAGCACTTTTGTGTCTTTCTGAATGTTCCCCAGCAGTCCCCTTAAGGAAATAAATGAGGAAACTCTGTAGTTTCCCCTTTCTTCAACTAGATCCTCATTTCTAAACATTAATTTGAGAAGTGTAGCAAGTTCCACCCGACCTCTTTGGTTCTTTCACAGGATTGATGTATCCATGTCCATGCATTTTCAGCAAACGGAAACGATTTAATAGGACTCCATATGCTTTATTTTAGACTCGGGCTGTGACTCTGTGACTGACACAGAAACAGAAGACGAGAAGAACCCAGTTTACTCCTGCAGACTTGCCATGAATGAAGAGCATGGATCATCCAAGAGCACTGCGGATCATCTGGTGGTGCAGCCTGACCGCATACGCTGTGGGGTACTGTATGGCCACTCTGTGGGCTGTGTTCTTATGTGCTGGTGCAACACATTATGCTACTCTGTAATGGGCAGCTTTACAGGCCTGGAAAGTAGTCCATAATTCTTTTTCTGTCCCCTTTCTCAGGCTCCTGTCCTCAGTGTCTCAGTTTTAAGAGCTCAGTTCCCTAGGCCCAGAAATAGCTTGGTAATACGCAGTGTCTGCTATCATCTAGGCTGCAATGTCCCTTACTGATGGATAGTCCCACTGATATAGCTGTTTGTCTTGTGTGTTATGAGGCAAGTTCACACTCCATTTTCCATTCTGGTGAGATTTAGGGGTGCCAAGTGGTGTAAGGTGGTGGTAATGAGACAACTTCAGAGCCTAGATGCAATCTAGTATGGCAGTTCTGGTGTACGTCTTGCAAGTGATTCCAAAGCACTGGGATCATGGCTTCCTGTCTGAAAAATTGCATTTCTTAGCCTAGCGTTCTGTCAGGTGGAAAAAACCTAATACCATGCACCAGGAGAGAAGTGTATGGCACCACTGTCTCTACCTCCTCTGCAATGTACTTTTCAGTCAGTGTGGCTGGGCTTTCATTGCATAGTTTTGAGATGTGAGGCACTAGTGTAGGAGGGTCTGGTTGTCAGAGGAAACTTCATCTAACAGTTTAGAAAAACTTCGCTGCAGCGTGACTGCTGCTTTACATTATTTCCTCCTCTGCCCCCCTGCCAGGGGCGGACTCATGCTTCAGTGCACTGAAATGAAGCACTGTTTTATTTTTTTCTTTTGTCCAGATCAGTTTTGCCAACTCTTGGGAGCTTTGTGCTTTTTTTAACAGCACCAGTTAAGGCAATGTAATTTGGGGATCCTCTGCTTTTACTTAGAACCTGACCTTCGTGCTGTACAGAGAAACATGAAAAAATTAAACATAATAGCTCTAATTTGGTAGAAACAGTCTGTCTCCTGTCTTTGGAAAGGAACTCAAATGCTGTTGACCACACCTTGAAGTGAGACCAGAAGTAAACAGGCAGGGAAAGAGGAGGGGGAGTAACAAGTCTGCAAATGGCTATTAGAAGCTCATTTCTGCCTTGGCAGGAGCTCAGTGTGTGAAAGTGAAACAGCACGTCTTGTAGTCAGGTAGATGGATTGATTTTGTCATGTAAGTGTGTACCTTGCAGCGTGCTGCGTTTGAGGTACATCTGAGCCTGCAGCGAGAGTTGTGGATGTTCAGTGCTGGATTATTCAGTAGTCTATGAATATGTGCCTTGGACTTTAGGCATAATCTGCTCTTGACCTGGAATAGCATTCTCTTGGGGAAGAGGGAAGGCTGAAAGGAAGGAATGGTCATTTTAGGAAGTATCCTTACCGAAACAGTTTGTTCCCTTTGTGGTGTGTGTGGCTTGTGACTTGTTCACAGCAAGGGTGGTTTGGGAAGTCAGCGGACTGTTGGAATGCTTTAAACTTTTACACAGTTGTTGACTTAACACAGAGAAAACTGTATCCGGAATTTTTGGTATCAGCTGTATTTGCTTGTTCATGGGAATAGTGCTGTCCCCTTGTATTTACTGGGCATCTATTAGTGAATTCACTGCATGTGTTTCCAAGACTTGGCTGAATATTTTTGCTTCCTTGATGGAGGAATTTAGTGGAGGACTTGTTAGTGTTAGGTCAGAGGTTGGACTAGGGGATCTTGGAGGTCTCTTCCAACCTAGATGATTTTCTGATTCTGTGAATTTCTCTAGTGCAGGTGACTGGTGGCAGTGGTAGCAACAGACATGCCCCATCCCTGGAATTGTTCAAGGCCGGGTTGGATGGGGCTTTGGGCAACTTGATCTAGTGGGAGGTGTCCCTGCCCATGGCAGAGGTCTGCGTGTGTGTGTGTGGAACTAGATGATCTTTAAGGTCCTTTCCAACCCGAATCATTCTATGACATTAATAAAATCTACTTTGCAATGACATTGAGGTAGGTAAAACTCCTTTGCTGTGGCTGGTCTGTGTTTTGAGTTGAAGATAAATACCTTAACTGCATCATGGTAAGGAGCAGCTAGGAATGAAGTCAAGAACTTATTATGTGAGAGTTGCGGAAGATGACTCTACTCCATCTTGAATCATTTGAGTTTTCTGTTGCTGCTGGGCTGCTTGCATTGGCCCTGGTAGGGATCGTTATGTCCAGCATAAGTTTGTGGACAAGAAAGTCTCTTCAGGTTTCTCTCAGGTTAGTTATTGTAGCATCTAGCATAGCCATGTAAGTGGCCACAAGTCAAGCCTTTGGTGGTCTTTGAAAACCTGACTGGATGACAGCTGAGCAGTACGACATTTGCAGTATGAAGGGCTGCCACAAAGTATGACCCAGGAGATCTCCTAGTTTTCAGAACTAAGAATCTGGTCCAGAAATTCACTTTCATAATTCACATAAGTAGATGCTAGACAAGTCTCAGGCCAAATGAAAGACTTCAGCTATCTCATACATTTTATTACATGTAATGTAATAACTAAACTGTTAAACGCAGGGCCAGTGAAAATTTTGCAGACCTGAAATTCTTGCTTTTTAAGCAAAGCTCTGGCTAAAGACCCATGCTACACAGGTAGATAAAAAATAATTGGATAAGGTTGTTGCATCTCCAGAATATGTTACTTTTAAGTTTCTTTCTTTGTGTCTGTTCAAAATGGGGCTGTGCTGCTTGAGGGAAGAGGCTGCTGTGGTTGAAACTAAATCAGGTTATAAATATAGCATCACAGAGTTTTTATCAGCTTAATGTCTGTATTTGTGCTGGTGCAAGCTGTAACAGAAGCCACCTACCTCGTAACTCAGTGACTGGAAGATGTTACTGAAAATCATTCAAAACTGTGGAAATGACAGATGTTAACTTGTTAGTCGCAATAACAACAAAATCCCTGGAAAAGGGGCTTAAAATAAGTGTTCTTATATTGTGAAACTACATATTCTAATGCCTTTCTCTCTTAGGTGCAGACCACTGTTTATATTATCATGAAGTGTAGACTAGATGGCAAAGTGAAAACTGAAGTGGAATTCTCTCCAGAGAATGCATCGTCTGTGTGTGTGCTGGCTGAGATGGAGAATGAGTACACAATCTCCGTGGAAGCTCCAAGTAAGCTGGGCTGAGATTTGAATTCCCACCTCCCCACCTCTCATTGTTTCCTTTCTATCCCAACCTACCTGTCCTGAAAAGTGTCAGGGGTGTAAGGGTGAAGGGTGCAATGTGGGAAACACTGAGACCAGGAAATCTTGAATTTGTATTCTCATCTGTGATACTTTGGTGGTGTAGAACTGAGGAGACTGCTGCTCAGGATCTCTGTTTTCCCTGCTGCGGTGGTGGGGTTGCAAAGTGGAAAAAACTTAATTCTGAGGAAAGATTACAGCTTGTAAAGCACTTTGAACTTAATTATATGTTAGTATTACCAGTATGTTAGTATTGGCAGGCACGAAGAGAAGATAAGTGCTGGTAAATAACTGCATGATTGTAACAGTACATGTTTAATGTGTGATGATCTCTGTGTGGTTAGAGGTGAAGCTGTTTATCCTAGCTTGTGTTTTAATTCAGATGTGTTCTGTCATTCTAGATATTTACACTTAAAAAAGCTTAAGTTGTCTAAACTTTTCGTTCAGTAAACTTTAGGGGCAAGATTTCTGATCTTTTTAGTGATAGTAGTTTCCCAGGATTATTTTATTTAACCTATTGTGGTCTGTGTTCTTGAAGAGTCAATGTATTAGGTCTAGGAATAGACGCTAACAGCCATTATAGCAACTCTGAAGAAGTCAGTCAGGTGGATGGGTTTAAGGAAGACTACCTCAGCCACATACAAATGTTCAGTTTAATCTGTCCTAAATCAAGGCTTCTGATTTAAACACGAACCTGGAAACTAACATGCACTTTGGATTATAAGCCTGACTTTCACGTTGATGTAGTGTACATATATTTTAGCTCTGCAGTTTCTAACAAATACATTTTGAATTCCTTTCAGGTGTGACAGTAACCATTTCATTGTTTGTTTAGTTGTTACAGCCAGGCATATAGACAGGGAAAGATTAATTTCAGTGGAATTCAAAATACATGTGCTTCAGAGCTCAGACCTATGAGTACACACTGGGTAAAATATTAGGAAGCTCCAAAGTTGCATATAAGAGAGAAATCCTGTGCCTGTGTAAACTTGCAAAGCTGAAATTCTTCTAAGCTGATTTAATTCAGAGTAGTGAGACTGAGAGGGGATGCGAAATCCCGAGCCAGATGTGGAGAGGAGTGAGGTTCTGTAATTTGAGGTGGAGTACCATTATCATTAGTGGTCCAGAGTAGGGTTAGCAGATGACCTAGAAGGTCACAGGTGATATGCTTTGACGTGCCTATGAAGGAGGCAGTTCCAAAGTACTTTCCTACCTGGTATTCAGACCAGTATCATCACTTTTCTTTTTTGTGACTTTTCATGAACTCTATACAACAGAAACTATTTTGGTATCCAGCTGACAGTATCTCCAAATTCCTCCTATACTCGGCGCATTTGATGAAGACTTGTTCCCATTGTTTGTTCTTAAAGGTGATTTCTTCTCTTTTCTTTCAAAGATTTAACCTCTGGGACAGTGTCTCTAAAGATATACTCAGGGGACTTGATGGTGGGAGAAACGAGCGTCACCTATCATACCGACATGGAGGAAATCAGCAGTCTGCTGGCAAATGCAGCCAACCCAGTACAGTTCATGTGCCAGGTAACAACTCTAGCAAACAGCTGCTTTGGACACCAGCTCTTCTCAAAGAGTAGATAGGTGGACATGAGCTATCTTGTGGCAAGCGCTCTTGCTTTTCTGAAATGCAGAATGCAAAGTTGTTAGGGATATGAGAAGGTCCCTAAAAATCCCCTTAGAGCAAAAGCACAGGTACTTTTCCCGTATCTGGAGCAAATAGTTAGCTAAGGCAATTCAGGCTATCCAACTAACAAAGAAAATACTATCAGTCAACACCCATGTTTAGACCTTGATTTGAAAAGATTAGGGTGACAGAACTTGATACAGTAGAAAGTACCACGTAAAATGTTTGGAAATTTGTACCAAAGGGTTTTTGGAAAAGATGTGAAAATGTAACAAAGATTCAAACTAGCTGACTGAAGAAGGGTAAAATAAGTGCTAAGAATAAACAAATACATTTATTTCTTTAAAGCCAGTCCTCAGTTCTCGTATCATATTTTGCCCAGTTAGGGTACCTGAATCCTGTTACAGAGGTAAAGCTTGCACGAGCAAGTTCTCCAGATTTGTTGTCTGTGCTTCCTGCCTCCGTATCCCTGATTAGCTGTGTAGCAGAAGCCTACAGAGAGCAGTGTTAATCACCAGCATGCCTGGGGCAGAGGAGACTGTCTTTCACTTCCTTTTCAATTCAAGTTAAGGAGCAGCTGGTACTGGGCTGTGCTCCTTCTTGGGGTATAGGCATGCTTCACAGCCTTTGGCTAAGCACCAGTCCAAAAGCCAGGGTGTACACCAGGGCAATTCAAAATTGACCTACTCATACTTAGAGCATGAGTGACACTTCACTGGAGCAGCTTCAAAAGTGAGATTATACCCGTCAAGGAAGTAGGAAGTAAGTCTTCCGTGCTTCCAGTTACATGAGTGACTTTCACCTTGCACTCTGTCTTGTTGTGGAGTTTGTAGTTCTTATCTGTTTAGATTAATCATACTTTGTTTCTGGACCAAGAAGTTCTTCATGTTCCTTGTTTGATCTAAACATTGCCACCATCAGTGTCTATGCATACTTTTTCCTGATATATTCTAAATAAATAAAACTTACTACATCATCCTCTAAGTCTCATCTTAAATAACTATCTAGACTTAACCAAGCAAAATCACTTTCCATCTATCTCTAGGCCTTTAAAATTGTGCCATACAGCATAGAAGCACTGGACAAATTGTTGACAGAGTCACTGAAGAAGAACATTCCTGCCAGTGGCTTACACCTGTTCGGAATCAACCAGCTGGAGGAAAACGATATGATGACAAGCAAGTTGAAATATTTTTGTTTTATTTTGAAACTTCATCTATATCAGTAGTTTTTCTTTGGAGCTCCTTAACACTGCAGTGTGTGGTACTGCACAGGCTGTCTCAAGTTTTGAATCTCAGCCAGGAAGCTAAATTTCAGACGATGTCTATAGAAGGGGGATCGTAGTTTGGTTGTGTGACCCTTTTTAGTACGTCTGTCTCACTTTACAGTAGTGTGGCAGATACAGCTATGTAGACAGCTTCAACCACAAAGTGAAAAGATGATGCCCCCAGAAATGCTTGCCTTATTTTCTCACTTGTTCTCCCAGTCCCGTGCGGTATTTTTCCCCAGCACAGTCCTTTCCCCGCCTACCCCGTGAGTCTGTTCTAAGGTGCACAGTGGGCACTTGGCAGTTGGATTGGTGTGGTACCATGATTTGGTTCTTTACAGCAGCTGGAACTTACCGGAACGATGATTTAAGAGGTCCTTCTGAACCTGTGATCCTACATACATGTGGCTAGTACAGTGCCAGATTCCCCATTAAAGACTATAGGAATCAAATTTGGAGATGGGCTAGATACCTTAGGTAGTTCACTTGTGCAGAACTAGCTCGATTTTGAAATGGTGTATGTACTTTTCAGGGTTTTCAAACCTGCTTTGGTTGGTGTGTTTGCTAGGAAGTCTGTTTCTCATCTGCTGTCTCTGTTGCTGATAGAAGTTTAGATTCTAACAGACTTCTCTTCTCACAGATCAGAGGGATGAGGAGTTGCCAACGCTGCTTCACTTTTCTGCAAGATATGGGCTGAAAAACCTCACCGCTTTGCTGCTGACATGCCCTGGAGCACTGCAGGCATATAGTGTGGCCAACAAATATGGCCACTATCCAAACACAATTGCAGAAAAGCATGGCTTTAAGGACCTCCGACAATTCATTGATGAATATGTGGTAAGAGGGAGCAGCAGTCCTTTGTCCTTTCAGCAGGTTTGGGCAGTGGCACTAAACTCGGCATTGAGAGTGTTGTGGGATCAGGAGTGCTGAGGTACAAAGTGGTGTGGTAGGGAGTAGATGTCCAGCCACCATGAAAGCTTCCATGTGGGAGGGTTGATTTCATCTCTGGAGCCAGGAAAGTTCTTAAGGCTTTTCAACAGAACAAATAAGATGGAAGCAGAGCCTGCCATGCTGGGTTTCCTTATTGTTCAACCATCTAATGATGTTTCTGCAGCCACATGGTGTCTGATGTATTATTCTAATCTCTGATCTTGGAAAAACTACAGCCCCTTCATCCCACTTACTTTAGGGAATAGTATGGGAACTGAATATGTTTGGGCAGATACAGTCTGAGATACTCTTGTTAGTCATAGTACAGTCTGATTATTAGCTCATTCACAGCTGATCTTTGTTCTACGTGAAATGCATTTTTTCTTGTGTTGGGATATCTGTCCATTCTCCACTTGTTCTTGCTGTGGGAGCCCAATTCACAATTCAGTTCTCCTTTGAGCCACCCCCAGAAAACAGCACCCTGACTTCTTCCAGATTATGATGTGGACACCACCTCTCCTCCCCACCATAGGCAGGGATGCCACCCACTAGATCAGGTTGTCCAGAACCCCAAATTATTGAGTAGATTTTATCTGCCTTTGCTTTTTGTTGAAATGGTGTACGTAGTTGTCCCTAGCAGTTGCCTGAATAGTGGGAGATAAGTATGCCAGTCTATTACGGCAGTATTTAAGCCCTATTTTGGTGGCATGGGTAGTTCTTAGACTAGGGACTTGCTTCGTGATAAGAGGATAAATTTAGGGTTATATATCAGAGCTAAATAAAGGTCATATCCTGTCCTGAGATCAGGAAGGCTGCAGAAACTGTAAACTGATTAAAATCTTTGCATTGGGGTAAGAGAGATGCTCAGGAAGTCCTTTCAACTTTATTGCTGTACTGTGTTCCTCCCATGTTTTCTTTACCAGCACAGTGACAGAGCTGTGTTAAGAGTAGGTCCTGCCTAGTAGCCATCAAACTATCTGTGCAATTTAGCACCAAAGCACAAATAATCTGCACCAGTGTGTCCACAGCAGGGTAGTGACTAGGAGCATTGTGGGTTCAGGAGGAGTACTAATACGGATATTTGAAAATCCTAGTAACACCCTTTACTCACCTCATTTTATGTCTGGCAAAAGTTCCTCTTCACCTCCCTAAAGCATCACATGAGCTACTGACCCATTTTGGCTGCGAACAGAAGCATGTGTAGACAGTTTTGACACATGCCCTGTGGATGAAGGCCAATGAGGTGACGGTTGTGGATAGAAGAATGTCTTGTAGAATTGCAACCAGTTAAGGTGTCTGAGCTTGTGACATAGTAGGAGCTTGGTAAGGAAGCTGGGATGAAGATTTTCATTTTGCTCTCTTGTGGTGTTTGGTAAAGGTCAGCACTGCCCTCCACACCTTCTCTTTTCTCCCCTCATGTGGCAAATGTATGAGAGAGTTCTGCTGTCCTGTGAATCGAAAGTTGCCCATATTGCATGAGCAGCTGCCTGCTGTGAGGTTTCCTGTTAGTCTCACCAAAAAAGGTGGTCTGTGGACTCCCACTCTGTGTGTTACGTGCTGCTGCTAGTGCCAAGAAATTGAAACTGAATCTACAGTGAAGCTAAAACTTTGCTTTCTTGAAAGTGCTCCACATGCGGCAAGTTTTCCCACTTATGGTCATGTAAGCTACGCTTACACCAAAATAGCCTTTGACAAACCGTTGTAATTTTAGAATGAACTTTGCTCATGTTCCAGGAACTTGAAGACATCAGGTAGAAAATGAAATTGAGGGATAGAAAGACAATACTGGCTATTCTGAATGTTTCAGCATCTCCTTGCTTCACCTTTGTTACCTAGTGTTACAGCATAGATCCTGAAGGCTGGCCCCAAAAAGCTGTAATGGAGGCTAAATTCCTTTGAGAAGCCTTAGTCTTTGGGAATGGGCTACTCTTGGAAGGTTTCTTTCCATCAGTGGTGGGAGAAAGATGTTTTGCTTTGCATTGATTCTCCAAATTCTCTATTTAAATGAGTTTATTTTTTTGTTCTTCTTGGACTCCTTTCTCTCCAGGAAACAGCAGATATGCTGAAGAGTCACATTAAGGAAGAGCTGATGCAAGGCGAAGAGGATGAGTCTGTTTATGAGTCCATGGCTCACCTTTCCACTGACCTGTTAATGAAATGTTCCTTGAATCCTGGCTCCGATGAAGAGCTTTATGAATCCATGGCTGGATTTGTCCCGGGTGCCCCAGAAGACCTTTGTATGTATAATCACTGCGATATTCTGGGCTTAGAAGCCTCAGCTGCTCTGTCTCTCTTATACAATAATAGTGCCCTGGTTGAGTTTCAGAGTGAGGGCTGGTTACAGCTTTTCTGATGTCACCATAAGGAAGCCATGCTCTGGTTTTGACATTGGCTGGCTGATAAAATTGCCCTAAGGATTTCTGTGATTGTCAGGGTACATGGTCAAGAGCCATTTCCTCAGTGTTTTGAGGATTCTCTGAATCCTGAGCAAGTGATGTAGCATTTGGAAGAGAAAGTTTCTTTTGCTTCCCATTTCTCCCTCCTGAGATCCAGGGATGTAGAGACGCTGACTTAGTGGAAGACCACAGTGTGCAAGATGTAATTTTACTTAGAACTGTGAAACACTGAAAGATTTCAAACATGAGTTGAGTTTCTACCTCAGCAGCTTAGGAACAAAAGAAGGTGAACATCTAGAAATGTGTTTCAAAAAGATAGAAATTGAAAAATCATGATTCTAATCCACCTTATTTACTGATGAAAACGTAGAGCTAATTCTGGTAAATATGCAGCTGTTTAACTTTTTCACTATTAATGTTCAGTGAGGCTGATTGCAAATATAAAGTTAAGTACTTACGTTAAGCAATTGTAAATTTGCTGTTCTTACCTTCCTTCTTAGTCTTGCTTCATCCCGCTGGTACATTTTGTGGTTCACATGATAAGCAGAAAGTGTAGCTTATTATAGTTTAAGTACCCACATAAGGACTTCCAATGTTTCTGCAGCTTTAAGTATATTGCCTTGGGAGAAAAGCTTTTCCTGCTGAAACACTTTTGCTTATAGACTATATCTGTCCTGGGTTGTTTTCCTTCTCTTTTAGATTAAACAATGCTATAAAACACACTTTTATTGGTTGTGGAGTCCAGAAAAGTCTCAGTTCTCTGCCTGAAATCATATATACTTCTCCGCTAAATTTTGTTCGGCTACTGTGGGGTTAGTTGTGTTGCTGTCAAAACCAGGATTATTGTGCCTTCAGGTGGGGAATAAGCAGTAAGGGCAGTTGTACTCCTACGGAACAAAGCCGCTGTTGTCCACAGTAAGGGGGTTGCGAGTTTCTAGGTATTCAGAAGCTCTGCCTGCAGTCAGTGCATCTCTGAATAGGGTTGATAGACTAATTCTGGAGAGGGGGAAAAACATGCTTAAAACCACTGAGACCAACCTGTTGTCTTCCACTCCTCAAACATTTAGAAATCCCAGACACTATGAAGGGGGATATTCCTCTCTTCCGTGAATGCAAGTCAAACTCTCTGTACTTTACCACTTTTTCAACTGGACTCTGAAACACCTCTCTGAAATATCCTCATATTGGTTCAGATTTAGATCAGAATTGGTTGCTGTTAAGAAAACTATTTGCTAATTCTGTAGACTGTTGCTGGAAGGGCTAATTGTTTTATGACACTTGCTTCTTCCCAGCTGAAGATCACCACCTGTGTGCCACCTGAATTGCTTATGTATGTGCATTCTTGCCTGTTTCTGTCAAACTATGCTAAGTTTAATGGTTTAACTATACACGTTTTCCTGCTCCGACTTACTCTGGCAGATCTTAGGAAGGAACTTCGCTGCTGACGGAATACAGAAAACAGCCTGCTTGGCTCACAGGCATGGAAATGGAGAGCTAATGAATTGGCTGCCTAGGGATGGGAAAGTTGTGCATTCAAAGCCTAAGTCAGGCTGCTTTTCTTAGGCTTCCTTAGCAGTGAAAGCCCAGCAGGCCACTGCCCTTTTGGGGACCCTTCTGCAGCTGCAGCTATATCAGTAGCGTGGTAGAGGTCTTTAGGGTCAGCACCAGAAACTTTCCCTGGTGTATGCACATGCTGCGGGCTCTGCAGGGCTAGTAGGACTGGAGCGGTAAAAACCCAAGCTTGACTCTGAAGTAGATATTTATGATTTCTGTACTAGAAAGCATGGCTGGATAAGTCTGTTTTAAAATGTTGGATAGATGTGCTATATGGCTTATTTGTAACACCTTAGCAAGGGCAATGAGATTTCCATGCTTTTTCTGAAGATCTCCCAATTTATTGCTCCTGTGCACACTTCTTTGTCACCTTCCACTCAGGACTCTTTTACAGAAAATATCTGTATTTCTTATGTAGTCTGTTAGTCTTCACCTGATGAATATTTACAGCTTGTCTGAACGGTGCTTAAAATGCCATAACAGGTGCCTGTGTCATAATAGGTAAAGGTTAAACTGGCGCCATGTTCCACAATTGGTCTTGTTCTCTCAAACTGAAGGAGTTTCAATATTATTTACAATACCAGCACAGAGGTAAACTCCCACTGAAATTAGTGGGAGTGCTGGTTGGCTTAGGACTGACATCACAAATAAAAACTTCAATCTTTTGTACTGTTTTCTGAGGACAAAAAGCTTCCTAGGAAGTAGTAAACAACTCTTACTGAGGTACTTTCTGCAGGTCAGAATAGCCCTTGTGTAAGTGCTTACAGTTGTGGTCTAGAGGACAATACCTGGGCTTTTTTTAAATGTAGACATACTGTGGCAGCATGCCCATTTATTGTGATCAGAATGTGCTTCCACCAGTTTTTTGGAGACTGATCAAAGGAAGGTTGATACCACTGAGTCATTTAGCCTAGCAGAAACTGATTTGAAAACAAGGTAATGCAGGACTGGAGCCGTTGTAATGAGTTAAAAGTAGTAGCAAATATTTAGATGCTGGAGTGTTCTGCCAGTTCTTGTATTCTTCATCCCACTTTTTTTAATGCATTTATTTTCCTATCTGCTTTTGATCGTGGGGAAACACAGAGTGAAGAAGCTGTACAAGGACTAACTTTGCTTAAAGTGGTGCTGTATGAGGGTTGCACGCAGCTGTTTTGAGCTGCTAATTGTCCCTGATAGCTTTGGGATAAATAATGGGTTTAAAAAAAAAGAAAAGATTTTCTTCATCTATAGTAATATACTGCCTCCCCTTCTGCTGGAGAGGAGTATTCTTTACCAGATAGGTCTTAATGCCCTGAGCAGTGCAGATCATAAAGTACTTCTAACTAAATCACTGGAAACTTACTAGTTTTGCTATTACCTTGTTTGCTTTTTTTTTTTTTAAGTGACATTGAATTGTCTTATTTAATTTCTTATTGTCAACTGTAATCATTCCTGCTTCAGAAGAGCACTTCCCTTTTATTACCTTTTCAAACACCTGTAATGTCAAACATAATTTTCTTGAATATGAGTGGAATTTGTTCTAGGTTGGTGCGGGCTGCAGGTAAATATTTAGGTGGGTCACTCACACACTGTAACAAACAGCAGTCGAATAGCAAGAATGGGAAGTTATCTCCATCGTATCGATCTGGTAGTACGAACTACAGCATCAGATGAAGAGCTTCGCTTTTTCTGCTTTCTCCTCACCAGCACCTGCTGGATTTTACAAAACCGTATTTTTGAGTATGCTAGAGCTCAGCGTAGGGGCGAGGCTCTGGGAGCAAGGACTCTTGAAAATGCTGAAAACCTGTTTGATGTATGTGAAAATTAAACTGCCAGATTTCTGTGTGTGTGTGTTCAGAAGTGCTTGAAGTACCTGATCAGTTTGAACAAAAGGAATCCTCTAGAGTATGAAGTGTTACCACCCCTTATAACCTTCTCCAGTATCTCTCATGTACTGCCTTACCTTCCAAGCTGACTTTCCAACTGTAAGGCTGAAGTTTTTGACATTTTATCTGGGGAAACAGGTTGTATTTCCTCTATCCAAGGTCGCTGGCAGTGGCAAAGGGCTGGTGGAAACAAGTCCTGACTCCTAGCGCTGTTTCCACAGCTATGAACTGTGTGGACATTCAGATTTAGAGAGTGTGATTTTCATCCTTTATCCTTGAGAGTTTCAGCTGAATAAAACCTATTGTCCCATAGTTTGCAGATCTTCAAAACCTAAATAGTACATAGTAGTTGTGATGCCCTTATTCTACTCCTTCCCCCAATATTTTTATTCTCTTGAGGCCAGGTTTTTAACACTGTCCTCATTGACTTTCATTTTTTCCTCACTTAATGCAAGAAACAGCAGCCTCATTTTCCTTGAACAAACTGTGGGAATTGTACAGCAAAATATAACTTCTTAAAAACATCTGGGGTGTGATTTATACCAACACATTGAAGCCTTTGTCTTAGTTAATAAAGGACTGGTCTCTGTAAAGAGTAAATTTTCATGTGCAGGAATACATAACTTCTATTGTTTACAAATGTTTAAAGGGGGAAAGGATATGATTACTTTCTAAAGGGTGCCCACATATGCCTATTTTAGCTCTAGTGAAGGGTCAGTAGGCCATAATGTGTTTTCTGTATGTCTTGCTGCACATTGGTTGAGATCCCTTC
Organism: Cygnus atratus; assembly: GCF_013377495.2. NCBI lineage: Eukaryota > Metazoa > Chordata > Aves > Anseriformes > Anatidae > Cygnus > Cygnus atratus. Next base: position 20,895,165 of record NC_066368.1, read on the forward strand.
TGAAGTCTTAAACCCAGCAAAGGGAAACTAAAAGTCTCTTTGAAAAAATATATTTTAGTTACTAAATTCTGAAGACTGACATCTAGGAACTCTCAACTTTCCTCTCTTCCCACTAGCCCTTCAGAACAGCATTACCCAATAGCCTCAGGAAGATCTGGGGATCTTTCCTGGCTGTGATACACAGGTTCTGTGCGTGCTTTCTTATTGCTTCTGTCCCACTGTCGTGGTTTTGCAGCAAGTGGAACAGAAGGTGGCATTGGAGAAGTTCAGAATTTCTTTTCCTTTTTGGTACACAAGTGAGATGTTAGAGCTTATCTGTATGCAAGACAGCCCCATGTGCCAGAGAGTATAAAGGTGGCAATCATATCTATTAAGTGAAACTAACTGGTTCATAAATTTAACTGTGTTTAATACAGTAATAGAAAACAAAACCTGCAGTATCCTGTTGCTCTGTTGGTTTAGTAATTATGTTGAGCACAGCCAAAACTGGGAGGATACTGCTCGTTCCATAGAGAATCAAAGGAACTTTGCACATCTGTCAGATTCTGTTCTGCCCCCAAATCCATCAAGTATTGGCTTTGCTCAGGGCCTATATTTGCTTCAGGTTTGTTTCTAAAAGCTATGTTAAAAATAACAATCACGTCTGGCTGCAAGGTAGAAAAATTACAGGAAAAATACAGGTTTGTAATGCTGATTCTTTACCATGTTCGAAGGCCAAATCTGGGCTTGTGTAGTGTAGCGATATTAAGTGAACTTTAAATTAGGTCGGTGGTGAGCAGATTAACTTCAGCAGCATGAAACTTGGCATGAACTGAAGAGCTCTGAGAAACTGCTGATGTGGTTAATCCACACAGCATGCAGTATTGCTGTGACTGTACAAAAGGTATACCTGCGAGGTTAAAGCTAGGTTGGGCGCGTTCATGCAGCCACAACAGGGTCCTTCGACAATGATTCTTTAATCGGAAAACCAAACAATCAAAAAAACCACAACCAAACAAAAACAAGAAACCCACAACCAAACAAAAAAATGAAAACCAAAACATACTAGCAAAGCAAAATCTTGGTAGCGTATTGTTAGCATTTACTTGGATCTCCTCAGCTTTACAGGAATTATCATGTAATCCAAAGTGCTATTTTCTATTCTCAGTTAATCCAAATAATCCAAACCATCCAATTTATATGGTAATAGATATTTTGCAATATGCCTCAACAATTCTTTTATATCAGTCTTGTTTTTAATATCATTAGGAGCATGTGTACCTAACTTTTTATCATCATGGGGTTTCAGCATTAGGTTTAGAGTTGCAGTTAGGTTGATCCTTTTTTTAAAAATAAATCAGAATCCTTCATTGCAAAATGAGGACCTCACAAAGTATTGTTTGCTGTCACTACTTTCTCAATACTAAGTTATCACTTGACCCTCAAAACACCTTCCAGTCCAGCTGGTTAACTCATCAGCTGTTTTGACTTTTATTGAGTAACCAAATAAAAGGTATCTTGTGTGTTATGGACAGATGGTCTATAATGTCTGGTTTTGGAAAGTCATGAAGTTTGCATCAATTTTGGCCTCCCAGGAGTGTCTGCTTGGAGCCTTGTCAGAAGTTCTCACCAAGTAATGTTAGTCACATCTGTCTTCCTCAAGCATAAGTGTCAGGCAGCTGGCAAAGATTTGTGCAGGGTGAACTGAACATAGCAATTTATCAGCCTTTTTTGAGGCAACTGTCTTGTCAGTTGTCTGGTTTAGTCTTTGATTTTCACCATAAAATGAAAATTCAGTCAAATATGTCATATGATATTGTTCCACATGTTTAAGGGCATAATCAACAAGTTCACCTTTCTGATTTTTTTTCAGATGTAGAGATGCTTCAGTCCAAGCCAGACACTGCAACTGCCAGAGATGAAATTTCTCTAAATACAAAAGACTCGATGCTCCGCAAGTTTTTAGAAGGTGAGACCTATTTGGAAAGGGAGGGGAACAGCACAGTTGAACTTGAGGTTTCTCCTTGATCTGTTAAAAGTGATCTGTTAAAAGCATAGGAGCAAATCCTCACCATATGATATGGACAGCCTTGCTTTAGTGGGTACAGATGAGACACAACAGTAAAAGCAGCCTGTGAAGCTTGTGAGGTGACTTCAGAAATGTGGTGAATTTCTTAACAAGAAATAAGAGTGACTTCTTGTTCCAGTGTCTGCTTACCTATGGGTGCAAACATGGTTGATACCTATTCAGGAATGGCTGTCTTTGGTACCTATCTTTGTGAAGGGAATTAATTCTGGTGTCCTGATGCTGGTGCAGGTTCCCCTCATAAACAAGGACAAAGTATAAAGTAGAGCAGCACAAGCTAGAGATGAATTTTAATGCAGATGCTTTATTCACAAGTCCATCTACTTGAATACAGCAGCCTGGAAAGAGGAAAAGAACTTCTGGCTCCCAGACCTGCTTTGGGCTATTCCCACTGTGCATGATTGGGTCATCCAAGCCTTTTCCTGACTCACCAGGTTCCGTAGGATCCAGACTTGCTTCTCATGGGTGACCCAGCTGGACTCAGAGCAAGATTAAGTCTGTCCTTTAACATTTTGTTCCATTTCCCATGCCAACACTGGTGCTCTGTCAGTTCCTTTGCATTGACTCAATTAGGTGTACCAGCATCAACTACTGAAGGACACTAAGTCCAATGGCTAGGTTATTTACTTCTGACTTGATAACAGAGGAGGCAGTTAGTCCGGGGGCTATTAATTCTTTCTGTGATCTTGAGTCAGTAATTTGCCAACATACAAACAGAGGGAAAACTAACAGTTAAATTGGGTATGGCAGCACTTGATGAATTTGCAGTGAATTTAGAAGTGAGAATAAAATGGAGATGATGAGGTGGTATAATGGTAGCTGGGACTCGTTAAGCGCAAATACATGTATCCAGCTCCTTCTGAGACATTGTTCTGAGATCAAATATACCGTCAGCTGATGGCAATTGCTTGTTTCAAACAAAAGAAGTCGTCCCTGTTGTACTCTGTAGATGACCCAGGTAGCTTTTGGAAGCCAGTGCCGTATTTGATTTGTTAACTACTGTGACATGTTAGTTAACTGGAACTTAGAAATCTACTGGTGTTAGTGCTTAAAAACACTTATGAGACTTTCTACTGTTTTTTTGCCTTTTTCTTAAACTGGCTTAGTAGTAAAGTGGCTTAGTAGCAAACACTTAAATGCTACTAGATATTAATGACTTTATCAAGTCCTGTTTTGAAGATCTTTGGCACGGTAACTCACTGCAAAACTGGCTATGTTTGCCTAAGAAATGGTCAGCTTGGTAAGAATGCGGTACATGGTACATCTGGAGGGTACATCAGTGAAGTGGCCAGGTGTTTTGCTTACAAAGTCCATTCTGTTTTAGGTGGTAGCATGGATGTGCCAGATTCAGAGGAAGGAGTTTACCAGCGGTGTGGTGAAGACCTATATTATTCAGTAGAACAAGATACTTTTCCTCAGGAAATGGCCAGCAGACCTCCAGTTCCTGTTCCAAGACCAGAATCCAGCTCTCCACAGCCAGATAATGAGCTGTACATCTCCAAAAGTGAGTTGGGTACCATGACCTGAACTGTAGAACAGTCAACTGTAGAATGGCCCTGATGTAGGCTCCAGTTGCCAAATAAACACCAAGAAAGTCTACCTGTGGCTTCCATTACCCTTTGATTGTTTGGCTCTGGAGTCTGAGCCCATAAGAGCTGGATTACCTTTGTGATCTAGTTTCAGGTCTGCTTTTCATTTTCTGTTTATGCTGAAAATGTGGGTGTTTTTTTATCCTGAGGTCTTGGCCTGTGATTGTTCATAATGAAAGCAATAAGATAACAGATTGCCCCCAGCCACTATAAACAAATACGACTAAATAGGAAAGATTCTGATATTATTGTAAGGACATGATCAAGCTAATAAATTGAGAAATTGCTGCTCTGTAATGATATTACTGATTTGGAGCATTTGTGTAGGACAATACCTCATTCTGAGATAGGGTTTAATTGGATTTAAAGAGAACTGCCTCTTAGTTTCCTAGGCACTTTGTGAAAATTTGGTCATATTTCACAATCTCGCTAACAAGAACTCCAGTCAAGTATGGGAAAGTAATTTCAGTGACTCCTCCTTCCTCCAATTACTTTACTATGGGAAAGTATTTCCAGATTTCTCTTAGAGATGGCTGAGCTATATTCTTTGAGGACAACAGAAAGGGAGTTTTACTGTGCAGCTCATTATCCTGTTCTCCTATGGACTTAATGGGGTCCAATAGGTCTTAACAGAAGCTGTAATGTGGTGCAGAATTGAATATGATAATATGCTTCCCATATTCATTCACGCTATTTGTCTTCCTGAGATGTGTTCAGTGTCTAAAGAGTGTTTGTTTTCCAGTTTTTGCACAGAAAGCTCAAAGACCTGAGAATCTCTATGTCTCTAGAGGAAAGGTGAAGAAAGGTAAGTTGGAGGTTTATCCTGGAAATCTTTCAAATAATCCAAATCTGAGGTAGCTTTAAGTGAGATGTGTATGTGATAGAATAGGCTGTTTTGTAAGACTCTGGGGATAATAGTCCCATATGAATGGCCTGACCTTATGTGACATTGGAAACTTTTTATATCTGCAGAGTGTGATGGGTACTCTTTTATCTCATACGATACATATCTGCTGTCTCAGAGTTTATCCTCAGTCAGGATTTTAATGATTATTGAAGTCCCTTTTTTATGTTTTGATCCACATTGCCTCGTGAAGTTGATGTTCCTCTTCTGAATAGAGTCACTGCCTGTTGATCATTATTTCCTGAGATTTAACCTGTATCGAACTGCTTCCCACTGATCTCTGCACTTTCAAAACTGTGACCTTATTTTTTAGTTTCTTACCCTGTGCATTATCAGAGTGCTAGGAATCGCACCTGTGCTTTTATCTCCTGAGTTGGGTACTCCTTATGTTGTAAATGAGTTGCAAAGAGCCAGCATCAGTGGGATGAGTTTTCAACTGTTTCTGGAATTATACTACATACTATCTAGGAAGTCTGGCTTTCTAATTGCAAAGGTGAAATACTGTTTTATGGATTGCAGAGGGTGCAGAAGAGAGACTTTTGAGGTGAGGAAGCAGAGTACTTTGAGGAGGACCTTTGGTACTGTTCACTTAAATTATGTTTTTAAGAACAGAGATTATCACTAGGATGTATTTGCACACAATGCTACCTCTCAGATTTCTTAGTCCTGACAAACAGCAGGATGGCATATGGACAAAATACCCTTCTAATTAGGGAAACATTCAGTCTCTAATATTAACCTTTCGGCATCTCTGCTATATCAAGGCTGCTTGAATTGCTTTGTATTCAGTGAAAAGGGCAGATGCCACAAGTTCAGTGATATTTTTGCTGTTGTTCTCTTTTCAGAGACAATAGTCAGGCCTGTAAGGGACCTGTCTCAATCAAGTATATACGATCCATTTGCTGGAATGAAAACCCCAGGTCAACGGCAGCTGATTACGTTACAGGAACAAGTGAAAATGGGCATACTCAACGTTGATGAAGCTGTACTTCACTTTAAGGAGTGGCAACTGAACCAGAAAAAGAGATCAGAATCATTTCGATTCCAGCAGGTACAGACTTATTCCACTGTTTAAGAAATACAACACTCCTTACGTATGTATCCATAGCAGTTCAGTTTGGTGGGAGCAGCTTTCTTTTCTGGTTGGAGCAGGAAGACTCCTAACACAGTCCCCCGGCCAGTAGAGTTCTCTCCTGGCATGGGAAGCTCTGTTACTATGCAGCAGCAAGCAGATAGCTGTTTTACAGGTCTGTTTATCTTGCAGTAATATTTTTAGTCTTTCTAACATGCAGATCTGTATACTAGCAATTAGGCCCAAATCAAGTTGGCTAAATTACCTTTCTTTTCACCTAGCACCTACCTGGTGGCAGGGACTTCTGTGAATGAACATTCGGGTTGTCAGTTTGCATCTATTTCAGTTCAGTGAAGACTGTGTCCCAGATGATGTATCGCTATTAAACTCCTGTCTTATAAATAGTCTGATGCTTCTTCAGGTTCTTTAAAAGGCAGAATATTTGATGGTTTTAATTCCTAAAGCTTCCAGGACTGCCTGTTCTTTGCAGCTGGGCAAAGTGAAAGTCATGGGTGAAAGTGCACTGTTTGGGTGCTCAGCTGAATGAGGACATCATTGTGTTGGCAGCAGCAGCATAATGACTGGGAACTAGCAGTCACATTTTAAAGTTTCCATTCTCACATTAGTTTGGAGCTCCCTCTTCAAAAGCACTGCCTGCTTCTTTTGGAGTCTTTTGTTCATGCTGTGGCAAAGTCTGCCCCAGCACTCGAGGTGCTGGTCTCCAGTGTGTGATACTGTTCTGGTAGCTGTCAGGACAAAGCCAAGACTTCAATCCTTCTCACCTGGAAGGGTCCTCTCTAAGCAGAAACAGTCATGGGAAATCCCTTCTTCAATAAGGAAGGCTGTAGTACATCTCTGTAGCAGAGAGGAAGTTGTGTGCTGCGAGCCCTATCCCATGAGCAGCTTTCAAGGTCTGCTGCAGATCCTGCCTTGTGGTACAGCTATTGTTCCTTCTGCTTCTCCACCTATTCAAGGACTTCTTCATTTTTACATTTTACAAGCTGTGTCCCTTCCCTTCCACCTCCCCACCTTTCCTTACTGTAAGATGCAGTATGCTGCCACACTTTGTTTCCAGTTGCATTTTCAGGAGTCCACTGTTGCTTCAGTGGGAGCATCCTCAGTTCTCTCACTGTCTGTCATGCTCTGATGTGCAGCAGCCTCCTCTGTCCCACAGTCATTATTACCTGTTCATTAGTACAGAAAGGACTGCACAGTTACTTGAATGTCTCCTGTTTCTGTGCCAGTGTAACAGTGGAGACAGAAAATAGAGGGAGTTCTAAACCAAATATGCTGCTTATCTGCAACTACCAGTGATTCTGTGAACTTGACCTGAACACACACAATAAACATCTGGAAAAACCTGCCTTCTGAAAGGCACGTACGGATTTCTGAAGGGAATAAATGGTTTCATGTGGTTTGGACTTCAGCCTGGTCTAGCAGCCTTTGTTGCAGCTTGGTTGCAAAGTTAGCTGATATATGTTACTGGTATTGTCAGAAAGCTGTTCATCCTCCTTTATCGAAAGTCTGAAAAGAATGTCTTGTGATATTTTTAGGAAAATCTGAAACGGCTACGAGACAGCATAACCAGGAGGCAAATGGAGAAGCAAAAATCAGGCAAAAGTACAGGTAACAGCCTCTGATTCTGACATTCTCTGGTAGTGAAGCAGCAACCAGTATCAATAGGTTCTTAAGGCAGAAATGTCTGTATTGTAATTATGTGATACGTTAATACTCACATTTGTGTGCCTGTTGAGTGAAACATTAAGAAGCTGCTTTATTCAGTTTCCCAGACTGAGTCCACATCTGTGGAGTGAATCTGGATTTGTATATGTACAGTTATGATCATCCTTATACAACTGAGTGTGTTTTGGGGTGTGAAGCTGTCTCACAGAGGTTAGACTCACGTAGATCATTTTGAGCTGTTCATTCTCATTTTCCCTTCCAGATTTGGAAA